>NC_079208.1:11751462-12116462 GCF_026745355.1 Beta vulgaris subsp. vulgaris
CTCAGGCTGCTGAAAAGCCGTTGTATCCAGGTTGTACAAAGTACACCAAACTTTCCGCGGTGGTAACACTGTTCAACATTAAGTCGAACGCTGGTTGGACGGACTCTAGTTTCACATCGTTGTTGGAAGTTTTAGCTGAGATGCTCCCTGATGGAAATGAACTGCCAAAGTCGTACTATTATGCGAAGAAGTGATGTGTCCTTTGGGTTTAGAGTACGAGCGGATACATGCTTGTCCTAACGATTGTGTGCTTTATCGTAATGAGTATGAGCATTTACATGAGTGTCCACGTTGTGGATTGTCGAGGTACAAGCGTGAAGGAGCTGGAGGTAGTGAAGGACCACCAGCCAAGGTGTTGTGGTATCTACCCATAATACCTAGATTTAAGCGCATGTTCTCAATTAAAGGAGATGCGAAGAATTTGAGGTGGCATGCAGATCGTAGGAAGAAAGACGGTCTGCTCAAGCATCCGGCTGATTCGCCTGAGTGGAAAACTATCGACAGGGTGCATAAGTCATTTGGTAATGAGGATAGGAATCTGAGGCTTGGATTATGTACGGATGGCATGAACCCTTTTGGCAATCTCAGCTCGCAGCATAGTACATGGCCAGTAGTTTTAGTGGTTTACAACTTGCCTCCTTGGTTGTGCATGAAACGCAAGTACATGATGTTGTCGCTTCTTATATCGGGGCCCAAACAACCTGGAAATGACATAGATGTATACTTCAGCCGCTTGTTGAAGATTTACAGAAGATGTGGAACGAAGGAGTGTTAGTATTTGATGCGTATGCTAATGAGATGTTCACTCTGCGTGCCATGCTTTTTTGTACTATGAACGATTATCCAGCTTATGGGAACTTATCTGGGTATAAGACTAAAGGAAAACAACCTTGCCCGATTTGTTTAGATGACATGAAATCTACACACCTTAAGGGCTGCAAACATGTGTATATGCGCACACGAAGGCTCCTCAGCCGCGACCATCCCTATCGGTTTAAGAAGAAGGCATTCGATGGGACGGTTGAAGAAGAAGTTGCTCATAGACCATTAACTGGTACTGAAGTTTATAATCAGGTGAAGGGCATTGAAACAGTCTTTGGTAAACCTGCTAGTGAGGTTGATGACCTACAGGATTATGGAAAAAACAGTCCATTTTTTGGAAACTCCCATATTGGAAAGATCTAAAGGTCAGACATTGTTTGGATGTCATGCACATAGAGAAGAATGTTTGTGAAGCTATTATCGCGACACTTATGAATATTCCGGGAAGACAAAAGATGTTAAGGCGTCACGACTTTACTTGGAAAAGAGGGGATTCGACCAGAGTTGTGGGCTCAGAAAAGGGACGGAAGGAAGAAGAAAAGAGGGAGGAAAGGGTTGATGATGAAATCGAAAAGTAAAAAGGTGGAGGATTCGAGAGAGAATTATTTGCCACCAGCTTGCTACACGATGTCGCGTGCAGAGAAACGGATTTTTTGCGAGTCATTGTATGGCATTAAGGTCCCTACTGGCTACTCATCGAATATGAAGCGCTTTGTTACCTTAAATGGTGAGTTGAAGTTATCGAGTATGAAATCGCACGATTGTCATGTCATGATGCAAGTATTCTTACCGATTGCAATTCGTGGGATACTTCCAAAGCATGTGAGGCACACCATTACAGAACTGTGTTCATTTTTTCATAATTGCAGCAAAGTCCTAGACCCGTCGACCCTCGATTCCTTGCAGCCAGAGTAGTTGAAACTCTATGCAAATTTGAGATGTATTCCCCCCCCCGCATTCTTTGACATTATGGTCCATCTCATTGTCCATCTAGTTCGAGAAATTAAGCTGTGTGGTCCAGTGTTTTTGAGGTGGTGCTATCCTTTTGAGATATATGGGAACTTTGAAGGATAAAGTTCGAATCCTGCACAACCAGAAGGTAGTATAATTCAAGGGATTGTGGGTGAAGAGACCAGTAATTTTATGGCTGAGTATTTTGCTAGTGTTGATCCTGTTGGACTTCCAGACATCCCGACACGAGGGCAGACTTGAGGGCAAGGGTACAATTGGTTCAAAATTGATCACACCTTCCGTAGAAAAGCGTAAACAAGCTCACTTATTTGTATTGCATCACGTACCAGATGTCCATCCTTATTTAAGTGAACATATGGAGGAATTACGTGTTAGCAATCCTGGAAAAGGAGTAAGGGCATTGACGCAAATGCATAACAAGACTTTCATTGATTGGTTTCATAAACGAGTACTCAATGATTTGGATGAAAGTGTTCTGAAACAGTCAAGTGGTTAGCATTTGGTCCTCGTGAACTGTACGCTCTTATGAGGGTTATGATATTAATGGGTATACGTTTTGGACTGAACGTCAAGATCTGAAGTCAAGATCGCAACAAAATAGTGGTGTTTCACTTGTGGCGTCGTCTACACAATATGCAAGCTCGAAAGATAAGTCGCCTGTACATGCTGAAAGCAATTATTATGGGCGAATACAAGAAATATGGGAGCTGGACTACTGTATTTTAATATTTGCCTCTTGTGTTGCAAGTGGGTTGACAATAATCGACGTTGTGTAAGAAACGATGATCCTTGCGGATTCACTTTTTTGACCTTAGTCGTTACGTGAAACTGAGGAGCCATTTGTAATTGCATCACAAGTCAAGCAAGTATTTTTTGTAACTGATCCGTGATCATAAGTGGTCAATTGTTGTACCTGGTAAAAGGAGTATCCTCGGTATTGGTGATGTTGATAATGAGGAAGAATATGATGCATTTGAGGACCTCCCCCCTTTTCCTATCCTCAAATTGTGTGGAAGATGATGTGAATATATCGGAGAACTATATGCGTGTAGATCACACGGAAGGGATACATGTACTTGAGGATCCTAAGAAACGGCGGAAGCTCAATAAATCATGAGACATAAACTCAGGTGTGTGTACACCCCCCCCCCCCCCCCATGCTGCCCTCCCCCACCACTACTATCCTCCCCTCCCTCCCACACCCTGCTGCACCCCTCCCCACAGCCTGCTGCCCCCTCCCACACTCTGCTGCACACCCTGCCCCTCCCCTGCACACCCTCTGCACACCCTGCCCCCTCCCCTACACACCCCTCCCACTGCTGCCCCTCCCACTGCCCTGCCCTCCTCTCCACTGCACAACCCCCTCCCCTCCCTGCTGCCCCCCTCCCCACTACACAGCCTCCTCCCGCCCTAAATGTGTTTTTTTTTTATTAATGCGTATGTTTGTACAATTTCAGGGATATGTCGGAGGTGCATACGGATACGAGTGCGGAACACACTACCGAAGATGAGTGTTTCGATTACGAAAAGGAACGGCGGCAATTGGTTAAGGCTCGCCGTGAAGAAAAAGGTTTACAAAGGCCAAGTAAGAACTTGGAGACGAAAAAGTGGAAATGAAGGGGACCTACAAAGTCACTAGGGAAACCCACCCTAATGACTTTGGAGTATGATTATTTGGGGCAACCTTGTGGAAAATGGCGTCAAAAGTATGCCATGCAAGTTGGGATTTGCATGCATAAGCTCTCCATTCTCCACTCATGGAAAGAGGTGCCCGAGTCTTTGAAAAAGATGATTTGGGAAGATACTATGGTAAGCTTCGCGTACAATAACGTTTAGAATCTTAACACTTTAGTCAAATATACTATGTAATATTTACTAATTTGTGAAATGTGTTTTTGGTAGAATCAATTCCATATTGCAAATGATGAAGCCAAGAAGAATGTGTTTCTATCCGCGGTTGCCTAGAGGTTTCGAGAATTCAAGGCCAAGCTAGTGTCGGGGTGGATCACGAAGCGGAGAAAAGTCGGGGGTACAAAGAAGAAGAAAATCTACGGGGGAGCAACACATTCTTCTTCTGAGGCTTCACCGGACACATCATTTGAGGCGCCCTCCAAGTTTCCATATCAGATATGGAGGCATATCACACCTGAGGAGTGGCATGCATTTGTTGCACAAAAAACAACCCCGGAAGCTGTTGTAAGCGATGTTGTTAAAATCGGGATTCGAGTTTGAATCGAAAACGACCTTTAGAATCGAATCGTAAAATCGAATCGTAAAATCGTGTTGTAACTCTTCTAAGAATATTTTACTAGCTAAGATTTAATACTTTTAGATCCAATATTATTGTATAACACCATATCTAACCTTTGTTTATACTTGTGTGTTTCAGGCATCTCGTGAGAAAAATAGCGCGAATGCAAAAGCTAGGAAGTACTATCACCATCTGGGTTCTCAGTCGTATGGTCAGGCGAGAGAATCGTGGATGTATAGCCACTACCCCACGATTGCGTCGACCACGATCGGGCACTAGCTCTACGACGACAGTTGCACAGCCTCGGCAAATAGAGTGCTCGATTGGTGGTGTTCCATGCATGGGTTGATGCAAAGGGACATAGAGTCATACCTGATCCCGGAACAAAACGATAGCTAATGCCATTGTAAGTACTTATTATAAGTTTTTGATAAGGTATACATAATAATATAATTGTGCGCTCACGAGTATTTTCTCTTATCCTTATGCAGATTGGCTTGAAGGAAAAGGAGGCAACTGGTGAGTTTACTCCTAGAGGACAAGTTGATGCCTTACACGAGACTCTAGGACGGACCAATATGGACGTGTGAGGGGCGTAGGAGTGTCCGCCTCAGGGTGAGAAAGGTGTATGGTGATCAATACACCTCTACGTCAAAATCCAGTGCCTCTAGTGTCAATTCAGCAGCTTCCATAGATGTGGAGGCTATGAAAGCCCAGATTCGACAGGAGCTCAGAGCGGAGATGACGCAGAATTTCAACGCCATTTTGGCGCAGATGGGCTTACCGACATTTGGTGCTTTCTCGCAGGGCAGTGTTCCTACGCAGCCTGTTCCTACGCAGCCTCATCCAGATCCGGAGTTCACGGTAATCATTTAAAATCACAACTATTGTTCTTAAATGCATGAGTTTCATACTATATATATGTTGTTTCATAGACTAACTATGAATAAAGTTTTTTTTAAAAGAAGAGACACCATATGAGCTATTAGCTCAAGGAGATAGTCATGACAGTTTCATTGTCGTTGCTTATGGCTCAGCACAGCCCCCTAGGGACCGGGTACGATTGCACAACCAACCAGTCGTTGATATTCACTATGTGGTCAGCGTTTCAGACATCGTGCCCGGTTTCGAAGGTTTACCTCTTCCGCTGCCGAATGCAGAAGTTGGTGTACACTCAGTTACTGATGCCCTTGGCAGTTATGTTTTATGGCCACGTGCATTGGTGCGGTTATCAGATTAGGTACAATGATTAACATAAGTTATATACATAGTTTTCTTTTATAGTTCCTATATATGATTGTCAGTAATATCTTTTAATTCAACTAATTACTAGGGTTCGGGGAAGGCCAACAGGAAGGGAAAGAAGGTAGCTTCACCTCAGGAAGGCCGACGTGCCCAAGTGGAGAAAGTAAATGTTTCTACGGCAAAGTCTCCACTCATTACGGAGATCGAGGTGGTGCAAGGCCTTACTCAACCGTGCTTTTGGCTACATGAGTGGGCTAGCGATGTAGACGATGAAGCAATGATTGAGATTAAGTTGTCGCACCACCAATTGCACTACTTTGAGGATTCATCGACCTTCATTTCTAAGGTTGATATTAAAGAATTCTTACTTGAGGAAGAGTTGAATGTTTCCATGATACAAACATTCATGAGGTAATACTTTATTAGTATATAAATTAATAAATATACATATATGCCTTAATTAAGTAGTATTCAATCCAACTAATAACTTCCATAATAAGTAAGTTTTATTTTGATCAATATGATTTCTCAGGCTATTATACAATGATTTGAGGCCATCTAGTGAGCCAATGTTTGGTTGGTTATGTCCAAGCTTAGTACGAGATCACAGTTGCGTACAAAACCAAAAGGAGGTGAAAGCATATCTCAAGGATTCTTTGCAAGCATGTTCTCGTCTTGGATATAAGATCATTCTTTTTCCTTACATTGAATCGTATGCTTCTTAAACTCACTTTTTACTTTAATTAAATTGACCTATTAGTTGTTCTACGATAATAATAACTTTTTTTATTGTTGTAGGAACCATTGGACACTGATTGCAATATGTTTGTCACGTAACGAAGTCTACCACTTTGATTCTTTGCGTAAAGATGATGAGTCATATTAATATAGGCATTTCATGATGCATTTAGGTTGCATTTTAGGATCATTTAGTTGCATTCTTAGTCCATAATTGCATATAGTTACTTGAGTTGAGAAGATATCACTCTTGTGTGGTTTTCGGTGTTTTTGATAGTTTTCAGGTATTGAGAACACAATTGGAGTATTATTGGACAAGCTTAAGCATGAGAAGCATCTAGGAAGGAGCTAAGTCAAATGAGGAGTCCAAAGGGCATCTTCGAGTCGGATTGCGACCCAAACATAGCGGAAACATATTAAAAGAAGTATGGAAATTGAGTCATGTGCACTCTTATTGATCATAACTCATTATCCAGAGATCGAAATTTAGTGATTCCAGTGGGGTTGGAAACTAGACTTGAAGAACTTTTCAACGGTATATTACATGCCCCGATACAACTTCTAGTTTGGGAGATATGGTCTTTGCAAGTTGACGCTGTTTTGCAGCCCGAAAACCCGCGGCCGCGGGTTATTCCGGGTTTCCTAGTCGAATAAGGCTGTATCTTTTGACGAATTAGACTCTATTTTTCTAGTTGTTTTAGGAAATAGAAAGGTATAAAGACTCAAGGGAATATTATTATTTCCTATTTTATTTTCTATTTTGTTTTTTCCATCATTAATTTATTAAAGATTAGAACTCTTTTTCTCTCAATTAGTGAAGAACCCTAATTTTGCTTTTTCTCGAATTACATTGAAAAGTGAAGGGCTGCGCTTTACTAGCGCAGCCCTACTTGAAAAGTGAAGGGCTGCTATTGAAAGGGTTGCTGTCAAAAAGCGCAACCCTACAGGCCATTTTCAGCGCAGCCCTTCTTCATTTTTCCACTAGTGCTAGCAGTTCGCAATGGACATACATTAACGACAGATTCATTGTCTACTAATGTCATGGGGCCATTCATACTCATGCATGCTACAATAAGATGCAAATTAAAGATTGGTTATGCTAGCTTACTTCAAAAGGAAGGTCATCATCAGTAAAGTAAATAATATTTTCTTGGATTAGTTTATTAGTAGTTAGGAAACTGATCAACCTTTCAGGTGAGGTAGCAGACTTTTCCCTCCACCTATTAAGGTAGGTGGTAAAGCCTTCATTAGTATCATGCTTCAATACTTCCAATTCCCTTCACGAGGTTTGGATTACAGTGTTATGTTCATATTGCTTCATGAACTCTCTAGTGATATCACCCCATGTTTCAACATGTTTGGGGTCCAGGGAGTAAAACCAGTTTCGTCGCGTCATATTTTATGTATTTTTTGTATGAGCAAATCTATAAGTTCTTTGTTTATTTGTTATTAACATAATTATTTTATTTGTTTATTCATAATTGGGATTTGTAACATACAGTAGATTGTTGTAACTATTTTTGTATTACAATTGCACTATAACTATAGAAAAGATTTACGATTTGAGAAATTAATTTCTTTTTTTACCTTGCTTTGCATAAAATGCTGCGGTTTTGGGAAGAAAACGCAGCAATACACTTGAATATTTAATATTAAAAAAATACCTATTGTTGCGGTTTTGAGTAGGAACTGCAACAATAGACATGTACATTTAATAATAAATAATACATATTGCTGCGGTTTCTATTAGGAACCGCAACAATATGTTGATATATTGTTGCGGTTAAAAACCATAGCAATATATTAATTACCTATTGCTGCCCCTTTAATTGTTGCCCACTTAATGACTGCAACAATAAGCATTTATTCTACTAGTGATTCGTTCAATGATATTAGTCAACTCGGTAACCTTTTCATCACCCATCCTTGCTTCAATAGTTAATCGTGTTTTAACTGGTGCAACAGACCTAGCCTTTCGCGCACGTTAACGAGGTATCATAATTGTTTTCTCGATTATGTTGTTTGAAAAGGACACATTGACTTAGGATTCTCTCCCAAAATGGATAGGTTAGGAAATAGAAAAAAAAATCAAGAAAAACGTTTTCGAAAAGGTCTTTTAATTTGTTAGAAACTCTTGCCAAAAGGAGATGATATTTATGGAAGGAAATCTATTTTGTGGAGGGAAATGGATAATGATATATTGAATGTTATGGATATTTATGGAAATGAATTTATTGTGTGGAGGGAAATGGATAATGGTGATTTGAGAAGAGTCTGACTCTAATCAAAATGCCGTTTTAGAAAAAAAAGAAAAGAAAAAATTGTTGTGTTTTTTTTTTTGAAAAAAAGAAAAAAAATGATGGGGTAAGTTGTTGGGAGGATAGGAATATCCGAGTTTCTCCAAAAAAAAAAACAACCAAAAACCCAAAACATGACCATGCACCTAGATGAGACCTAGTGATGATATAACTCTAAAAAAAAAAGATTCTCGCTTTTTTTAGATGGAGTTAGACACGGGATGTTCTGAAATGACTCAAATGCAAGAATATTACACGGAATTGATCACCACATTGCCTAAAGTGAAGGAAACGGAGAGATGCACAACAATACGCCACATAGCTAGCAACCCTTCATGTGGCGCGATACAATGTGTTTGGCGCAAGACCACCGCGTCAGGTCATCCTCATGTGTCTAGCCTCCTTATCCCACCCTTATTTTCGTGAGAATTTGAGCGATGTTTTGATAAATTTGGTATAATATTCAGACGCGAAGACCGACGCACTAATGATGTTGATAGTTTAGGATGCATTAAGTTTAAGACGCACTAATTGACGCAAAGGGTTAACGCGAACAGTGGTCAAAAGACCAATTTTCATGCACATGCAAAACAATATATTTTTCTAAGGCATAAAAATAATAATGAATCGTATTTCAAGTTTCATCCACTCATTTAAAAAAAATTTTATCCACCCCAGTGAAGTCGCCAAATTGTAGGCGTGGATTTTTCATTCCTTTAATGCCTACACGCGGTGTGAGTGCGTTTATTTGACTACCTCATTGTTAAGGTTTTATTAAAAATTCGTTTTGAAGTCGTCAACAGTTCTTTAAATGAAGAATGATAAACCTAATTGTATATTGAAACAGAAGGGATATTTTAGGAACTTATCCAATGTAAATTTCCCCATCATGACTCCATAGATGACCAGGAACAAAAATTTGAGTTCGGGGGTGAGGGTGCAATATATTCAGGAACTATATTTCCAATTGACGGCCTCTACTAAATATCGGTTCATTACAGATTTTATCCAAAATAATAATCAAACAACGTTTTAAACACCCTAAACTAATCAATCTAAGTTGGTTCAAGAAACACATAAAAAGACTAATTATTTAGTGACAAGTTGTTATGCAATCAAATTACAAGATTCCTAGCAGGTCGTGCAAATAATTTGAATTAATTAAAAAATCCTTTAGGTCTTGTTTAGCAATAATTACATGTGGGTGATAAGAGCATTAAAGCATGCATTGAACAATCATATAACATGAATATTATATACAAAAATAAAAGAAAAAAGAGATTATAATTTACAAAGAGACACGATTATAAATAAAAATCTACATCATGCACTAGTAGAATAAATGCTATTTGCTGCGCTGATATTGCTGCGGTTTTACCTATATGCAGCAATATAATACGCAAAAAAAAAAAATAAAAAAAATTGAAAATGACAATATTGTTGCGGTTCCCGCCAAAAACCGCAGCAATATCGTTCAACGGGTCAATTTTGAAAAACATGTGGGGCCCACAACAGCTAATATTGCTGCGGTTTCCACGTAGGACCGCAGCAATATATGAAAAAAAACGGTTTTTTCACCAAATACCCCCGACAAAATAACAAATTCACAATATACCCTCAATGTTTCAGAAATGCATCGTATATCCTTGAGTTTTCGGAAACGTGCACCAGATACCCTTTTGCCTAACTGTCGTTAACCCACAAGTTTATTTAAATTTTGCCTCAACTAACCCTTAACCTAACCCTAACCCTAATCCAATCCTAACCCTTACTCTAATCCTATCCCTAAACCCTAACCCTAACTCTTTGGCAGCCCCCCCCCTCCCCTCCACCCACCCCCACCCAGCCCTCCCCCTCCCCAACCACCGCCGGCCTTCCCCACTCCCTACGCCTCTACCGCTCACCGCTGATTTCCCAGCCGCCGACTTCCCAGCCCCGCCGAATTCCTAACCCCGGCTTCACAACCCTTCGAACACCAAACCCCAACCCTTCCCCTCAAACGCCAAACCCCCACCCCCCCTCGAACGCCAAACCTATTCCCCTCCCCTTCGAACACCGGCGACCTTCGAAAATTCCAACTTGTTTCATGGGCGACGAACCTTTGAACCCTCCGTTTTATTGTACGACTTCCAGTGAGCGGAGCGAAGTGAGAGACGAATAAATTTCAGCGACGGACATCGGCGCGTAGGAGAGAACATGTGAGAGAGTGTCTAAAGTTGCGAGAGGGAGAGGGTGGGAGATTGCGACGGGAGGAGGGGGAGGGGGTGGGAGTTGCGACGGAGGAAGGGGGAGGGGTTGGGGGCTGCGGCGGGGGAAGGGGTGGAGGTTGCTGCAGAGGGAGGGTGGGTGGGAAGATGGTGGAGGGATGGTGGAGGGGGAGGGGGCTGGGTTGGGCTGGGTTGGGCTTAGGATTAATGGTTAGGGTTTAGATTTTAGGGTTAGTAATTAGATTAGGGTTAGGGATTAGGTTTAGATTTTAGGGTTAGGAGTTAATTGTGGCAAAATGGTAAATAAAGTTAATGGGGAGTTAACGGCAGTTTAAAAAAGGGTATTTGGTGCACAAAAATGAAAAGTCAGGGGTATATGGTGAATTGTTGAAACATTGAGGGTATATTGTGAATTTTTTGATTTGTCGGGGGTATTTGGTGAAATAACCGTTAAAAAAAATACTTTTTTAATATATTGCTGCGGTCCTACGTGGCAACCGCAACAATATTATTAAAAAAAATTTAAAAACGCGTGTTAGGTTTTTTCCTTCTCATTTTGTCAATCCTCACAGCCGTTTTCTTTCATTCTCTCAACCCCCTATCTCTCTCAACCTTCCATTCTCTCAACCCCCTCTCTCTCTCAACCTCTCTTCTCTGTTTTCTCTCATCTCTCTCAACCTCAGCAATATCAACGACTCTTTCTTCGTCGTCCTTCGAACGGAGCGACACGTTCTCCTCGAACTCCAGTGCTCTCGTCAACCTCGAACGCAGCGACCGCTCCCGTCAGCCTCGACCGCAGTGACGCGACGAAGCCGCCAAGCCACCGGCCTCGACCAGAGTATTCGTGCTCCTCTAGTCCGCCGTTCGATCCAGATCTGCCAGCCTTTTGTGATGATGTTCGATTTTTTTGATATATTTTCGATCGCGTTTTTTAGATATTCGATCTGTTTGTTTCGATCGTTTATTTTTCGATCGTGATTTTAGTTTTTGTAGATATTTTTTTCATTTAGATATTCGATCTTTTTTTTTTTCCTTTTTTTCATTTTTTTCGGTTACTTTTTAGATCTGGTTGTGTTTGTTTTTCCTTGTAGATTTTTTTTCGTTTCTTTGTAGATATTCGATCGTTTTTTTTTATTTTTTGTAGATATTCATTTTTTTTTCGTTTTTTGTATATATTCGATCATTTTGGTTGTCATCGTTTTTTAGTTTGTCTATAGTCGATCGTTCCTTGTCTTTTTTTTTTTTTTCATTTTATTCCGATTACTTTTTAGATCTGTTTGTTGTTTTTTAGCTTGTAGATTTTTTTTTCTTTTTCATTTTTCATTTTAGATAGTTTTTTTTCGTTTTTTTAGATTGTTTTTTCATTTTACATATTATCCTTTTGTAATATTCATGTAATTAATTTTTCATCTTTATATATTAATATATTAATGAGATTCATCTTATTTTATATTCAGTTTGCCCGAGAATTTAATGGATAATGAATGGGTTAATTGTTTGGTTTTAATATTTCAAATTTAATTGACAAATGCAAAAAAAAAAAAAAAAAAAAAAAAAAAATTTACCTGTAGAGGGACATATTGCTGCGGTTTTGGTCTAAAAACCGCAGCAATATTACGTGTTAAACAGATAAAAAAATTATAATATTGCTGCGGTTTGGCCTAAAAACCGCAGCAATATAATTAATACCTATTGCTGCGCCCTTAATTGATGCGCGCCCCAAACCGCAACAATAGGGCACTTTTTAACCGCAGCAAGTAGCATTTATTCTACTAGTGATGACAAGAAACGGTTAGTAACTTCAATAGAATAAAATATAATTATTTAAGGATCCTCAGGATTATACCTACGTGGTTTAGATTAGAGAGCGTAATGACCATCAAGTGAAGCAATCTTGGAACCAGAAATTTAGTATGATCAAGAACATGAATTGATTTGAAAGATTGAAAGTGTTATAGTGTTTGAGTATTTTGGAGAGTCAAACTCTATTCAGAAAAATTCGAGAAAATTTGCATTCGTAAAAAAAAAAATTTTAAGCTCCCCATGATTCGGGAAATCAGTTCGTATTTATAAGCAAACAAACACGTGCGCTCCATGCAACCTCTGCGCCAGGCACCGCCGCGCAAGCCTACGTGGCAGGCACAATGACATGCGTCAGGCGCAGATTGGTGTGCCTGACGTGGTACATGTAGTTAAAAACATACACGTGGAAACGCGTTTTTGAAAAGATAAAAAAGTATCTTGCGTCTCACACAAGACTTGCGCCACGCGCATGATTCTGTGTGAGTTATAAGTATATATGTCAGGCGCTCATTGGCGCGCCTGACGTGATCTGGCCAATGTGCTGGAAGCCCGTGGCGCGCTTAGCGCAGCCGCCGCGTCTGGCGCATATTACAAAATATTCGTTTTTTATTCTACGCGTGCCTTCAAGATGATATTTTTATCCCTAAAAAACTCGAATATCGAATTTTACGGTGTAAATAAAAGCTTTTTGTATAAAAATATTTATTAAAATAATAAATATTCAATTAGGCTTTTAAAAATGGACTTAGAAAGATTTTACGGGTTTAAATTACAATTAATATTCGTGGATAATTAATTGTGCTTTTATTATATTATTTCAAAACACAGATAGCCTGGTTATTCGGACTACTCTTCCATTAAGTCGTGCCAACTAATATCGCGGTATATTTCATCATTGGATCCTTAAATGGAGAGACACAATTATTTGTGTACATTTAGGATGAGCGATATTATACCTCTCTAAACATATGAGAGTGAGCGGGAAAGAATATTACGGGGGGGGGGGGGGGGTTGATGAGCGATCGGGCACATATTATACTCGCCATAAAATTGAGAGGAAGGACACCTCGGTGAGCACCTTTTCAAGATTTGCATGTTATGAATGGCCGCTGTATTTGATAGTTTGCCTAGGTGATTGGTGGTCAGGGTGATCTGAACAACTGAACTTGAATTTTGTTTGCTTGAAGGATTTTGAGTTTGAAAATTTTTGAGCCTAAATTTCTTAGTTGAGGGGTGAAGCAATTTTATTTATGTTCTTGTTTTGCTTTACTTGGGGACAAGCAAAAGTTTAGCTTGGGCGAGTTTGATGTTATGGTTTTATATAGTGTTTTTACCCTACTTATAAGCTACAAAGAATGTCACTGATGCTCTTAGAAGCCAATTTATGCCAACTTTCTCCATATAGTTGTGGTTTTTCTGGTCTGTGTCGAATTGCAAGTTTTAGGTAATTATTTCCCTATTTTCAACTACTATATGATCACTAGATTAGATTGGAGAGGTTTGATGTTGAGTGCCAAGGCCCCGGGGACACTTTCCGGGACCCTTGTGTAAAAGAAGAGTTGAAAACTTGGCACTTGAAGCCAAGAGCCAAGAAATACTGCATAGGCCCAATCCTATCGGGCGTTCACAATTGACATTTGGAAGTTTTGTTGCGGGCCTGATCCGACATCCTTCTCCAGCTCATCATTCGTTGTTGAAGCCCGATTGGGGGTGTGTGTGTCCGATCGCATCGTCCGTGCATGTGTGTAGTACTGATGTGTGCATTGCTGATGAAACCTAGTCCGCCTGATTGCATCGGGTGTTGGTCCATTGTGCTGAAGACCAGATTATTTGGCCCGATTTCATCTGGCATGCTTGGCCTGATCTGGTGGTTGACCCGACATACTCATTTAGTATTTTCTGGGCAATTTTTGTAATACTTTTTCTATTTGTTTTAGGTTTAGTATAAATAGCAAAAATCAGAATGTTATTATTCACCTTTTCTTTAGCTTTTGTTTTCATAGTTCTCTCTCTAGAGTGATTCATAAACCTTAGTTTATTACTTTTCTCTTTTTGGATTCAAGATCAAATCTTTAGATTATTTGCAAGTTCAATAAATTCTTCAGTTTGGTAATCTTCTTTATAGCTTTCTTTATTATTGATTTGATTCATCTCTTAGTTATTTGCAACCATTCCAACTATGTATTATTATATTGATTTTTTTCGTTGTTTTCATAAACATGAGTGAGTAGTTTTATTTCTAGGATTATGGGGATATATGTATGCAATGAGGGATTGATAGATTAGTCTGGTTACCTTGTATTTCAATTATTTCATGTGGTTGAATTGTTTATGCTAGATTTATAAATTAGGCCTGATTTGTATTTCTACTATCGCAATACTAAATCTGCTTCGAGAGGAGAGATATCGTATAGGCTCTCAATTATGACGTGCGAGCGAGGGCATCGTCATGTGCGAAGTGTGTGTTGTTGTACGAGTGTGCTGTGGTCGAGGCAGTTCGAGCGATTTGTGCGACGAGCAAGGTTGGGCAAGGGTGTTGTTGTGCGAGGCTCGTGTGCGAGACAAGCGAGTGACGGGTGTGCGAGTCAAGCGATGTGTGTGCGAAGTAGAGCAGTGTTCGAGAGGGGTGCGCGCGACGAGGGTTGCGCGAGTCTGCTGTTGTTGTGTGTTGGCGTGCGCGGGGGTTGGTTGTGCGAAGTCGTGGTCGCACGAATACACGAGGGTGGTTGCGTCGTTGCTGGAGGTCGGTGGCCAGAATTCTTTTGCCGGCGAAAGTCAGTGGTATAAAATCTATTATGTATTGAACATATTATATCAGTTTTATTAGTTTAATATTATTTTCTGTTTTCGTAATTATGTTAAGTTGTAATTAGATAATTAGTAATTCAAGTTAACTAGTAATTAATTAGACTTTATAATTAGTTTAATTTAACATTCGGATTTTAAGTTGTGAATCTGGTTTAGGTTTGTAATTAAGTAAGATGGGAAGTAGAAAAAATATATTACTGTTATTAGTTGGAGGGTACCATCTTATTATGCGAACCGGACTTTTGGACATAAGACTTTTGGACATAAGACCTGACTTTTGGACATAAGACTGGATTGAACCTAAGATTTTTGGACATAAGACGTGGTTGGACACATGACTTGATTGGTTTGGTAAAGGTAGTGGACTAATTACACTAACTAAGTTTAGTTTGCTCACTAACTTTGATTCCTAAAAGACGCTAAACTCATCAGAATAGAAAAGGAACGAAAGTTCATGAACAAGGAGTTTAGCTATCGTTTATTTCGAATTATTAGATCGTTATAGTCTTAGTTACGTATTAGTTGATATTGCTATCAAGGACGTAGCACTAAAGTATTTATTTAACGGTTTAGGTCCCAATTTCATAAGCGGAACGTTCTATTAAAGACAGCGAAAATTCTCCGTTACCAGGTACGTAGGCGTACCAGTTTAATTCCAAGTATTAGTATCAAGATTAGGTTGCAATTCATTCTATTGGAACCTAGAAGCATGATAGGGAACGTTTGATTATTGAGATTGTTTGGTTAGACGTTTGTAATTTGAAGTCGATATGTTGCATTGGAATGTGTAATTCTATCGTGGTATAAATATGAGCATTATTAATCTGATCCATAGTGTAACGAGAGTGTTATAAGAGATTCGATTTGAGTACCGTGACTAAGAGAACATGTAAATGACTCTATGTGGTTATGAAAAGAATGGACAGTAATGAATAGTGAATTATGGCAATAACTTGTGGTTGGACTCCCTACAAGTGATGAACACTGGGGGGGTGTGGGACTTGTCCTACACTCCTATGCAGGCCTACTGTGACGACAGTAGTGTCCTTATATTTTTGATAACTCAAGTAGGGGGAAGGTTATGTACGATCTTGGGGGTATGCATACTAAGGTGATGGGTGTGAGACGGAACAAAACCGTATTTGCATTTCATCTAATAGACCAAGTTGTCTATTAAGAATTTAGTAGCCCATATGATTCTAGTAAGATGATGGTGCCCGTTCGATGTCAAATAAATAAAGATTAAAGGATGTAACATATTGTAGTATCATACTTAGGACTGTTCCATGTTGCATCATTTATGCTTATATGTATTCAATGGTTCATTACGTACTCAGCATAGCTGATTGTGTGTTATTATGTGTTTGTTGACCTGTGATGAACCATTGATGCTATAATGCGGAGCAGACTAGGTGTGCTGGTGCTGCTGCATGATATCAAGCATACGGGGCTAGTCTTTAGTTTTTGAATTTAAGCATTTTGAATTAAGTACTATTGGATTTTCTAGGACTTACATAGATGGTTTGTGGTTTGAATAAAAGGGGTCGTCGATAATTCCCAAGTTGTATGTACATTTTTAATTTCGATGCATCTTAGTTTTTGAGACAATGATTTGAGTTACTTTTTTTCTATTTATGCCTTGCGTTTCATCACGCCGGTAACACTCCCAAAGTCGATGCGACGTAGCTATAGACGTGTATGGATTTTTGGGGTGTTACAAAACTGGTATCAGAGTCAGAAGCTCCTATTTTCAAAGACTTTATAAAACGATTTCAAAATGTGTAGTATGGGATAGGAGCATATAGATCACGTTATGTGCATTAAGTTTTAGGAATGATTTCAATTGCAAATTCATTTCGTACATTGAACTCGTATGTGTTGATTGTTGTTTAATTGAAATTGTGAAAGATTCTTGAAATCTTCGAACATGACTAGATTAAGAGGATGTACAGGGATAGGTCAAAAATGATGTTGGACTAAAAACTTATTTTTGTATAAAATTATCTCATTGATCAAAACGATCTTAATCCTACATGTGAATTTCAAAGTTAAAATAAGCATTTTAGCTCCTAAACATGTACATATATACAATATATGTTTTTAAAACCTATATATACAAAAGCTTAGATTATTTTATTTTCTTTATTTTTGCAGATGGTTCACGACATAGGTTCTAAGGATCATTTGATGAAACTACCAGTAGGGGAGGATTGGGATATTTGGGTTTATAAGATGAAGGCTGCTGCCATGGATTATAGAATCATGCAAGGGGAGCAGTGGTTAAAGTCTGAGTGTTCTAGGATAAACTTTATGCTTTGGTATGTCCCAGACATAGAGCCTTATCGATTCTTTCATTGTAGGTATGGAGATATGTGGACCGAAGAGGGGAATTTTAACAGAGAGAAGCATACCTACTGGCACCAAAACCTTCCTACTGAAAAACATTTCCTTGTTGACCTCAAATACTGCGAGAATGAGTGGAGGATTCTTGAGACGAGAGGTCTAAACCCTTCTACTTCATCATCATCAGCCTGAAGAACCTATTATGTGGGGGAAAGTTCGGGAGCTAGGGCCGTAGATGGGAGTTCTGAGAACCCAAGGGTCAAACCTGAACCACAAACGCCACCTCAAGTTGCAAAGAGACCAAGATACCAAGCGTTTGAGGACGAGCTAGTACCTGAGAGCTACCAAAACCTTAGAACCATCACCTATATCTCTGATGATGAGAGGAACAATGGGACCTTCATCGTAATAGTTGACGGGGATTAAGCTGCGCCGGTATTATATGGGGAAAATGAGGATGAGGAACCACCCCCACTAGAAGATATACCTGTTGAGGAAGATGAACCTGTTGAGGAAGAGGAACCTGTTAAGGAAGAGGACCCCATTGAGGAAGAGGATCCCATTGAGGAAGAAGAACCAATGGAAGGCGGAGAACACCTACTGGAAGATATACCGATTGAGGACGACGGGCCTAATGCGGATGAAATTGACGTGGAAGAAGTGATAGAGGATCCTGAATCAGAGGATGAAGCTCGCCGCCATAGTCCATAGTTCCTCTGGTCACATATTTAGGATTAGAACTTTTGTTTTATTTTTGTCGTATTTATTCATTTGTTTATTTCAGTGTTGATAAGGCTTGCATGTTGAATAGTGAGTAACATTACTTAGTTATTTATATATATATATATATATATATATATATATAATATATATATATATGGTATTTCTCTATAAACATTACATTTCCATTTTCAATAATAGTACATTATGTTATTCTTATTATTGATTGTGGCGTCTTATTTAAGATGTGTGTAGTGCAAGTCAGTACAGACCTAATATTTGTTCGCAATAAGTAGTTATCTGTGCAATGTGTAATTGTTAGATGAGTAAAAGATTATGTGTACGTCACTAAAATAGCTATTATGTTAATTTCAGCGCAGAATGGTTCGAACGGGAAGCACCCCTGAAACCTCTCTGAATATCGAGCAATCGATACGTGACCTGGTGCAGATCATTGCCAACCTAGCCCTAGGTCACAACCGTGATGGGGATATATCTGAGAAGGTTGCCCGTAGAAACCCACCTATACTGAACGGGAAATGGGGACCTGAGGAATTAGAGAACTAGGTTGGGGAATTCGATAAAATTTTCTTCACCCTATCTTGCCCCGATGAGAAAACCGTGCCCTTAGCTAGCTACTACCTACAGGGAGATGCCCATTTCTGGTGGACCCTAGCTAAGGACAACCTCCTGAGTCAACCTGGTTTTGGGTGGGAAACCTTCAAAAAGGCCTTGAGAGACAAATATTACCCTCCATATCTTAAGATGCAGAAATCTCAGGAATTTATGATGTTAGAGTAGGGGACCCTGTCTGTGGAGGAGTATTACCGGAAGTTCATTGAGCTAATGAGATTTTCCCCGGAAATTGCCCCTACTGAGGAAGCTAAAGCCTCACGTTTCGAGCTAGGACTTACTCTTGACCTGCAAGGAAGACTAAGGGGAGATACGTTCACCTCCTTAGATCATGTGTTTGGCAAAGCTGCTCATCTGTATGCCATTAGGAAGAGAGAGGAAGGGGGTGAACAGAGTGAGAAACGGAAAGATAATCCAAACCTGAAGGTCCAGAAGTTTGAGAAGAAGCATAATGGGAACCAAAACCATCAAAACCCTCAAAGGAATTTCGGTAAGGGACCCAATAACAACAACTTTAATCCCAACAACAATAACCGCCAATAACAACATAAATAACCGCAGACATGAGCGTGTGTATAGGTGTAGAAAGTGCCCTAACAACCATCCTGGTAAAGACTGTGACGGTAACAAGGTCGAATGTCGAGAATGCGGGAAAATGGGACATAGAGCATATGAGTGCTACTCGAAAAATAAACTGAACCCCAATGGCCAAAAGAAGGGAAATTATGGGGACAAGCCCCGAAATTGAAACAGAAACGGGAATGGAAATGGGGGAAGTGCTTACAATGGAAATTCTAACTACTCCAAGCCTACAACCAACACCAACAATCAGATCTCTAATGGGAACAATGCAACCAATGCCCAAGATAAGGGCAAGGGGAAGTTGTACATGATGACGACTAGAGAAGAAGAGGCTCGTAGTGATGTTGTCACGAGTACATTTTCTATCAACTCCACTCCTGTTAAAGTATTGTTTGATTCTGGAGCATCATTGTCATTTATTGCCCATTCAACCGTTAGAACTTTAGCATTAGTCGAGTTTGAGTTGATTTCTATGCCTATAGTTATTCCGTCTGGGGAGACTGTTAATTGCTCTAAAAGATTTGTAAAAGTTCCACTGAAAATAGGGGAGGGTTTCCTTCCTTCTGATCAATAGAGTTTAACTTATCGAACCTAGACGTTATTTTGGGGATGGATTGGCTTGGGAAGTACATGGCTAAGATAGACTGCGATGCGCATAAAGTGGAACTGAGGGATCCTTCGGGAAAAAGAGTGTCATATAGGAGAATACCTCGAGAACCCGGGATTAAGTTGATCAATGCTTTACAACTTAAGAACTACGTAGACAAGGGATGACCCCTATTTATGTGTTCGGTGAGATGAGTTGAGGATGATCCGTTGAGGCCTGAAGATCTGCAATAGTCCGAGAGTTCCAGGATGTTTTTCCTGAAGAAATACCTGGTATACCTCCAAGGAGAGATGTAGAGTTCACCATTGACCTAGTACTTGGGACTGGACCAATTTTGAAAGCCCCATATCGAATGGCTCCAGCAGAAATGAACGAGTTGAAAAACTAGTTGGAGTGTTACCGCCTTATTCTAAGGCCTCGGAAAGTAACACACCCCCGGCTAGCAAGCCCAAAGGTGGTCCTGATGGGTCCAGTGAGGTGGCGCGGCAGTTGGTAGTGCTGGGGCTGCCCATTTCCCTTGCGAAGCGGTTACATGATTGCCACATGGTGGGATCATGGGCAGCGGTTACCATGCTTGGTAACCTCTTTGAAGTTACTACAAGCATGGGGAATGGCGGTTATGGGAAGTTACTTGGAGTAGTGGTGGTTATTTAGTAACCACCTTTGATGCCCCATGATCTCCTAGATTTAAGGGGAAGTTACAAAGATAGTGGGTAGTTACCTAGTATTGGGTAGTTATTCGCTTATGTGGGTGGGCTGTAGCCATTGATCTTGTATTATAAACAGAGAAGTGCCTTAGCCATTTTGGGGCATTCGAGTTTGGCTTGATAGCCTTGTATGCGAGAAATCTCTAAAGTAATAAAAGTCTCGTTATGTGCTTTGTGTGTGTTTGATCTTACTTGCGTTATTCGAAATAAATATGATAAGTGTGTGCGTAGGCTGGTAGACGGGGTTTAGGCGCCATCACGGGAACCTCTTATTGCGGAAAAGAGGTAGTTCAAAAAAAATCCTGTGACAATTTGGTCCGACCTGCCAGAAAAACAAAAGCCAACTGGAATGGCTAAGAGTAAAGCAAGTAAAGCGGTTGAGGCCGCTGCTACAATTGCGAAGAACAAGGCTCGGAGTAGGGATGCTGCTGAAGCGAGTCATGTTGGCACTGACCGCTCCCCGCCAAGGACTCCCCCAAGGTCTCCTAGTGGTGAAGGAGAAAATTCTCCAAGGACGCCAAACTGGAAACGCATGAAGCGTCGCATGGGAGAAATGAACGCTGAATTCCCAATGATGAAAGATCGTATGGAATTAATCGAGAAGTCATTCGAGGCTACTCGTCAAATGCAAACTGTTATGCTAGGCAAGATTGGTGCCATTGCTGAAGATCGGAGGGATGTACCTCCTCCGCCTCCGCCTCCGCCTCCTCCTCCTCCCCCTCGCAATGAGGTGGAAGATCTTCGAAGGGAAATTGAGAGACTCCGGAAGAGGAGAGGTGAAACTTTCAAACTCAAGATCCCAGATCCGAAGGCTTTTTCGGGAGATCGAAGTGCCAAGGATCTCGAAAAATTCTTGTGGGACATTGAGCAGTACTTTAAAGTTGCTCACATCAGCGATCGCGACAAGGACTCAGTTGCGGCCATGTATCTATCGGGAGATGCCAAGCTGTGGTGGTGGTCTCGGGTGGAACTTGATAACATGGCTGGAAGGGATCCTATTGTGGATTGGGATGTGAGGAAGAGGGAAATCAAGGTCCAATTTCTTCCTAACAACGCCTCGTGGCATGCTCGTGAGACATTGAAGGGACTTCAACAATCTGGTTCCGTCCGTGAATACGTGAAGGAGTTTAGTTCGTTGATGCTAGACATTAAGAACATGTCGGAGGAAGATAAGTTGTTCAATTTCATTTCTGGTTTAAAGACTTGGGCGCAAACTGAATTGCGTAGACAAAATATTAAGACTTTATCCGCGGCCTTTGCCGCTGCTGACGCTCTTGTTGATTTTAAGCCAGGTGCTACCAAAGTCGCTGCCTCTTCGGGATCGAATAGCAAGCGTAAGCATTGGGAAAACTCCGGAAAAGGCAAAGACAAGGGTAAGAACCAAGGTAAGAACAAAAAGTTCAAGGGTAAAGGTAATGTTGTTTCGTCTAACAATGATGCAGGTGCTAACCCAGGAGATGGTGGTGGGTGTTATGAGTGTGGTGGACCGCACTATGCCCGAAACTGTCCCAAGAAGGGAAAGTTGGGAGCCTTGATGGCCGAGGAACCTGTGGAGGATTCGGAGGATGAGACTCCAATCCGCGTCAATCCATTGCGCTCGTTAAATGCCCCTAGAGCGACATCCTCTGATCCATATGGGGGCCTCCTATATGTGGATGTGCGCGTCAATGGGCACTCTATCAAGGCAATGATTGACACAGGAGCCACCCACAACTTTGTGAGCGCTGAGACGGCTCAATAGTTTGACCTTCCGTTGACTAGCTGTGCTAATCGGATGAAAGCCGTGAACTCCGAGGCCCTAGTGGCAAAGGGGAGTGTGCGCGATGTCGATATGCAAGTAGGCAATCGGGAAGAAAAATGTGACCTGCTGGCCGTCACACTTGATGATTTCGAACTCATCCTGTCCTGGGGAATGAGTTCATTCGCAAGACAAAGGTTTCGGTGATGCCCCACTTGGTGGGATATTGATTGGGGATGAAGGAAACCATTGTTTCGTCAAGGGCGTTGATGTTCCTTCCTCCTAGAATCATGTTGCTCACGACCTTGGAAAGAACTTGGAGTTATGTTCCGCCTTGCAGGTGAGGAGCAAGGTCGCCAAGGGCGAGCCTACGTTCCTCGCCACGCTGGTGGAAATCACCCCGGACAATTATGTCGAGGTGCCTAACGAAGTTGCTGGAGTCCTTGCGGAGTTCAAGGATGTGATGCCACCAGAACTTCTGAAATATCTCCCACCAAGGCGCGCTATTGATCATAAGATCGATCTAGAGCCAGGCGCAAAGACCCCGACTAGTGCTCCTTACCGGATGAGTCCGGGAGAGCTTGCAGAATTGAGGACTCAGTTGAACGACCTTCTTAAGGCAGGTTTTCTTCAACCCTCTAAAGCTCCCTTTGGTGCCCCCGTTTTATTTCACAGGAAATCTGACGGATCTTTACGAATGTGTATTGATTACAGGGCGCTGAATAAGGTGACGATCAAGAGCAAGCACCCGATTCCAAGGGCGGATGACTTGTTTGATCGGTTGGCACAAGCTACTTGGTTCACCAAGTTGGATTTGCGTTCAGGATACTGGCAAGTGAGGATTGAAAAAGGAGATGAAGCTAAGACGACGTGTGTTACTCGTTATGGTTCATTTGAGTTTCTAGTTATGCCGTTTGGGCTTACTAATGCTCCGGCTACCTTTTGTAATCTCATGAATGATGTTCTTTATGAATTTCTAGATCAGTTTGTTGTTGTGTATCTTGATGACATTGTTATTTATAGCAAAACTCTTAATGAGCATCTTAACCATTTGCAATTGGTGTTCCGTCGACTTAGAGAGTATAAACTCTTTGTCAAAAGAGAAAAGTGTGAATTTTCCCAAAAGGAAATCATGTTCTTAGAATATAAGATCGCTAAAGGACAAGTCAGGATGGATGAACGTAAAGTGAAAGCCATCCATGACTGGTTTCTCCTTAAAAACGTGCCCGACTTAAGATCATTCTTAGGCCTAACGAACTACTATCATAAGTTCATTGTTGGCTATGCTAAGAAGGTCGCTCTGCTGACCAACCTGCTCAAAAAAGAGCAAGGGTGGGATTGGACGGATAAGTGCGATGCAGCGATTAAGGACATCAAACAGGCAATCTCTTCTTTAAACAAGCATGAAAACATGTTGTATTAACATCTCCCCCTTTGAGCCATTCTCCCTTGACTTTCTGCTGAAGGTAACTATTTTTGGCCTTATTCAACCTTTCATATTTCACCCTTGCTTCCTTCTCTGCCTGCATCACCATGTTATTTCCTATGTCCCCATAAACTGCCTCTTGAGCATCTAGCATACTCTTTTTTGCTATCTCAGCCTGCTTCTCAATATCTGAGAAATGTTCCCTGTTCAGCTCCTTAAACCTCTACTTCATTCTCTTTAGTTTTGTTACAACTTGGAACATAGCACACCCCTATACATTCCTTTGCCAATCAGTCTGAACTATCTCCATAAAATTCTCAGATTGACTCCACATATTAAAAAACCTAAATGGCTTAGGCCTAGTAATAATTTGTGAGTCCATTTTTATTATACAAGGACAATGGTCTGAAACACCTTCAGTAAAAAAATGTAACACTTGAATGCTCAAACATCCTCTGCCAATCATCATTCACTAACACTCTATCAATCTTCGAGAACACCCTATCATCTCCCTCTTGCTTGTTCGACCAAGTATAAAAAGGACCATAAGTCATATGCTCTTGTATGCATCATCTTCTCACACAGTTCCTAAAGTCCTCCACTTCATCTAGAGTAACTTGTGACCCAATTTTATCATTCAAATTATGCACATTATTAAAATATCCACAAATAA
The DNA here is from genome assembly GCF_026745355.1 of Beta vulgaris subsp. vulgaris. Taxonomy (NCBI): domain Eukaryota; kingdom Viridiplantae; phylum Streptophyta; class Magnoliopsida; order Caryophyllales; family Amaranthaceae; genus Beta; species Beta vulgaris. Next base: position 11,776,035 of record NC_079208.1, read on the forward strand.
CCCATGCTCGATTACAGCTAACACTTGTTCTTCCCAGGGCCTGCCACAAATGCATTCTATCTTCAGCCTTATCAAACCCATACACAATAGTAAACCAAAACACTTGTCCTGAATTCTTATGAGTCACCCTACTATGAATGTATTGAGCATGGAATTCAATAACATCCACTGTAAATTTACTAGGGACCCAAACCAACCAAATCCTCCTTCCTGGATGTTGCTGTTAGTTTGTAACAACACTCCAGCTACTACCAAGCTTAGGGAACACCTTTGCAAAATTACTAGGTCTCACCCTTGTTTCTAGGAACCCAAATAACCCACACCCATGATGATTCAAGAACCATTTCACATCACCATGTTTATTTGGGCTATTGAGCCCCCTTACATTCCAAAACCCCAGATTATCCATTTGGAAGTTGAGTTGTCTTCTCACCCTGCACTTCCTCTATCTCTCCTTCCTTCTGACTAGGGATTTCCCCCACATTCTGGACTTCTTCAGGGATTGTGCGGAGCATAACTTGTAGTCCTCCTTCCCTTGTACCAGCTTCCTTCTCTAATATCTTAGGCTTCCCCTATATGCCTCCTGAATCCCTCTTCTCCTTCCCTTCTGCTGCATCACCTTCCAAATGTTCTGCACTACTAGGAGCCAAAGTACTAATGGCAGCTTTACCAGGCCGAATTCCTTTAGGGATCCACCTCTGCTTGGGTTGTATATTCCTCTTAGCCACTTCAAACCTACACTCTTCAACAGTATGCCCCACACCTCCAGAATCTGAGCATTTACTAGGTTTGCATTCATGAATCACTTGTTGATGAACTAGTGCTCCTTTTTCATTCACAAAGCTGATCTCATTTGGAAATGTCTGGTTTACGAACACCTCCACTAGTACTCTTGCATATGCCAGCATTTCCTTCTGAGCTGTTGCTCTATCAGATATTATAGGCTTCCCTATCAATCCAACAAGCTTGTTCAAGGACGTTTGCCCCAGTACTTCAGTGGTAACCCCACAAACCTAATCCTGGTAGGTACAACAAAAAATATCCTCAGCTAATACGTCAAGATCAGGTGTCCATTCTTTCATTATGACTGGCTTACCATCATAAAAAATTGGACTTGCTTCCATTGCTTTAACCTTCTCTCCCTCCGACCTAAATCTGACCATAAACACCTCCTCCACATACGTCTAATAAAGCCATCAAAAATCCTAAAAAGAGGTTTGACCCCCACGTTATAGCATACAACCGCAAATTTCCAGTAATCAATCTCAGTTTGAACATCTTCAAGTGTAATCTGAAATATGTTCATTCCAGAGTTATTTTGAATCATCTGATTTTGTGATAAATCCAAACCCTCCTCTCTGATATGATTAAACAAAGATTGCCTCCAGTTTTCATTATTATGAGTACCTGGATTACAAACAAGTTGTTGCATAGGGTGAGGGGAAGGATTGACCTGACTCACAGCAGACCTGATTGGAGTTCTGATGGAAGCAATCCAACTATTCGTCGTCTCCCTCGTAGCTACAAAACTAGCGGTATCCATCCTTGACGCCATATTTTCCACCACTTCATCACATTCCTCCTCATTCGCCTCCTCCTCAGATGTCCAGCTCAACGTTGTATCCTCCGCAATATGATTCACATTATTCTTATGCTTTCGCGCATCAATCGTCTGTGGTTTCTTTACAATCTTAACAGGATTCTTCGCTTTTTGTCCACCATTGCCTTTCTTCGTTCCTTTCCCCATGGATGCAAAAGTCCTAAGAAACAAAGTTTTGCAACTCAATGGAACACTGAATATCTAGAGATAAGGCAGAGTCCAAAAATATTTCCTCCTCCCCGGTTTGATGTTCAAATGACCTCTGAACTTGCCTCAAAGTACGATCGATTTCCTTGTCAAGAGGAGTTGTAGGTATACCTTGGAATCTCCTTGTCATTTAACAAAGCTAAGCACACGGTTAGCAATGACAACACAATATCCAAAATGAAAATAAAAAGCAATTGATAGCCAATAAACATAGTTAAAACAACATGTTGCTTCCCCGACACGACGCCAAAACTTGATCGGTCCCCTAGGTGTCATTATTTCCTATAGTTTTGTGGTCAAGAGTAAATCACCCTAACTAACTAGCCTAATAAGGTAGTATAGCATAGTAAGGGGTCGTATCCATAGAGAAGCAAGGGTTTTTACACTTAGCTCGAGATGCAAATCAATTGACAGGAGTAAAAAGGGTTTAGATAAGCAACTAGTCTAACTATGGCAAATAGAATAAGAGTGATTAATTAATGAGACAAACACTAGGAATAGGGGGATCATGGAATTCACAACAACAATTTCCTCAACATTGATAGACAATAGTTTAAGTCTATTGAGGGTCTTGGTCCAACATCTAGGGGTCACTCTCGCACACCTCTCAACATTTCCTACCCAAACCCACCTATCAGATCATGGTATACCCGTCAAGTCATCACTAATATTAAGCTTGCTCTCATAGAATCCAACATTAGCACAAGATTCAAGCACAAAGGTGATCAAGTTTCATGATGTAACAATAAAATACCTTGATTTGAGTACCAAAGAACAATTGCCAAAACCAACTAAACATCATTCAAAATCATCACAAAGTCCCATATCCCCATTCCCTAGCTAGAAATCTAGCCTCGGAAGAGGAAAACATAGTAAGACTAATAAAAGCAACAATAAAAGGAGCAAACATACTAAAACTACTAAACATGATTAGCAAAAACAAAAAAGATTAAAAGTTTGAACATGAGACTACTCGGACTAATCAAGGTAAGCATAAAGTAATTTAAACAAGCATAAAACTAAACAAATAACTAAAAATAAGCTAGAAAATAAGGATTAGAGACTAGAAATTACCAAAAGATTGATGCTTTGATTGATGAAAATAAAAAACAAAGGTTGAGTTACAACTTTCTCTCTTCTAAGAATGTGTTTCTCTCTCTCTCTCTAATAAATTACCTAGAAGAATGTGCTAATAACCTAGGACCTTCTTTTCTGTGATTAAAAGCTTACCTTAATTGTCTTAAGAGAGGGTATTTATACCCCTCACGAATACAATTTAAAATAAGGGAAAAAATCGTAAAATTTCAAAACAGAACCATTTAGAGCTCCTGATCCATGCATGATGCGTGCGCTCTAATCCCGGTGGGGATTTTTCTGCAGTAGGTTGAAGCTCCCGCTCCAAGAAGCTGGAGCGCCAGCTTCAATTTCTCGGCATAATTGCATGTATACAGGGGAAAGCAGAGCTCCCACTTCACGAGCTGGAGCACCAGCTTTGACTTTGCTTGAACTCTTCTTCGTAATTTAGAGCTCCCTCTCTTCATCCAAAGGCTCCCTTTAGTAGTTCCAAACTTTGACAATCTCGATTAGGCGGGTATGAAACCTAAAAGAAGATAAGAACAAGTCATAGTATAGGGTGTTTCACAACATCCAATCTTTGCATGAGAAAATAAAATACAACTCCCAAAAAAAAAACTCAAAATGCATGAAACTAATAGAATCACTAAAAACTAACAAAGCTAAGCTAAATAAGCATAAAAATGGACTGAACAGGGGCTTAATTAGGGTGGAATGAGGCTATAAAAGCAGCCTTAAGAGTTACTTATCATAGAGGGTTTGCATTCCTCTCTCACTCATATGCCCAAGTCTCACATGCCACAGCTTGGTCATATACTCCTTTTGAACTTCTTGTGAAGCAACAACAATTGAACCTGAGACAGTAAAACCTTGGAATATGTACAAAGTTCCACAATTGATACCCTTCAGCACATCATTTGAACCCGTGCATGCATACACAAGTCTACCCCCACCTCTGAAATTGAACCCCATACTTTCTGACAAACTAAGTGAAATCAGATTCTTGGTCATCTGCGAAACATGTCTAACGTTGTTCAATGTGCATAATGTACCATCATGCGTCTGGATCTTGATGGAGCCAACCCTAACCGTTTTGCAAATTGAACTGTTAGCCATTAAAATATTTTCCCCATCTACCTTCTCATATGTTATAGACCACTCCCTGCATGGACTCATATGATACGATGCTCCAGAATCAATAACACGCATATCATTGCAATGTGACTCTTCATGAGCATCTAGAGCAATGTCATCCTCATAATTCGAATTTTCTGCTGCAACAACAGCTACACCAAACCTAGATTTATCCTGATGCTTCTTCTTAGGACATTCTTTCTTTCAATGTCCCTTCTTCTTACAGTAATTATATGGATCATTACGTTTAGGACCCCCTTTTGAGTTTCCTAATTTCCTGAAATTCTTTTCCTAGAATTACCATGTCCCGTATTACAATTGGCAACCAATCCAGAAGTCTGACTGTCTATACCTGTACTATAAGATGCCTTATGGCACATTTTCCTAGTATAAAGAGATGATCTAACCTCTTCTAGGGACACAATATCTTTACTAACAATGAAACATTGCACAAAATTTTCATATGATAATGGTAAAGAAACAAGCAGAATTAAAGCAGCATCCTCATCCTTCACCTTAACATCAATATTATGCAATTCTAATAGAATCTTGTTTAATTGATCAAGATGTTCTCTAAGAGGTGTACCTTGATTCATTTGCAGACTGAACAGACGTTGCTTTAGAAGCAACTTGTTGGTTAGAGACTTCCTCAGGTACAAGTTGTACAACTTCAACCACAAACTAGATGCGGTTTCCTCCTCCGCAACCTCAATAATGATATCGTCTACAAGACACAACATGATCGTTGAATGTGCCTTCTCCTCTAGAACAGCCATCTCAGCGTTAGCAAGTTCTGTTGACTTCTTTGCCAACGGTGCCCAGAACCCTTGTTGCCTCAATAACGCCGCATCTTGATTTTTCTTAAACTAAAACTATTTCTCCCAGTGAATTCATCGATTCTCACATTCAACCTAGATATCTCTCTCACTCAGATCAAACCTAAGCTCTTGATACCAATTTTTTATATCGGAGGTGAGAAAGTACAGATAACAAATGCAAAAATATTAAGAACACACACATATTTAACGTGGTTCACCAACAAGGTGTTGGCTACATCAACGGGTAGGGGAGAAAAAAGCTTTATTGATCTTGAGGAATACCAGAACTACAAATGTGATTACATAATAGTGACAGCTTAAGACCTAGGTTAAAATATAATAATAACCAGATAGAATTCTATGTTTTCGCGTCAAAAACCACATTCGCCCGGTCGGGAGTGCAAGCAAAATTGACTACTTCTTCAAGACAGTCTCGCATGGCCAGCGCCAGCCACCGCTCGGGTTGGCCATTCTCCTCACCTGGTCCGGCGAGCCTATCCAGCTGACCGAGTGAGCATACAGTCGTCCTTTTTTTTGCGCTTTTAAGCCCAGATTCAAGGCATTGATCTTACAGATAAAAGAGTCTTAGATATGACGTTTTCCATATGATGGTTCATGGACATGGTTAATAAGTGTCTCAAATTAGGAAATGGACGTAAGGCATGTGCATTTGAAAATAGAAAAAAAATATATTCACTTTATACCAAATTAGTTTACAAAATTTATGAGAGGCTACTCAACAAGGGTGAATATATTCTTCTCTTAGATCTGGTAATGTTGTGGAATTTTCCGATTTTATGATTCACTTATTTTAGCACATCAACCTCCCGTATTTGGCATTACTCATGAGGATGTTTTAGCCCCACCCTGATTTTAATTTTACATTCGAGAAGAGTTATAAAGTCGATTTTATGGGGCCAAAAAAAAGAGATTCTATCCAAAAAAGCATAGTTAGGGCCTAAATAAAAAGTCTGTTTTCTTAGATTTCGAAAATGAGTAAATTAACAAAAAAAATACTAGTTATTATTTAAAGTGTGTTTAACTTTGTGAAATGCAACATTAATCATTGAAGAACAAACAAATTACTCGAGTCAGATTAATGTGAAAAGACTTAATCAAGATTGAAGTGAAGGCTTATGCAAGATAAATCAAGCGAAGAATGAAAATTAGTATGTATTAGGATGTAGTAAAGATCTTAATGTAATGGTCTAAACAAGATAAAGACAAATAGTTATGAATTCTCAAATTAACTGGGTTCTGTTTCCATGTTAGGAACATACAATGGCACTCGGTGTAAGGAACAAAGTTTAATAACACACTTAGTTATGTTACTCCCTCCGTTTCCTGAAGATCTTCCCTCTTTCCGTTTAAGTGTGTTTCCAAAAGATCTTCCCTCTTTTTACTTTATTTCACTAGTGTTTGAACTTGATTAGTTGGACACGGAGCGGTTGGCAAAATCAACTTGATTAGTTATCCATTAACTGCGGCTTTCACCAAAACTAGATCAGTTAATGGGCAAACTGATCCCATTTTTTTGGCGAAAACGGGACTAGTTAATGATTAACTAGTCCTTTTTTAAAAAAAAAAAAAAAGGGATTTGTTTTGTTTAATTATGAAATAAAAATTAAAACCAATTTCAATTCCAACAACTTTGGAGCCAAACAAATATAATGCAACCAAACAAATAATACACGGAAAAAAAATAATAGAATTGCAACTTTGCAGCAAACGAAATTACAACAAACTAGTTACATAGGACAAAGTAAAAAGAAAGAAAAAAAAACTGCAACTAACCAAAGAAATAAAATTAAGAAAACAAACGAAACCCTAATTACAAAAATGAAATTTTAATAACAAGTCTGCCATCAAATCAAAACCCTTATTACAAAAATAAAAATTGAGAAAACCCTGCTTACAAATATCTAAATGAAGTCCAAACCCTAATTACAAAAACGAAAATAGAAACGAACTCATTTTCAACATAAAAGACCTAATGATGGCCATTTGGTGGTGTTTGGTCTTCGTTGGTTAGCGTGATGAGCATGGCTGTTAGTCTTTGCTAAAAATGGAAACCCTGATAGTTGATGGCAGTTCATCGAGATTCAAGTGAGGAAGAGAGTTGTTGGTCTTCGCTGATGAACGCCATGAAAGCCACATCATCTAAGTTGTTGTTATAAAAGTATCCCCTTATATTTATAGGATAATGTCTTTTCATTGTTAAGAGTAACCTCACTCGTTATGATAACCAAATTTATTCATACAACTTCATTAGTGCATAGAGTAACCCCTTTTATTCATTAGTATTTTAGCTATATTTTCATAACTTAATGATGCACCCTTTTGTTTTTTCATGTTTTGGATTTTAGATTTTAATGTTATCTAATCGTATTGCGAAAAAGACCTTTAATCCAGGATCCATGTATAATTCAAATTATTAAATAGTATGCAAATACTTACCTCTTGTAGCGTGCTTGTGTGGATAAATGGAGCCTTATAGTCATACCGCACAATTCCTTTATCAGTATCAACCACATAATCAAATCACCTTGAGAGTGCTAGCTTAGAATACAAGCAAAGATTGGATCATTCTCTTCTCACAAGGTATGAACTTTGGGGTTAGTGTTTAAATCTTGATTAGGATTTGATAGAAGGCTCTTGTGAAGTAGTGTCAATATATTCCCACTCACACGCCTAAGCCAATCGACCAGCACACGAGGCCTCACTAAGGCTTGTGTTCTTATCGCCCCTTGCACGTCCGCATGAGGCTCGTCATCGAAGCACTCGATCAAGCCACGACGCATGCAATGCCTAATGGTAGCTTGTCGTGCTATGCACTTGCCTGTCATTCGCACGCGACGAACCAAGGCCCACGGCCTATGACCCTTCTCTTACAACGTGATGCAAAACATAACATCATCGCTTGTAGCTTGCTCGCATATGGCCATCGGCCAACGATGCCACAAGTAATCGCTCATGGTATTCGTGCGACGCCAATCATACGACCAACGTCCAACATCTCTATCTAAACATATCCTAAGCATAGTATTTGGGCCTTTAACGCAATTTGTCTATTCATTTTATGCTTATGACGTGATCCAATAGGTTCAGTCAAGAGTTAGTTGTGAGCATTTGCATAATAATAATAAAAATATTATTATTATTTAGACTAATCGAAAGTATTCTCCAGTTAAATATTCTGATCACTTGATCTTACTAAATTAATTGTCTCTGTTAATTAACCCAAACCATGTATTTATACAAACACATCTTGGTTGAATAGGGACATATTTAAGGAGCGTTGATATTCACACTCAATGTCACACTTATACTATATATATATATATATATATATATATATATATATATATATATAATATATATAATATAATATATATATATATATATATATATATATATATATATATATATATATGAATTTTTGTTTTTTACCTTCCATTGTCTTTGAATTTTACCACCTTAAATAAATTGTGTCGCTAAATATCATCACTTTAACTCGGTATTGTCAGGTGAACTTTCCATCTAACGGGGCCTACATGACGCATTTTTTCATCCCCTACCTTTTTACCCTATGATCTCCCTGATTTCTTTCTATGGATCCAATTTAGATTTATCTTTTCCTTAATACATCAAACTAAAAATTCTTTTGACGCCCAAACTTAAAACGATTTAGGGTTACACTTCTGAACCATAATTGACCCTTATTAGAGGAAAATTGAGAATGGTTGCAGGTGCCAAAAGGTATGGATTATCTTGAAAAGGTTATAGGCCGAATGGAATTGTCAATTGAAATTTGGTGTTATTTTAACTAATTAATTTGCTAAATTGGGGCCAGTTTAAAATAAATTATTACAAGTTGGGATCTTGTTTAGATGTGTTCATAAAAATTTTGTTTAACTGTAATTATTTAAAATTTAGATAAAGCACTATCAAGTCGAATAATGGTCTGTCATTAATTTAACCGCACTTCTTGATCCAATTGATAATGTACTCACAGGATATAAGCTATAACATTGTATGAAAAGTAAGAGTGTGAGTTGGGTTTTCGATTTTCACATTTCAAGTCCAACTTCAGACCAAAATTTAACCCAGAGTCAACTTGATATCAAATCAACCTGAAACCTTTTTTGTGTGCCATAAACAATCATTATCCAAGACTTTACAAACACTACCAAAGTACCAAGTCCAAATCCTCATCCAGCACAATAGAATGTGAGAAAGTTAGGAACTTAGGGTTTTTTATTTGAGTAACTTGTTTTGGGGCTTTCCATTTTTGGATTCAATATGTTAATTAGTAGAATCCTAGGCCCATAGATAAAACTCAATTTGGATTCGATTTTTTCGATTATTCAAAACCAAAATCAGATCGAAATCAAAAATCCATTATTTTTTTTCAAACAAAACATAATTAAACAAATTCAAACCAAATTATGAATTCGATTTGGTTTTCGAACTTTAATCAAATAATTTATTCCCCTACTCAAAATTGAGCTTCACAAATTAATTTTGGTAATATTTTGATTTAAACTTTTTTCATTCCGATACATAGATAGTTGGTCAAAGTCAAATTTCGAATTGTCTTGGATTTGATCATTAGATCGGGTGAATATTAGTTTTGTTTTATCTTGAATAAGTAAGTTTTGTTGATAGTTCCAACTTTTTTTTTTTTTTTTTTTTTGAGGGGGATAGTTCCAACTTTTAGCATTGGGAATATAAGAAACATGAAATTTATTAGTGGAAGACAGGAAATCACATGGATTGCGTGGTCGAAGACTCTAGTGTCCACTCAAGCTCAACTACTTGTTCCGTTTATTATTCCATTCATACAGATGCAGATATAGACATAAAATTGTTTAGGTAAAATGTACAGTATATATTAATGAAAGAGTTATGACACCTATAATGCAAATCAAATAAAACTAGTAAATGTATAATAATTTCAATTAGATATAATTCTTAATTGGCAAAACCATGATATAGTATTCATTGTTAATGAGATCTTATACTTTGGCGTAACCTCCTTACCTCGCCTTTTATAAGAGATTCATTTCGATCAGTTGTAATTTTGAAATAGAATTTATTTGATTTGAGATATGTAATTGGTATTTAACGCAATACTCCCTCCGTTTCCTAAAGATCTTTCCTCTTTCTATTTAAGTGTGTTTTCAAAAGATCTTCCCTCTTTTACTTTATTCCTTATTTGAAATTATTTTTTCCCTTTTTACCCTCTCATGTTTCTATCATATGGTCCACCATTACATTATTAATTCAATTTTACTCTGTTTCTCTCTCTTACTTTAACCCTTTTTATTTGTTTATTTATCTTAACCCTTTTCTCACTCCTACTTTACCCACCCCACACAAGTGGATTCTCTTTGGTATCTGTAGGAACAGTAATAAGGAAAATCTTTAGAAAACGGAGGGAGTACTACGTAAATCTTAGTTTCATCAACAAATCAAATGTTGATGACTTTGATAGTGTTTTATGGTCTTTAACTAAGCATAGTAGTAAAGGTGCCCATGCTTTGGCTCATCTCAAACCTTCGGACGTGGGGGAAACACATTTTGTTTGTGAATTTCCTTTGATTGTTGTGAAAGGTACTTGTTCAGATCTAATGAATTAGTTCCTATTTGTTGGTTCCTTTCGAGAAAAAGAAATAGTCTCAAACTCTCATAAGTAGAGAGATTACCCAATATATGCATGGATAGTTAAAATCCAATGAATGGGTAGAAATAACTCACCAATTGAGGTAGAAAAATTCTCCAATAAAGAAAGAATGATATCATAAACCTAACACAAAAAATAGAAAAAGAAAACAAGAAAGTTCGTAATAATTATAAGAAAGTTTGTACTTTGTAGTAAGAGTATGATTATAGTAATACTCACTCTGTTAATATTCTTCATGATCATTCTATTAGGTTGTTTCAAAAAGTTATTCATAGAGGTCAGAAAGAATATTACTTCATTTGAACAATTGAACAATAAGATGTAACAGAGAAAAAAAATAGCAAATAGGAAACCAAAGTTACTAAAAAGCAAAGAAAATGCAACAGTTATGAGAGTTTCTCAAAGTTTGTGCTTAGTTCTTCATTTGACCACCGTCTAGAAAATGCAACAGTGGGTGGTGTTCTTCGTAATGAATTTGGCCACTTCATCTGCCTCATTTCCAGCCCCATTTCTCGAATGGAAATAAATTCGGCTGAGATATGTGCCATCTTCTGAGCAATCAAAATCTCTCTAAGTAGCGAACGAATTAAGCATCATCATCTCACCATGGTTTCGGATTCCGCAAATGCGGCTCGTTGGTATAACCAAGATTGTGGGGGTAATTGAAATCTCAATTTCATGCACAACTTTATTCGAAACGCTAGAAAATATTAGCTCTCATTGTCCATTGTCCAAGAAGTCGAGGCTCAAATGGTGTGGTAGATTCCCTTGCAAAGCAAGACTTGAGGAGGATGGACGAATTTCTTTGTTGGTGTCAAGGGGTCTGGCTTGTTTCTTTGTTAAGTGGCCAATTTTGAGATCCTGTCTTTCATGCTCTGTTAAGTTTTGTTCTAGAAAATGTACCTGACTATGACGCTTGTAATTTGAGCTTTGGAGTAGCAATGAAATTTAAAACTAATTATAACAAACAGAATGAAGTTCTAAAAATATGTAAGAGAGATTGTAAAAAGTGGGATTTCTTGGGTTTCTTCTCACATTCCCTATTGAAATTATTAAGAAACGGAGAGAGTATAATCAACATGAATTTCATAAACGTAGGATTATATACTTCTAGGATGTTAGCAAATTGTTTTGGTACAGTTTAGATCATAACATAAACCAAAATGCATGATAACTATCGGGCTTTGCTAAATAACGCCCTAAAATTTTCTGGTAACGTCCCGAATACAGTATTTTTATACTGTATTTTACTATTTCTTCTCTTTCACCCTTTCCCGTTTCCCTATCACCACCACCGCCAGAGTTGGCGGTGCCACCACCACCATCACCAAGCCCTGAGATCATATTCCAATTTTCACCCTCCCTTTCTCTCTCTCATTCTCTGCTCAAATCCCTCAAAAAATACCACGCAAAAATGGTGGCTGCAATCAACACCCATTTACAGATTTTTTAAACTCAAAAAATCAGAGGGGCTTCACACCATCCTCACACCCCCCACACCATCCCACCTTCACGCCATCACCATCCCCACCTTCACGTCATCACCATCCCATCTTCACGCCATTAGTACTTTCACGCCACTACCTTATAGCGCTTTTTTTATAAAAAAAAAAAACAGGGAGGCGTCTGCGATGGACGCCCCACCGCCGGGGTAGGCGTCCATGGCAGACGCTCCACCATAGGAAGAGGCGCCTGCCATGGACGCCTATACCGGTGGTGGGGCATCCATGGTAGGCGCCTGTGGTGTTTTTTTCTCAAGAATTATATAGGCGCCTGACATGGACACCCCACCACCGGTATAGGCTTTCATGGAAGGCACCTTTTCATGTGGGGAGCACCTACCATGGACGCCTACCCCCGTGGTGGGGCTTCCATCGCAGACGCCTCCCTGTTTTTTCAAAAAAAAAAAAAAACGCTATAAGGTAGAAAGTAGGGGTGGTGCTTGGGCATGAAGGTGGGGTGGTATTTGGGCATGAAGGTGGGGTGGTGATGGGAAGAAACAAATATTGTTAATGATGGTTGTTGCCATTGTTAAAAGAGTTATATGATGAATGGTGATGGGTCACTGCAAGCATAACTCCAAAGTTTAATTCGTGATGGTAGAACTGTCTTATATTATGGATGGTGGTAGTGATGGGGTGAAGGTGGTGGTGGTGGTGTGGAATAAGAAGGGCACGGGGAATTGAAGGAATGGAGAAAAGTGAGGGAAAAAATGAAAACTATAAAAGTACAGTATTTTATACGCATTTAGGGCGAAACCAGGAAATTATAGGACGTCATTTAGCAGTCCAGTAACTATTTGGTTATTATTTTTCAAAACCAGACTACACTGCTCTTTGGCCCAAGCGGCACCGAACCACAACGCGTCAAACAGCTTGGTGCAGTGTAATTTATTATTTAACTTTATGACAAGATTTTATAATTTGCAATAATTTTTTTTTATCTGGTAAGGTGAAGACATTTATTAATAGACTAGTTATTAGGCACGAGCGATGCCTCGAGTTATTAATATTTTCATGTGAAAAGAATTGGGCATCTAGTGTTACATAGTTCATTGATTAGAACTAAACTATATATATATATTAACTTTAAGTCACGTAGTCGAATCTTGTATAAAACATATTTCTAATTTTTTTTAATATTTGTTCTTGACATGAAATGAATTGAAACAAGGAAAAGAACAGTACCACGTGACATATAATGTAGACTTGCTTAAAAATGTTTTTTAATAATTTGTATATTATAAAATTGCAATTAGTAGATTATGGACCAAGGTTTAGGATGAGCATCCTACACTAGCTCCAAAACGCAAGCCAAGAAGAATGAAACGCACAATTCAACATGCAAAAAAGTAATTGATTTGACAGCTAATGTACATTCCTATTACATCCAGTGTACATGTCGAAAATACAAAAAGTAACTGATTTGACAGTTACTGTTCACCATTTAATAACTGATTTAATGTCCCCCCATATACTGTTCACCACTTCTTCTTCCCACTCAACCTCCTTGTACATTCTTGGCTTCGTGGTTGTTCATTAACAAAATCAAAATGTACAATGACAGCCCCCAGCTGAAAGTAACCCAATTCCTGAACTGATGTCAAGTGAGTAATTTGCAATCTTTGTACACTGGGTGTGGTGATGTTTGTTCACTAATGAAATTCAATATGTACAATTACAGTCTCATACCGAAATTCACCACTTCTCTCTTTTTTACACTCAACCTCCTTGTACATCTTGGCTTCGTGGTTGTTCATTAATAAAATCAAAATGTACAATGACAACCCCCAGCTGAAATAACCCAATTCATGAAGTTGATGTCAAGTGAGTAATTTGCAATCTTTGTACACTGGGTGTGTTATGTTTGTTCATAATGAAATTCAATATGTACAATTATAGTCCCATACCGAAATATGTCAAGTGAGTAATTTCCAATCTTTGTACACTGGTGTGTTTGATGTTTGTTCACTAATGAAATTCAATATGTATAATTACAATCTCATACCGAAATTCAATAAAATCACAATGTACACGATGGTCATTGCTTTGATCACTGAAAATCCCCAAATGTACACTCGTATATTATTGTACACCAAACCATATGCATTTGTAAATTAAAAAAATTATTTCACGTGATGAGAGAGAAAGAGTTGGCCCACTTTCAAAAATACTACCAAAAGTCAGCCACATGGGCAAGATGTAGGATGCTCATCCTACACCTCGATGTAGGATCTAATTTGCGATCAAGTTGTGTACTTGTGTTTAACTTCTCTCAATGCCCTGCCGGCCTGGCGGCCTGCCCATTGGTTTGATATTACATTGATGGTTTTGTGTCCCATCGAAATCTCATCGAACAACTTTAGTTTAACTGCAATAGTATATCCATGCATGTTTTGATGAGTCCTGATAAAACTATATCAGATATAGGCAACTTTGCCTATATCACCAATATAAAATTGAAAAAGTAATGTTCTGAAAAGGCAGAAGTACAAAAATAATGTATTAAATTCTGAAAACATATTTTATTCAACTTTTTGAATGTGAGAAAGGGAATAGAAGGAGAATGGAAGGGAATGGGAAAAAGTGGCATCCCCTCTCTCTCTCCTCTCCTACAATTGACCTGACAACAAACAAAAGTCGTTCTCAAACTTCTTATAGTTAACTTTATTTTTATTATGGAGAGAAATAAAAACTAAATTAAGTGTTGTTGAATTGTGGAAAAAGGCCTCGCCAATTTAGTTATTTTGAAGATATTGTGGAAATTTGGAGAAGAAAAGTGGGCTTTCATGGAGATCGAGAGCTGGGAGAAGAATAAAAAATCGGATAATTCAAAGATGACCAATGCAATACAAAAATCAGATAATTCAAAGATGAACAAAACATGCGTGGAAAATGTTCACATGAACACTATTTCTATCAATTATGACAATACATGACAATGCAAAAGCACAATATGTTGCAATTATGAACACCATTTCTATCTATTAGTGTATAATCTTAATTTGTGTGACTTATCATCCAATAAAATCATATATATAATAATAAACCTTATAACAAGTATAAATTACCCAAAATAAATATTATATTAAACGTTAATGGAACAAAAGTTTACGCATTTCCTTTTTCCATCTGAGTGATTGACTACTAATAACACTTTTATAATGTCACATTAATAAGTAATTTACGATGTGATTTATTAAGAAAAAAGACATGCGTGGAATAAAATGTTCACATGAACACCATTTCTATCAATTATGACAATACATGACAATGCAGAAACACAATATGTTGCTTCGGTGGACACAAGTTTTTTTGAACTTACAACGTAATGCCACCTTAACATGACATTAAAATGGTGTTTACGACGCCTTCATTAGTTAACAAACCGATACTAATTACACTAAACATATGAATGATAAAACTTAATTATTGGTTGTCAGTTTTTTATACACCAAAACCATCATTTCTTCAAGATATAAACAATATCTATTAGTGTATAATCTTAATTTGTGTGACTTATCATCCAATAAAATCAATATATACTAATAAACCTTATAACATGTAAAATTACCCAAAACGAATATTATATTGAACGTTAATGGAAATAAGTTTATGCATATTAATTCTTTTTTCACATCTAAATGATTGACTACTAATAACACTATTTTAATGTCACAATAATAAGTAATTTACGACGTGGTTTATTAAGAAAAAAAGGCATGCGTGGAAAATGTTCACATGAACACAATTTCTATCAATTATGACAATACATGACAATGCAGAAACACAATATGTTGCAATTATGAACACCATTTCTATCTATTAGTGTGTAATCTTAATTTGTGTGACTTATCATCCAATAAAATCATATATATACTAATAAACCTTATAACAAGTATAAATTACCCAAAACGGATATTATATTGAACGTTAATGGAAAAAAAGTTTACGCATTTCCTTTTTCAATCTGAGTGATTGACTACTAATAACACTATTTTAATGTCACAATAATAAGTAATTTACGACGTGGTTTATTAAGAAAAAAGGCATGCGTGGAAAATGTTCACATGAACACAATTTCTATCAATTTTGACACTAATGACATTGCAGAAACAAAATATGTTGCTTAGTTGGACATATTATTTTTGAACTTATATCGTAAATCCACCTTAACACCATTAGATATGTTGTTGACAATATAGCGGAAACGATAAACATAAAATGATGCTTCATTTTATATACGAAATGATTAGTTCACATATTCATAAAACCATAATCACACAAAGTACTTAAAATTATCCATACAACCATTATAATGCTAAGTGAGGTACTTAAAATTACACTTGCATTAGATCGTTACAAAAGAAAGCAATCCGACGCGCAAAATACAACGAATATGTCATCCTCCACCACCCCTAACTTGCATTAAACTACCGGCTACAATTATGAACAAAAATTGTTAGAATTAAAATGTAGCTCATAAACTTAAAAGTAAAGACAATATGTAACTTAAATTAGATACAAGTAAAGACAATATCAGCTTCATAAATTCTTATATATATGATTCTTATTTATTTCTAGTGTGATTCTAAAGAGAATAAGTGTGATTTTTATTGGTTGTACGAAAACAAGGTTTTACTCAAAGTTAACACTTACCTGAGGTAGAAAATAGCCGCAAAGTTCTATAATACAAAGATGATAATTCTATTTGGTCCTCAAAGTTCCTGAAAGTTCTATAAATTTGCGGAAATTAACCAATCTCAAGAAGTAAGAAGTCAAATTTCAGAACAAAAATCACCATCAAATAACTTGTATCAAATTTCATAGCATAAAACCCACTCAATTTGCTCTAACACCACCATAAAACCAGACACGAAATTTGGAAGTGTAGAGTCTAACACCACCACAAAATCCACTCAATTACAATGAAATTTAATAAAACGCTAGTTATGATACACGAAATTAAGACATGTTTAGAACTTTAAGACATGCAATTTTCATGAATTAAACCCAGGAAAACCCACGAAATTTCATGATGTAAGCCCACACAATTTTCAAGTAATTAAACATACCTTCAATTCACGAAAAACACGGTTAAGCCTCTTTCCGGCGAATTCCGGCTTGAAACCTTCCGGTTCCGGTGGGTGGGTCTCCGGTGGGTGGTTCTCCGGTGGGTGGGATGATGAGTGAGGTTGTGGGGTGGGTTGAGGAGTGAGGTTGAGGAGTTAGGTTGAGGAGAGAGATAAAATTATTATTAAACTAACTTATGGAATGAGAGGGAATACCCCATTCCTATGCTTTTGCATTCCATCCTACTAAATCATTTGAAATGACAATATTGCCCCTGATATAGGCAAAGTTGCCTATATCTGATATAGTTTTATCAGGACTCTGTTTTGATAACAACCCTTGCTTCCTTTTTTTAACGGTTTTGTTTCAAAATGTCATTATCATGCATAATTGCATATAACCAAAATTTTGACCATAAATTGTCATAAATATATGTAAGAATTACGACAATGTGATATCTTGTTATTTTCAATTTTTTGTATACATTCAAATTATCAATGTTTCATGACTATATGTTGTTGCATATAAGGAGCGGCAGGTGATAGCCTAGTAATATGGACATTACCTTCGATTACAAAGGTCAAGGGATCGAGTCTCACCCCTTAGCTTGCAAGAAGGGATCCTCAATTTCCCCCCTTCCTTGCAAGGGTCTTCATCTTACCTTTAAAAACAAATATTGTTGCGTATAAGAATAGTAGTGCTAAAAAATTTGCATTTAAAAATTAAAAGGTAAATAAGAACTTCAAAATAAAACCGGGAAATATTCATTACACTTTTGTGGGGTTCCTTTTGAGAATTACATGGTAAGATAGAAGACATAATGTATATAATTGGCATATACTTTCTCTGTTTTTTTTAATCTTTCCTATTTTTATTTTGCATGTTTGTCAATGCACTTTTTTGACGTTAAGTGTTATTCACTACATATTAATAAAAACTATAACGATTGAATATTAATAAAATACTTACCGAGACAAATCAAATAAAATCTCATATAATTATATATTTTTTCTTATATTTTGAGAAGAATTTAGAAGATTATCTCTAATTTAAATATCGTTAGAAATTTCAAGTGACAAAAAAGTACAGATGGAATACTTTATTTTTGGCCATCGCGCTTTGCTTCGAACGCAAATTAGATCCTGCACCGAGGTGTAGGATGAGCATCCTACACCTTGGCCAAAACTACGTCTTTTTGATGGTTTTAGGAGAGCCAAAATTTGGCAGACTTTTGGCAGTATATTTGAAAGTGGGCCAGCTCTTTCTCTTTCATCACTCACTCATTCCCTCTCTTTCTCTCTCATTATTTTTCAAGAGCCATTTTAATTCTCTCTCTCATTTATTTTGTTCTTCATTTTTCTCCCTTATTTTCATTCATTTCTATTATAAATTCCAAATTTGATATTTGATTTTATATAGTTTTGCATTTTAAACTTTTTTAATGTACAAATGCATATGGTTTGATGTACAATAATATTACATTTAGGGATTTTCAGTGATCAAAGTAATGACCATCAGTGTACATTGTGGTTATCGTTATTTACGTTGGTTGCGGTTCAATTCTCTCTCTCATTTATTTTGTTCTTCATTTATTTCTCCCTTATTTTCATTCATTTCTATTATAAATTTCCAAATGTTGATATTGATTTTATATTCTGTTTTGCATTTTTAAAACTTTTTTATTACAAATCATATGGTTTGATGTACAATAATATACGAGTGTACATTTAGGGATTTTCAGTGATCAAAGTAATGACCATCAGTGTACATGTGGTTTATCCTTATTTACGTTGGTGCGGTACCTTTTTTTATTAGCTCCACCTACAGTTGCATGTACATGCACGTACCTTGCATGTACACTTTTGACATTCATGTACATTAACTGGGTTACAATCATGTTGTTATGTGTTGACCTTTTGTTCTAGTACCCATATTGAGTTTTTTTGTTTTGTTTTATTTGTGTCTATAGAATATGTTATGCATGCATGTTAGTGAAGCTAATGTATATTTTGTCATACACAGTGATCATTAACGAAAACTTTAATTGAACAGAACCAAAGTCAGCTCTAAAAAATAACTTAAATCCAGTCATAACAACATTGTACATTCAGGCTTAGTAGTTGAACAATCTTGCTAGAATATTGTACATTGAGTCATATCAGTGAAACATTCAAATCAAACAATAATGTATCCTTATTTTTCAGTGATCAAAGTAATGACCATCAAGTGTATATTGTAAATTTACCTTATTTACGTTGGTTGCGGTACTTTTTTTTATTATTAGCTCCACATACAGTTGCATGTACATGCACGTACTTTTGCCATGTACACTTTGTTGACATTCATGTTACATTAACTGGGTTACAAATCATATTGTTATGACTTAGTGTTGACCTTTTGTTTTAATACCCATATTGAGTTTTTTTTTGTGGCACCTGGAGCACTATGAGGTATAGGACTGTAATTATACATATTGAATTTCATTAGTGAACAAATATCAACACACTAGTGCACAAAGATTGCAAATTACTCACTTGACATCAGCTTTAGGAATTGTGTTACTTTTATTCTATTATGTTTCTTTGTACATTCTTGGCTTCGTGGTTGTTCATTAACAAAATCAATATGTACAATGACATCCCCCATAAAACGTCAATAACACACAATGAACAATAATAGACATCCAAAGTACAATCCTTGTGATATAGTGAACAATGTGATAACACACAATGAACAATAGCAGACATTCAAAGTAGAGGTTCAAATATTTCTTCAGATTTTTTCCCTTTGTTCTCAAAAGGGTGGCCAATGGTATTTCTTCACTTTGTGTTCTTGCAACCTCAAAAAATATTAGTAACTAGAGGATGAAATTTAAAAAACGAAATCATTAAACATGGAAGGAGGTTGAGTGTGGAAAAGAGAGAAGTGGTGAACAGTATATGGGGGAAAATGATGGCAGTTGACATTAAATCAGTTATTAAATGGTGAACAGTAAATGTCAAATCAATTACTTTTTTAATTTTTGATTTTGTACATTGGATGTAAGGGGAATGTACATTGGCTGTCAAATCAATTACTTTTTGCATGTTTGAATGGGTGCGTTTTATTCTTCTTGCCTTGCGTTTTGGAGCTGGTGTAGGATGCTCATCCTACACCTCTATCCACCATCTACGCATTGTGCTTCAAAAGCTACTAACATTATAAAACACCATATCAACCTTGGTATCTACAACTTATCTTCTACCCAAAGTTGTCCGGTAAATTTGAAGAAAGTGTAGACTAATAAATCACATCTCCACTGACCACTGTTACATATTTTATAACATATAGGGACGCCATACTAATTAATTAAGAGGTCATGTGATTACAAGATAAACATAAATAGATAAAAAGATGGATCTATGATATGATGCAAGACGTAGAGAGAACCTATTATAAAATAAAATAAGATTGTAAATAATGTGAAAACTAGATGTTAGACTCGTGTAATTATAATTTTTATTTATTAATATTTTACTTTAACATCATAATATCAAATATTATTTCGTTTAATGGTTAGTAATTTAGTACATATAGAAATCGTGGGATAAATAACTTATTGCATACATTTTCTAAATTTTATTGTATGTGGAGTACATGAATGGAGCACTATAAGGCATAACATCATGTGGCACTATACTTTGTTTAGAAATACCTTTTAATATATTAGTATAGATTCCATATAAGTGAATGTTGCAATTTATATGCAGCTGAATCAGATAATAACATTAGCATTTAATCTTATATATACAAAGCATACATCAAGAGAGTACACCATAAGCCGATCTAAAACATATTATACTCTATCTGATTTTTAGATATATGCTAGCTCCATTTGGACTTATAATACACTATTCACATATCCTATTTTAATCATTTTTTTCTATATTTGCAAAAATCCAGTATATACATACAAGATATCCTTGAATTTGGCTCAACAAATATTTTCAATATATTAATTTATCATTATTAATAATGAATAATTAATGCATGAAAGTTTTGGTGATTTTTAGTGGGGAAATGTCGGGTGTATTTATTAACTCGAGATTTCTCTAGAGAGGATCTTATATATTATAATGAGCTTCTCTCCCTAGGTATCCCTTCCGAGTGACGTTGGTGGCCATGGAAAGGAAATCCAAGGCTCATGGGTAGCAAGCAGTCGTGATGATGCCGCCCGACATAATGAAAGGCCCAATCTGAATCTCAGACCAAAGCATCGAAATTAATGGACGAAGTTTTAGGTGTTTCTGCATTGGATGTGGATGTTGTAATAATCCAAGAGGAGATTTATTTTATCGCCTCAAACCTCTCTGACATCGTTGCAATAGCAACCTGAGTTGCGTACCAATTTCTCGTAATGGATGGAAGCGATTCAGCATTCTAAAGGAAGGAGAAAACTGGAGCCACCCGATAAAACAGTAAGTATTGACCTTGTTTGTGTCCTATTTTATCTTGCTAATGATGTGAATGAAAATGGTGGTTCGTTCTATCTCCCCTGTTAAAATTGACATTAGCGAAATTCAACCCGAAATTGATTATTGGGCCTGCTCACTTTTCTGTTATGTGATTAGTATTAACCCCCCCCCCCCCCCGTTATGGAAGGATTTGTTAGGAGGGTGTGGAGAAATTAGGGAGTAGAATAAGTGATGATAGTGAAAAAGGGGTGTTTATGGTTAGGTTTCAGTCTGTGGAGAAGAGGGACTATGTTTTAAATGACTCTCACATTTTGTTTGACAAAAACCAGTTATTATGAAGCCATGAAAGCCTGACATTGATATGATAAAAGAAGATATCAGAACCCTGCCTACTTGAGTTCATTTGCACCTGGATTTTAAATATTGCGGGAGGGATGTCTTAACAAAATTGCTAGCCAGATTGGGAAAGTGGTGAAGTGTGATCAAACCATTCTTAAACGTGAAAAACAGCAATATGATAGAGTTTTGTTAGAAGTTTATATGGAGCAAGCCTTCCAAGATGAGATCTCATTTTTGAATGAGAGAGACCAGTTGACTACGGTGAAGACAGAGTATGAATGGAGACCAATTTCCTGAAATGTATGTAAAGGAATGGGTCATAATGAGAGTGAATAATGTAGAAATGTTGTGAAAAAGCAAGAATGGAGACAGAAGGATAAACCTGTTGCTGAGGTGGTGCAAGGTGATAATCGCCTTAGAAGTAAAATGGAGAAGGGATTTCAATAGGTGAGGAATCCTACATGAAGGTTGGTAGTTTCTCCTAAACCAACTGTAACTCAAAATGAGTTTGATCTGTTGAAGGTTCAAGTGAATGAGGTTGTGGTTCGACAAATTCAGAGTTGAAATGTTGTAGTACCTGACTCAAGAGAGGGACAACCTCCTGACAACAATGGATAAGTTAATCTGCTGGAATGTCAGGGGGATTAATAGCCACCAAAAACAGTTAGATGTTAAGTAATTTCTCAACATGAAGGTTGTGGGGGTTGTTTGTCTCCTTGAGACAAAGGTAGAGGCTCCTAACTTGGGAGTGATTTATCAAAGGTTGTTTGTAAGTTGGTGTTTTACTTCAAAACTGGTGGCTCATAAAGGTGGGAGGATTCTTCTTACTTGGATTCCAAATAGTTTTCATGTCAATATAATAAAGGTTACCGGTCAAGTAATTCATTGTGTAATTGCTGATAGGATTGGCGGTAATCCTCCATTTGGTGTTCTTTCATCTATGCTTTTAATAGTACTGTTGCTAACATGAAGGAGTTGTGGGAGGATCTAGATAGGAAACTATAACTGGTCCTTTGATCATGATAGGAGACTTCAACTGTGTAATGAAACTTGAATAAAGAATTGGTTCTTTAGCGAGAGCTCATGAAACAATGGACATTCTGAATTGTATGATGAAATATGGTATGTATGATTTGTCTAGAACTGATTGTCTGTTTGCCTGGAATAACAAGCAACAGGAGGAGAGTAGTGTGTTTAGCAAATTAGATAGAGTGATGGTGAATGATGCTTGTTCTGAAATGTTCCTAGTGCTGATGTTCACTTTATGCTAGAGGGTAGCTTTGACCACTCTCCGATCATAGTCAATGTGTATCCTCATGTTCAGCCTAGGAGACAACCATTTAAGTATTTTACTATGTGGAGCTCAGTTTTAACCTTCTAGCAGATATTAGATCATGTTGGGATCGATACAAATATGGCTGGTGCCTTCATATACAAAGTGGTGAGTAAATTGAAGTTGATAAAAAGAGCCTCGAAAAAGTAGAATAATCTTGAAGGGTTTAATGATATAAATGCTACCGAGATTCATGCTTTGATAATATGACTAGATGCCAAGCTGAATTACATAATGATGTTACCAATCTAGAGAAACAGGAAGTTGAACATAATGTTGACATAGAGTATAGAAGAGTTCATAAGCTTTACCTGTCTTTCTTAGGTCCAAACGCTAAGATGAATTGGTGTAAGGAGGGTGATGAAAATACCCACCTTTTCCACCAATCCATTAAAGCTAGGAGGGTTGAAAATATTATCTATGCAATCAATGATAATGCTGAAAATGGGCATGATGACCCCAAGAAGGTTTCAGAGGATTTCTTGGAATATTATCACGAATTGCTTGGTACTGTTATGCTAAATAGAGTGCGTGTAAAGAGGGGGTGATTGATAAGGGCGCAAAACTCACAGAAAAGCAGATTCAGATGCTGATAGGCCTTTACAAGCCGAGAAAGTGATGAATGCAATATGGTCTATTCTTGGAGAAAGCTCCTCGCATATATGGATTTGGAAGATACTTCTATAAAGATGTCTGTGCCATTGTGGGCCAAGAGATCACTGATGCATTTCTTGATTGCCTTCACTCAGGTAATCTTATCAAGGAGGTGAATACTACTATTTTGAACATGGTTCCTAATGTAGTATGTCCTAGTAGTGTTATGGAATTTTGACCTATTACCTGTTGTAATGTTCTATACAAAAGTATTACAAAATTCTTGTAATAGGTTGAAAATGGTGTTGCCTAGTTTGATAGCTGAAAACCAAGGTGCTTTTGTCTAGAGAGGTTTATAGTGCATAACATTATGGTGTGTTAGGATCTAGTTAAACACTATGGTAGGAAGGGCTCTGGACCTAGTGCTTTAATGAAACTTGACATGAAAAAAGCCTATGATACTATTGACTAGGATTTCCTACAGGAAATGTTAGAACATTTGAATTTCTCAAGTCAGGTCATTAAGCTTATTATGGTGCGTATGAGAACACCTAAATTCTCTCTCATGCTCAATGGCTCCCTTAAGGTTTTTTAGGCTAAAAGGGGACATAGACAGTAGGACCTCATATCCCCCACTATTAGTGCTATGCATGGAGTATATGTCAAGGATAATGAGATTGCTTCATGAATTCCCTCAATTCTCTTTTCATCCTAGATGCAAAAGTATTAAGCTCAATCACTTGGTGTTTGCTGATGATGTGATATATAATGTGTTGCAAGGGAGATTTTCCTTCAGTTTATTTGATGCTTCAAGTTTTTCATTTATTTCTCTAACTCTTCTAGTTTAAGGATAAATGAGTTTAAACCTGAGGTTTACTCAGTGGGAGTGGAGCAATATGATATTTAGAGGATAAAAGATGTTTCAAGGTTCAGGCAAGGTAGATTGCCTTTCAAATACATTGTGGTGCTCATTTCTGCAAAAAGGGTTTCTGCGTCTGAGTGTCATGATCTGGTCGAAAAAAATGTGTGCTAAGGTTAAAGTATGGCAGTAAATTCTGTACTCTTGAGCATACGCATATACAAGGCACAACTCTATATTCTCTCCAAGATTGTGCTAATAGAAATTGAGCAAATTTGTAGAGCTTATTTGTGGCATATCTCTTACTTTAGCATGAAAGCTAGCAATGATACTTGGGAGATAGTGTGTTGTGACAAGAAAGTTGGGTGTTTGGGAGTGAGAAATATACAAATATGAAACAAGGCTGCTATGATAAAATATGTGTGGGATTTCAGCTAAGCAAGATTTTTTGTGGATCAAATGAGTGAATGTGGTGTATGTTAAAAATGCAAACTGGTGGAATTATGTTCCACAATCTAGATGCAGTTGGTACTGGACGGGGATTTGCAAGTTGAAGGAGGAAATAAATCAAATTTATTGTGAAGCTAATCTTTTGTTTTTTGAACAAGAAATTTTATTAATTGAAGGTCAAACGACATCTATAATAGGTATTAAGAAAAACAAAATCCAATCAAACAAGGTTACATCAAATTCATCTTCCAAGAAACTATAATGAACCATATCAAACAATACGACGCAACCTCCTTGTATTTGCTGAATCAATCAGCTATTGATGAGGAAGTTTATCATTATGACATAGTTTGGGAAGAACATTCTTGATCTAGCCATGTTGACCGCATCCGAGATTCTCATACCTCTATGTTTAGTGTCGAACTTCAAACAATGAGAACAATTTCTCCTACTTGAAGACAAAAGAACCATATTCACAGCTCCCATACGAGAGAAGAAGATCTCCACAACAGAGACTAAAAACCCCATTACATGGTTTGAGAAAATCTCATAAAGAGAGACTATTTTATTTAACAAAACAAGAAATAAATTAACTAAAAACTGAAAATAAAAGGGAAAAAGGACTTACCATGGATGAAATCATACATGACAGCTCCTAATTGATGGAAAAGGGTAAGGAAGGCTAGGATTTTGAGAGAGAAAAGAGAGAGGAGGGCGACTCATTGTGAAGCTAATCTTAGGAATATGACTAATAATTAGATATGCATGGAATAGGTTGTCTTTCCCAAAGCACATGTATATCTCCTGACTTATAATGCTTGAAAATACTTAGAACAGAATGGTCATTTAATGAATAATGATAGAATAGGTATTATGAATTTTAGCATTACTTAAAATAATAGTTACAAATTTTAGCATGAATGAATAATGATAGATGAGGCAAGCGGATCGGTCATTGAGATCAGCAATGATGCATGTACAGCTATATAGGTCAACTACTCAACAGGATATTTTTTATTGGAAAAAACTTTATCTACCCAGGAGGTCAACAACCCATTACTAATATAAATGAATAAATAGTAGAATCCAACTTATCAGTTCTATTAGTTTTTTACTCCCTCCGTCCTCTATTAGTTTACCCATTTCTTTGGGGCATATTTGCCGAGATACTAATTTGAAGCTTAATATCTCTACTTTTCGATAAGCAAAAATTACAAAAAGTTGATATTTGGATAATACACATTGAGACGAATCCAACAAGATATCACATGACTATATTTTTCCTTAAATACAAATTACAAAAGATAGTCAAAGTCATGTAGTGAATAGTGTCAAAAGTCAAAAGGGGTAAACTAATAAAAGACGCTGGAAGTAATACTCTATTTCTAATGAGTTAACTACCCATCGAGTAGATGTAGCATTGCCCTTTCCTATTTCCTATTTCCTATTTCCTATTTCCTATTTCCTACTATTTCCTATTTCCTATAAAAGGATATACCTGATATCCTTCATTTCGTGACTTAAGTAATAAAGTACTTTCCCTTTTCCACTAATAGTAACTTCACTGAATAAATTTGGCGATAACTATCTATAATCTATGGCAGGTCTAAAGCGTAAGCTAGAAGGTGAGATAGAGATAAGAGTTGCAGGGGGTGATGCCTTCCATGAACTGTTCCAAGACAGGCCTCATCATATCTGCAACATTCATCCTGAGTTTGTGCATGGCTGTGACTTGCATGATGGTGCTTTTGGTACTGCCGGATCTAAAATATGCTGGAATTATACTTTAGGTGATTGTGATTCATGCTCAAACTCGTTAATTTAGAAGCTTTACTTTATTGCTCCCGTTTTGAAGTAATATATAACGTTGCTTTTCTTTATCTGCAAATAAGGTGGAAATATCAAATATATACACCATCTTGGGCATATACTCCCTCCATTGTGATTAACCTGCAACACTTATTATTTTGAATTGTTTTTTCTATATGTCTCTTCTCATCTCATGACTTGTCTTTTTTTCCCTCTCTGTTCACCTAAATTATTGCGTATCTCCCTTTATTGTAAGTAAATCAGAACGGAATAAGTATTTTTTTAAGGATAGTAATGTAAAGATAAGGGGGATAGAGATAAACAATGCAAAAAGTGGTACTTATGTGATAAAAGAGAGTTAATGATAAGATGTTATCAAATAAGAAAAAGTTGTAATTATTGTGAAATTTTCATATAAGAAAACGTTAGAGCTAATATAAAACGAGAAAATTTTAATATAGTTTAAGGTGTGGCCTATTTTTTATAAATTTCAATACCAAATTGATCCATGTCCAGATAAAATGACTCTCATATTTATTTCAACTAAGTTTAAGCACTTTTTATGATTTTATCAATTATTTGCTATCGATATTTTGATCCATATGATATAGATGAAGGATTCGAAGAACTGTAAATCGATAAAGGAACATTTAATCGCGTAAAGACTAATATATTCCCTCCGTTCCAAAATATAGTTCCCATTTTTATTTAGTTCAACATTTTTCCGTAATTTGTCTACAAAAACCGTGTCCCATCATATATTTGCTTCTTGAATTTTATTTTTCCTTTGTTTATTCAACCAAAATGTTACAATTAATGCTCTTTCACCAATTATTCTCCATTCTCTCTCCTAAAATCATCTTTTTCCATTTATCCAATAATAGACTATATAACTACTGATTTTAATCCGGACTCATAGGATTCGGGGGTCAATCACCGAAAAAAGTCCAAATATCCAATAATAGACCATATAACTACTAGTAATGGAGGCCAGATAATCTCTATTACTTAAGATAACTTTTGCAAACCCCTTGAGAATAGAAAACACTTCTGTTAGCCAAAACATAAAAGTAGAGCTTCTATGATTAATTGTTGTTCAATCTTGTATAGTTGTAACATTTCTTTGACATATGCTTCTATTGTAGATGGGAAGCGTCAATCTGCAAAGCAAATACTTGAATTGATCGACGAGGAGAATAAGATCATCAAATTCAAGATGCTGGAAGGAGATTTGATGGAAGATTATAACACCTTTGTTCTAACTTATCAGGTTCTACCAGAAAGTAAGGAAATTAGTTTAGTAAAATGGATATTTGAATACGAGAAGAAGCATCCAGGCGTTCCTGAGCCATCATCTTTAATGGATACATTGCTCGGACTGGCGAAGAAGATTGATGATCATCACCATCGCCAAGATAAATAGACTTAAATAATTGAGCAATGCATCTAGCAGTTAGCACTGCTTGCTTCATTACTTCGGTGTCTACTTGCATTTTGATACGAGTATTGTCTCTTTCAAGTTGTGTGTGAGATGTAATATTTGATGTGTTTTTCACTTACATGTGACATGTATCGTTATGCATGAATGTCAACTAGCTTATTTGGTAAGGTCTTGTAAGGTCGTGGTATTCAAGATCAACCGTGGAATGTAGTACATATCAGTATATCACTACCTTCCGTGTTTTTCTATTACCACAAAAATAAAGCATGCATTGTAATGCATTCTTCTTAAATGTATGTCATCATCTTTGTGATAGTAGTATTGAGAAATGTCAAGTATATTATATATAATCGATAATTTGCTACTCTTTTAAAAATTTGATGATTTGCTACCTTTTTATAACTTTTATTGTTTTAATTTTTTTGCCAAGCAGGTTAGGATAAAGGTCCCCAAAGAAAATAATAAATTAAAGAAAAATATTCTATTATAAAAGAAACAATTTTAATTAAAGATGTTACTCTAGGGGAATGTTGGGTATATGGCAGGGACGGATCCACTGGGGGTACAGTGGGTACAGTTGTACCCCCATTTTCAAAATTTTTTTTGAAGGAAATAAAAGCAAAAAGAAAAAAAAAAGAAACGGGGCCCAAGACTGACAAAAGACGCTCCTCATTTCTCTCTCACTCACGCGTCTACTGCTCTACTCCCCTTCTATCTCTCTCCTCTGGTCAGTCTAAAGATAACGTTTTTTTTTCTTATCTCTCTCTTTCTTTCTTTTTCGCCTGCCGGAGTGCCGGGCTGCCGGATTTCTTGTCGCCACTTTCACACTTTGCAGTCGGTGAGCCAGCGCCCAGACTTGTAGACGTTGTTGTCGCCATTTTGCAGCCGGAGGCCGACTTGTTGTAGATCCGCCCCTGCACTTTGCCCTTTCCCGGGGTTCTTCTGTCGCCACGACTCACGAGCCCACGAGACCGCGAGACGCCACCGCCGGCAGTAAGAAGTAGAACTTAGCAACTGTAACTCTATAAGCCGTCGCCACTTTTTTTAAATTTTTTTTATAATTTCTGGCTTTTTGCTAATTTATAAATGATAGATTTCTCATTTTAATATAAATAAAAAATTATGAAAATGAAATTTAAATGTTGTGCAATTATGAATTATGAAATTAGATTACTTGAATTGAACTTAGAGATTTAAATGTTGAATTGAAATTAGAGATTACTAATTACTTGAATAGTTGAATTGAAATTACTTGAATTGAAATTAGAGATTACTTCATTACTTGAATTGAAATTGAGATTACTTGAATTGAAATTAGAAATTGTAAAATTGAAATAGAGGTTGTGAATTGAAATTAGTTGAATTTGGAATTAAATGTTCAATGTTGTGAAATGTAATTTGAAACAAGGAACTTTGGTATTAATACTAATAATATGTTTACTTATACTAGATTTGGAAGATGAAAAACAAAAGTTTAGAATCTTTTTGGAAGAGAAGTGGAGGAAAATCACAAAAGTCTATTAGTTGTAATTTGAATCATTAATTGATATTGGCATTGTATTTTGATTTGAATTTTTAGTCGTAACTTAACTCAAGTATTGTATTTTGTTTTATTTGATTTTTTCTCATCCGTACCCCCATCCCGTAATTCCTGGATACGCCACTGGTATATGGTAGTATATGAAGCTCATGGAGGTGTATGGGTGTGGAGATGAGGTTGCGTAGAAGGAAAACGTCATTTGGGACATAAGACTAACTTTGAATGGACATATATTTCAATCTATAAATGATTTTGAGGTGATTCAAAGTGGAGGTGATAGCTTGTTCCGAGAGATTTCCAATGATAGGTCATATGTCCAATTCCGGTGAGAAACGAGAAAGTTATAACGGTTTTACGAAGAACTGACGAAACTGACGAGTTTCATCAGTGTTTCTGTCTGCCCGCGGGCTAGGACCCTGCGCCCGCGGGATGTCGAGCCGCGGGGTTTCGATTTTCCGGTTTTTTGTTTCATTTAATGATGGTATAAATAGAAGCCCTAATTATGATTATTAAATTAATCATCTCTAAACATATATTTGAAAGAGAAAAAGCTGTAGAGAGAGTTTTTGAGTGCTTTTGTAATCTTTCTAGAATATTCATCGATTCCTAGTGCAGATTCGTGGTTTTTCTCCCAGTTCTTGGGTTTCCACGTAAAATTTCTGGTTTATTCTTTCCTGCTTTATTATTTGATATTCTATTATTGTTTGATATTATTCTTAGATTGATAGTAAATAGAACTTACAAGTGGTATCAAGAGCTAGGTTTGATTATTGTCTAGATCTAGAATAATTAACAATGGAGGATTCAAATATTAGAATTGAGAAGTTTGATGGGACAGATTTTGGATATTGGAAGATGCAAATAGAAGACATCTTATATCAGAAAAATCTGTATCAACCTTTGTCTGAAAAGCCTGCTGAGATTGAGGAGGCTAAGTGGAAAGTACTGGATAGGCAGGCACTAGCGGTGGTGCGTTTGACATTGGCTCGGACTGTGGCTTCAATGTCAAGGATATCAAAACAACGCTGATTGATCAAAGCCTGTCAGATATGTATAAAGCCCTCGCAATGAATAAGGTATATCTGATGCGCGTTTGTTTGGTTTAGAGATGAATAATGGTAGTTCTGCTGCTGAACATATTAATGAATTTAATTCATTAATAAGTCAGTTATCTTCGGTTAATATTGTCTTTGAGGATGAAGTGAAAGCCCTAATTTTGTTGTCCTCTTTACCTACTGCTTGGGAAACTGTTGTAACTGCTGTTAGTAATTCCTCTGGTAAAGAGAAATTGGTTTATGATGTTGTCCGTGATCTGATTTTGAGTGAGAGCATTCGAAGGAAGGAGAGTGGAGAATCATCTGGAGCATACAGTGCAGAAGGTAGAGGGAGGGGAAAAGGGAGGAACTTTCAGGGAAAATCGGAGTCAAAGGGGGACCGGAGTAAGTCAAAAGGCAGGGCTAGTGTTACTTGTTTGGGGTGTGGTAATGAAGGACATTTAAAGAGAGATTGTCCTAGGAAAGAGAATGGGAAAGGGAAGAAGAAGGTTCAAGAAAGTGATGATGAAGAAGAAGCATCAACTAACTTGATTTCTGAGTACGATTCCGATGCTTTGATGGTAAGCATGGATGATCAGGAAGAGTTGGTTGGGTGCTCGGGATCATGGGTCTTGGATTCGGGTTCTTCTCATCATTCCTCACCATGCAAGGAGTGTTTCGGAATTTCAAATCCGGAAAACTTGAAAAGGTCTACCTTGCGGATGGCAAGGCAGTGGAAGTCATGGGGAAAGGTGATGTGAGTGTGAAACTCACTCATGGTGGCTCGTTGGAGTTGAAGAATGTCAAGTTTATCCCAAGGTTGAAGAAAAGCTTGATATCGTAGCCCAACTTGCTACATCGGGTTACAAGGTTGTGTTTGATGGTGGTTCTTGGAAGATTTTCAAGGGAGCAATGATCATAGCTCGTGGGGCAAGGAGTGGAACACTTTACACCATGGGGAGCACAGTGAAGGGGTCCGGGATTGGGATGAGAACTTCATGTAAGGTGTCGTTTGGTCGGAAAACTATCAATAGTGGGCCAAGGGATGAGAACCGTGGTGAAGCGGTATCCCGGTGGCAAATTGACCGGTAAGCGCACAAGGTGAAGGACGGCACACAAGCATGATGTGCCGAAATCCTAAGTGGAACAAAGGGTGTATTGTTCGAGTGGGAGCAATGTGAGTTTGCTTTTAGAACAATGAGAAGCTTCTTTGGCTTAGGTGGTAATTGGTTTTATTGAAGTTTGATGAGACTTCAATGTGCTTCTTTGGTTGGAGAGGAAGTGTTATCTTCTTTAGTTTAGAGGAAGGGATCTTCATTTGGTTGTGCTTGTCTCTAAGGTGATCCGACCTCCGGGGTAGGAGGGTGTGTAGGTTCATGGAGTGATGGTGCAATGATTTGGAGGTTAGTGATTAAGAATCAAATCGGTGTAGACTTTGATGTCTTTTGTATTGGAGTTGGTGCAAACTTCAATGCAGTTTCCTTGGTGTAGAGGAGATGTGTTTCATGGATGCTTGAGGTATGACATGGTTTGGACACGACTAGAGATTGCTTTTGCAGTGGGAGTTGTGTGTAGGAAGATGAATGAGAGGATGATGAAGGTATGAAGTTTTCTTCACTTACACCTATCTCCAAGTGGGAGATTGTTGGGTATATGGTAGTATATGAAGCTCATGAAGGTGTATGGGTGTGGAGATGAGGTTGCGTAGAAGGAAAACGTCATTTGGGACATAAGGCTAAATTTGAATGGACATATCTTTCAATCTATAAATGATTTTGAGGTGATTCAAAGTGGAGGTGATAGCTTGTTCCGAGAGATTTCCAATGATAGGTCATATGTCCAATTCCGGTGAGAAACGAGAAAGTTATGACGGTTTTACGAAGAACTGACGAAACTAACGAGTTTCATCAGTGTTTCTGTCCGCCCGCGGGCTAGGACCCTGCGCCCGCGGGATGTCGAGCCGCAGGGTTTCGATTTTCCGGTTTTTTGTTTCATTTAATGAGGGTATAAATAGAAGCCCTAATTATGATTATTAAATTAATCATCTTAAACAATATTTGAAGAGAAAAAGCTGTAGAGAGAGTTCTTGAGTGCTTTTGTAATCTTTCTTGAATATTCATCGATTCCTAGTGCAAATTCGTGGTTTTTCTCCCAGTTCTTGGGTTTCCACGTAAAATTTCTGGTGTGTTCTTTCCTGCTTTATTATTTGATATTCTATTATTGTTTGATATTATTCTTAGATTGATAGTCAATAGAACTTACAGGGAACACCACATGAGGGGGTAAATTATAATGGGAGTTCATATTCAAGATTTTCAACTTTGATTGCAGAACTTAGATCTTTAAAAGTAAACGAGGAAACTGATAAGTCATCTTAATCAATCAAGGATATCAATCTCCCTTTATGATCTTGTAATATGTCTCAGTTATAGTATCTCTTTATTTATATAATGTTTAGGTGTCAATCTCCTGTAATTACGCTAGGTAATATTCTTTAATTAGTTAAGTTTGCTTTCCTTCTATTTTAACATTTATAGAAACTCCTTATCTCAATACAAGGAGAAAACTCTCGACCCACTAAAAATTTTCAACACTTTTACTATAATAGAGGAACACTTAGTTACAATGGATTATAGATTCTACAACTCGAGTTCCACTAGGATGTAGCTAACCCACAATGATAACACTATCACTGTGCTACTCTCTCAATACCTAAGTTTACTCAAAGCCTTAAAAGAGTTCCTACAACTCGTTTTTCAAATACAACTCTGTAGAAAGAAAAACTCTAGTGTTTAAAAAATTAAGTGAACTTCTAGGAACTCGAAACTGACAAGGTAACTTATGGATTTTCTCAAAAAAAATTTAGCTCAAGAATGCTTATAGAAAATGATAGTTGTTTGTCTCAAAGCCAAATATCCATCTCTATTTATCGAAAAGGTGTAAGGATAAATATACATAGTTCCAAACTTCCTACACTAACTGACTTCGTGTCTTAATTTTAGGCACTTAGTCAAGGCCCATTTGGCATCATTGTAAGTTTACAGCTTTTAGTTTTTTGAATAGAAAAGTCATATGATATAAGGGGGTATAATAAAATAAAAGATTAGTCTTACTTCAAGTGGTCTATCCTAATGAGTTCTATCATTACAACTAGTTTGGCCCTCTAGATAATAGTGATGATCAAAGCCTAGCATACCCTTGACACGCAATCGTATCTCCCTGTGTAAGGATTCAATGAAGAAATACACCGTGGCCTTAATTGGTCCGATCCAAAGGGAGAGCAGTATGAAAAGGCAACCCAAAATAAATTTAAAGGGTATTTCAAAATCTTATTTTAAAGCCCAATAAATTATTCATTTTAATTAATTGTATTTTGAGTCCATTCAAAAATATTTTAAGCCCAAAAGGCCAATTGTTTATCTATTATTTTTAATAAAATATTCTCATAAAAAAAATTAAAATCAGATTTTGAATCCGTAATATCAAATTT
This sequence comes from Beta vulgaris subsp. vulgaris, assembly GCF_026745355.1. Classification (NCBI taxonomy): domain Eukaryota; kingdom Viridiplantae; phylum Streptophyta; class Magnoliopsida; order Caryophyllales; family Amaranthaceae; genus Beta; species Beta vulgaris. The sequence continues at coordinate 11,810,469 of NC_079208.1, forward strand.
TCATATTTCAAGGCATAAAAGAAATATTAAAAAACACGTTTAGCAAAAAGGCTGGCAACATGTGTTGGACGCAGGTGGTTGGTTGCAATGTGTTAGGCGCACCAATCTGCGCTTGACACATGGCTCTGTGTCACACAAAACCCTGCGCCTGGCGAACCACTTTGTGCGACAAACAGGTTGTCTTTCCTATCTTTTTTAAAAGCGCGTACCACATGTGGTTATGGTCACACAGGATTTTGCGCTTGGCGCACCTAGCGTCTGACGCGGAATTTTCGTTTTTCTTAAAAAAAGGTCTTGATTTCATATGATTATTCCATAAAATACATACAAACAAACACATGTACATTAATACACACGTTCATATTTCCAGGCTTCACGTTTGCTCGTCCTGTAGGTTGTCAATCTCTCACACCCAAGCCACGGTGTAATCGTGAGGGTCCTTGAATGAATTCTTTATTCTTATATTAAAGTTACTAACTATTTATTTTATGATGTGGATATTAACTATAAAAATCGTTCTTTTCTGTATATTCTAAACCTTTTCTTTCTTTTTATTTATTTTTCATATTCATATGCATATATGATTGTCCTGTTAATGCTCATCACCCAACATGTTGTTTTTGCTAATCAAAGACCTAAAAAATTATTTTAACACTAATCCGATTCATTAAACAACCTCTTAGGTTTCCTGTAATTTGATTGCTTAATAACTTGTCATCACTAAAATATAGTCTTTTATATGTTTCTTGAACCAACCTAGACTAAATTATTTTTAGGGTTTATGAAAATATTTTGTGGTTATTTTATTGCATAAAACTTGACATGAATCTATATTAAGTAGAGGCCATCAATGGGCTAACGTGGTTCCTGACCGTGTTCGTAGCCTCTCTCCCGAACTCTTTTTTGGTTCATTGACCATATATGGAGCGAGGCCGGGAAAATCTACATTCGATAAGTCCCAAAGTTGTCCAAAGGTTTCCTAATATCCAATTAGCTTTATAAGTCTTCCTTTAAAGACTTGTTTGCTACTTCAAATCATTTTCAATAAAACCTTTACAATGAGGTAGTCAAATACGTGCTCATCCCCTGTATGCGAGATACAAATACGCCTACAATTTGGCGACTTAACTGGGGAGGATTTTTAAAAAATTATATTTTTAAATGATTGGGTGAAACTCGAAAAGTGCGATTATTCATACTATTTTTATGCATTATATGACATATAGTTTTGGATATGCATGGTCTATTGTTCAAGCCAACATAAGGACAATCTACCTTGCCTCATTAGCACATGTGGTATGCGTGAAGCCATCCCTGAGGGGTTTGTGCGTTGTCCTTCCAAAAAGGTCCCTAAGCGATATAATGTTGGATCTTAGTGACAAGCAAACCTACCCGACCATGGTATTGTTCTCTTGTTCCTGACTTGAGAATTGAAGTGCATCTTACACGTAGCCACCTTTTTAAGCAGAGATACGAAATGTGGGATAAATCTCTTAGTCATGGGCCCTTTCAGACTTAACCTAAATCTGACAGTAGTTCAAACATAGAGCTGGACTTTAGGTTGGAACTTTTGCATCCATGTTACATGACATTTGCTTGTGATTGCAATTTTGCATGTTATAAACTTGTCAAATTGTCATTATTATTTGTCGCACCTAAAATCGCATCTAAAAAAAGATCGTCGATTGGCCAAAACCTCGCCTGAATCCCCGAAAAACATGTCAAGGAGAGTAGTGCGCCAAGCGCATTAATGTGCACCTCGGGGCACCACTCCCGCGCTAGACGCACGGCTATGTGACGTGCGCAACAATGATGCGTGGCACGTAGCCTTTGCATCATATGCTTTTCATCGATTTTGCCATCATGGTGGTTGATCCTATGTTCGGTCCGTGTGCATTCATGTAAAAGCATGGTCATTCTAGGGGTCTCACTATATGAAACGAAAAGAAAAAGAATTGGTCTTTTCATGCAAGGTCGAGTTTGTAGTAAAAAAAGTGCATATAGAAAAGTTGTCATGGTAGATTTAGAATTGTCAGGCATGCGTACTCTCTCCCTACTATCCAACTAATATTCCTTATCTATCTTACCTTATCATATTCAATCAAGTTAAAAAATGTACATATTTCAAAATCAATCCTACACCCATGTCTATTTTGCCTTTTTACAAAAACATGTTCAAAATTAATCCATCCTCTTTTCCGAACAAAAGATAAAAATAAGGGGTTCCTTTCAAAAATGAATTTCGAAAGCCAAGTCCAAACACCTGCATACAATACAATCCCATCAATCCAATCCACTTGCATTCATTTTAGGCTCATGTGAATTGGAGTCCATTTTACATATATATTAAGTCCATCTAAATTTGAGTCCATATGTTAACAAGCATTAAAGTCGATCTCAAGCCCATATTAGTGTACTTCAGGTCAAATACTAGGCCCGTTTGCTTAGATCAAGCCTAGTTCCAGTCTATTCCTAATCTATTTCAATTTAAGTCTAATTCTAATCCAATCCATTTATTAGGCTTATATAGTTCATTCCCTAGGTTTAGTTTGCATTTCTAAACCCTAGTTAAGTCATAGGATTATAAGAGTTCATTCCCTAGGTCTAGTTTGCATTTCTATATAAACCCTAGTTAAGTCGTAGGACTATAAAAGTTCATTACATCGGGTTAGTTTGCATTTATATGTAAACCATAGTTAAGTTTTTGGACTATAAAAGTTCATTCGCTAGTTCCAGTTTGCATTTCTATGTAAACCATAGTTATGGACTACTACAAAAAAGGGCAAAGATAAATATCAAATAAAGCCTTACATAACACTTTTGAGGCGTTTTCCAAGTCACCTTAATGTAACGTAAAGATAACGCTTTGTAAAAGTGTTATATTTGAGAGAGAAAACACACCAGTTCTTTATTACAACAATTATACGCACTAGAAAATACCTTGCCCAAATAACTGTTAAGTTTGCTATTATTCTAGTTGTTTGAAAGAAGGAAAGCATAACACTTATGTTAAATAATTGTTATCTTTCTTAAAGCCAAACAATACCCCTAATCTCAACCCTACTGTTATGTTTTCGAATAATAGGATACAGCTATTTTTCCTATAACTGTAGACTTTGATATTCATTTTCATTTTTAAAAAAAAATCTCACATGCATCACATAGCTAAAGCTTACAATGCCCATCCAAATTAAAGTTAAACTAAAGCATGTGTATATACAACTCATATCTTAGTATTAAAAACGGTTTTTTCACCAAGTACCCCCGAGTTTTCAAAAAAATTCACATGGTACCCCCCAACTTTTCAAAATACACGGGGTACCCCTAAGTTACAAACTAATACACTTAATTACCCTTAATGACTAACGGCGTTAACCGTCGTTAGTCTTAACCCTAATTAACCGTTACTTTTAACCTTAAACCCTAAAATCTAACTTTTAACCCTAACCTTAACCCTAACCCTCTTCCACCACCCCTGGCAGCCCCCACCTCTGGTAGCCCCCACCCCAACAGGCCCCCTCCTACCCCCGCAGCCCCGCCACCCTATCCCGTCACCACCCCCCCAACCCCGTCGCCAACCCCTCCCCCAACCCGGTAGAATTACCCTCCCCACCCCGAAGAATTCCACACCCCCTCCCCCCACCCCGACGAATTCGGCACCCCCTCCCTCCACCCCCGACAAATTCCGCAACCCTTCCCCCCACCCCCGTTTTCGCATTAAATCCCGCCTACTCCGCTCTACTCCAGTTCGAAGATGAAGGCGAGAATGTCGTCTGGAAGCGCGCGCCGGCAACTGGGTTATTGGATTATGGGCTCGCGACGACAGTGGGGAAGCTCGCCAGCGACTGGCACTGGTGGAAAAGAACGAAAGGGCTGCGTTTTTGGCCAGCAGCCCTTTTCATAGCAGGCCTTCACTAAAAGTGAAGGGATGCGGTTTTAAACCGCAACCCTTCACAACAAAGGGGTGCGGTTTAGGCCCAAAACTGCAGCCCTTCTTTGTACAAAGGGATGCGGTTTTACCATAATCACAGCCCTTTTGACCCAAAAAAACAAAAATTATTGGCTGACTAATTAATAATGCTAATTAATTCTATCTGGCAAATCCACGAAGGTCATTGACCGATTTTGTGCTCTAATTAATTCAGCAGATCCACTAGGGTCATTGACTGGTTAATTAATAATGCATCTTTATATTATCCGGCAGATCCGCGAAGGTCATTGACCGGCATATTTAGACAGTTAATGAATTGGACGTAGAAGATGCTCATTTTATTAAAATAAAACGGCTCTTCCCGGCTGTGCCGGATTTATGGCCTACAATAGTAAAAATAAGAATGCTAAGGAAGATTAAATCGTACTGGCAACCATGCCTGTTTAATTGACTACACATAGTATCTTTTGAGGACACTAGCGTTCCAGCTATTCTTCAGCAACTTGCCCGACATGTCCTCAAGGCGGTAGGATCCAGGCACGATTTCTTCTTTGACCAAATAGGGACCTTCCCAATTAGCTGTGAGCTTTCCGTCCACGTGTGCTTTCCCGGTTGCTGCTGTGCGTCTGAGTACGAAGTCTCCTTTGGAAATCGGTCGACTCCGTACTCGCTTGTTGTAGGCCTTGCTTATCCGGTCTTTATACGCTGCTGACTTTAGTTCAGCTGCCAGCCTGACTTCTGGTAGAAGATCTAGGTCTTCTTTATGCAGTTGTCCATTTAGCACAAGGTCATAGTTTAGGATTCGCCAGTTGGACAGACCCACTTCTACCGGCAATACCGCCTCTGCCCCGAAGGCCAGTCTGAAAGGCGTTTTGCTGGTAGCTTCTTTCTCAGTGGTCCTGTTGGACCATAGTACGGCCGGGACCATGTCGGCCCATGCTCCTTTTAGTTCATCCAACCTCTTCTTTATTGCATTGAGGATTTGCTTGTTGGCGGCTTCCGCTTTCCCGTTGCTCTGGGGATGGCGAACCGATGAGTAGGGGAATTTGATGTTGTATGGCCGCAAGAAATCTCTTATGAGGCCGCAATCGAACTGGACATCATGATCCATCACTATTCCCATAGGAATCCCGAACCTGTTGATGATATTTTGCCAGATGAATTTTTTCACCTGGTTAGCCGTTATCTTAGCAGTTGGTTCTTCCTCGATCCATTTTGTGAAGTAGTCAATACCCACGATTAGGAAATTTCTTCCCCCAGATGCCGGTGTGAAAGGTCCTATTATGTCCATCCCTCACTAAGCGAAAGGGATTGGGTTTAGGATTGGCTGCAGATCATTTGCCGGCTGGTTTATCACTGGTGCAAATCGTTGACACTTATCACACTTCTTGACGTAGGCCCCGGCATCTGTTAGCATACTTGGTCAGTAGAAGCCTGCTCTTAGTGCTTTTAGTGCCAGCGCCTTTCCGCCGATATGATTCCCGCAGATTCCCTCATGAATCTCCTCTATTATTTTTATGGCCTCACAGGCCGTTACACACCTTAATAGAGGGAGTGAGAACCCTTTTTTATACAACTGGCCTTGAAAGATAAAGTACCAGGATGAGTCCCTTTTAAGCTTTTTGGCCGCTATCTTCTCCTCTGGGAGGGTACCTGTCAGTTTGTAGGCCACTATGCCGTCGTACCACTCCTGGCTTTGGCCTACGGTATTGACATCCAGTGCTGGAGTGTCTATGCTTCGCTCCCCCAAAGTCTCCCCCATAACACTACGCTTCTTGTCACTGACGCTCGAGCTTGCCAACTTTAATAAGGCGTCAGCCGCCATGTTTTCAATTCTCGGTACCAGTTGGACCTCAAAGCTCTGCAACCCGGCTGTCATGCTCTTCACTTTACTGAGACTTCTGCATAACCGGCTCCCGAGCTTCATAGGTTCCCTCAATCTGGCTCGATACCAGCTGCAAGTCCGTAGTCATGAAGATTTTTTTGGCACCAGCCGCAATGCTCAGACTTAGTTCGGCCAGGGCTGCTTCGTATTCTGCCTCGTTATTCGACGCCTTGAAGCCAAAGCTTATGGCGTATTCAAAGATCTCCCCCTCTGGGGACGTCATCACCACTCCTGCCCCAGCTCTACTCTGGGCCGCTGAACCGTCGACCTCTATTTTCCAGATACCGCTTGATTTTGACGATTCTGTATAAGTGGTTTTGACAATGAAGTCGGCCAGCGCTTGGGCTTTGATGGCTGTACGGGGCCGATATTCGATGTCGAACTCAGAGAGTTCTATTGCCCACTTTAGGAGTCTGCCGGTTGTATTGAGCTTATGAAGAGCTTTTTCTAGAGGTTGATTAGTGAGTACTTGGACGGTATGGGAGTCGAAATATGGTCTCAATTTCCTTGCCGCGATCAGGACGGCATATGCCATTTTCTCCAACAGCTCATATCTTTGCTCTGCTCCGACCAATACATGACTCACAAAGTATATGGGGTTATGCTGCCCTTTCTTGTTTACCAGTAACACAGCTGCCACCGTCTTCTCAGACACCGAGACGTAGAGCTGTAGTTTATCTCCCAGATCTGGCCGGGTTATTGTCGGTAGCTTTTTAAAGTGCGCTTTCACTTCCTCGAAAGCCTGCTACTGCTCATCCCCCCATTCAAATTTCTTATTTCCTCTAAGGATTTTGAAGAAAGGCAGTGCTTTTTCTGCTGATTTGGAGATAAACCTGGTGAGGGCCGCCATCCTTCCTGTCAGCCTTTGAATGTCCCGGATGCTCTTCGGCTTCGGGAGGTCGCTGATGGCCTTGACTTTGTCGGGGTTGGCGTTTATGCTTCTTTCGCTTACCATGAACCCCGGGAACTTGCCGGATCTTACGTCGAACACGCATTTTTTGGGGTTCAGCTTCATCTGATGCTTCCGGAGTGTGGCGAAGGTTTCTTCCAAGTCGACAACATGCTCTTCTTCTGTCAAGATTTTTACTATACTGTCGTCAACCTATACTTCTACATTCCGGCCTTTCAGGTGCTCGAAGATCCTGTCTACCAACTTTTGATAGGTGGCACCGGCATTTTTTAGCCCAAAAGGCATGGCTTTGTATGAATAGACCCCTGCTTCCATGATAAAGGCCGCTTTGTTTCTATCCGACTCTATTAGGCTTATTTTATGGTACCCAGAGAAAGCGTTCATAAAGCTTAGTAAGGCGTGGCTGCTAGTCGAGTCTACCAACTGGTCTATTCTGGGCAAGGGGTAGCAGTCCTTGGGACAGGCTTTGTTAAGGTCGGTGAAGTCGACACACATTCGCCATGATCCATTGGCTTTTTTCACCATGACCACGTTTGCCAGCCACTCAGGGTAGTCGCAAGGCTCAATGAAGTCTGCTGCCAACAGCTTGTCCACCTCCTCTATGATGGCTGCATTTTTCTCGCTGGAGAAATGTCTCTTTTTTTGTTTTACCGGTCTGACGTCTTCATTGACGTTCAGCCGGTGCACCATGAACTCTGGGTCGATGCCCGGCATCTCATCTGCAAAGAATGCGAAGATGTCTGCGTGACCTCTTAGCAAGGTAATCAGGTTGACCTTGACATCTTCTGCCAAATTCGCTCCAATCCTTATAGTTCTTTCCGGCCTGTCCAGCTCTAGGCTTACTTCTTCTATCTCTCCTTCTGGGCTAGGTCTCGGCTGATCTGCTGGCCTTCCCTTGAAATTCTCCATTGATAGATCTTTTTTGGCCTTATTCTCTAGCCTTCGTCTCTTCCGCTCTGATGGCGGTGTATCAGCGGGACGCTTATGGTTGGAGTGCCTGAGAGCGATCAAGTAGCAGGCCCTTGCTGACTCTTGGTTCCCCTTCAGCTTCTCGGGGTTACCGTCATTGGAGGTATAGACCATTGTAAGGTGGTAGGTAGATACCACAGCTTGGGCGTCATGAATCAGGGGTCGTCCTATGATGGCGTTGTACGCTGCCGGGACATCAACAACGAGGAATTCTACTAGCAGGTCTCTAGAATGAGATCCCTCCCCCAGCTTTACAGCCAGCTTGATGGTTCCTTCTGGGACGACAGATGCCCCTGTGAAACCGATAACAGGATACGAAACCGGCTTCAGACATGCAGTGTCGAAGCCAATTTTTTTGAATGTTTCCTTATACAGGATATTGGCAGAGCTTCCTCCATCTACCAGTACGTGGTGCACCATTGCAGTTGATATCTGTAGAGATACTACCAAAGGATCGTCATGGGGATAGACAATGCCCTTGGCGTCCTCTCACGTAAAAGCTACAGAAGGCATGGCTGGAGGTGCCGGCCACTTTCCTACATTGTGGTAGTTTACTTGGTGCTTGACTTCTTTCAGGCTAGCTTTGGCACCATGTATGCTTCCACCTCTCGTCGGTCCCCCAGATATGATATGGATTTTAGTGACCCTATCCTTCACTGGCCTTCTATTACCGTTTTCGTCCTCTCTAGATGGAGACTTCCGGTCAATCCTCGCTTGGTACTGGGTGAAGTAGCCTCTTCTGATGAGGTCTTCGATCCCTTCCTTGAGGTCTTTACAGTCTTCGGTTATGTGGTCGTAGTTCCTGTGAAATTCACACCATTTCGATTTATCCCGGCCCTTGTAGTACATCTTCCTAGGCCTCCGCCACTTATCATCATCTTTATGCCACTCGTATATCCGAGCCCGGGATGTCGTACGAGGAGTGTAGTTATGATATTTGTCAGGCCGACCTTCGTGGCCCTTCTTCACAGAGTTACTTTCCTCCCTTCTGTTGGTGGTGTCCGGCTTCTTATCCTTCCGGTACTTGTCGTCTTTGCGATCATTCTCCCTCTATTTATCCTTCTCATCTGCTATCGGCCTTTTGGCATGTGATGCCTTGTCAAATTCTTCCCCCCGGATGAAGTCATTTGCCTTGCTTAAGACCTCTGTTAGGTTGGTGAGCTTTTTGCGACCCAAATAATTTCTGTAGGGAGTTCCTTCCTTTAGGCCTTTCATGAGGGCTAGGATGGCAACTTCCTGCTGGAGAATGGGGATGGTAACAGCTTCTACGTTGAAACGCCCTACATAGTCCCTCAGACTTTCTGTCTCCCCCTGCTTGACCGACATCAGCTCGCCAGTAGTCCTCTCTCTGTGCTTGTTGCTAACAAAGTGTGTAACAAACATTGATGTAAGCTGGCGGAAGTCAAAGATTGTTGCCGGTGTTATGCTCTTGAACCACGTCTGGCCTAGCCCAGTTAGTGTAGAGAGGGAACACCTTACACCACACTGAGTCGGTGTTGGTGCACAGCAGCATGTGCCCCTCATAGGCTGATATATGATCTTCCGGGTCAGTCTTACCGTCATACTTACATGTCGGCATTTCGATCTTCTCCATGGGCTCTTGGAGGATAGCAGTGGAAAATGGTGAGTTTCGCAAGGATACCGGCGCTCTTCGCCTGTACTCACTTCCCTTCCTGAGATAAGAAGAATGTTGTTGGACCTCTGTATCCTGAGCTTCCTCCTCTTCTTCCTCTTCTTCCCCATATACTCTGTGGGGGTCTTGGAGTTGGCCACCTGATCCTGGTCATGTCGGCCTCGCTCTCCCTGGCAGCCCGTCCCATTGAACGAAGTTTTCTCACTGGGTTATGGGCTCTACTCAGAGGTCGCTTAGCGGGCGGACCGGTCGGTGGGGTATGGCTTGCCATGGCCTGGAAGAGTTCTGCAGCACTTCAAAGTTGTTCTGGGCTGAACATATGCTGCATGGTATGGAAGATGTTCTCTTGAGGAGTCTCAGGAGTTTTCCTCCCTTTGTCGGTAGGCGGCCAACCTTGTCTTACGGCCGACAGCGGAGTTGAGAATCTTGGGGGAGTTTTCTCAACAGGCACATAGTTTTCGTTAGTTTCTGGCATCCCAAATTGCTGATTAGGATCCATGATGGTTGCTTTCTTTGCAAGAAATGGCTTAGACTACAAGGTATTGTTCGCCCCTCCTTCTAGCGTCAATTGTTTCGGTATGGGACAAGTTTTAGGGTACGAACCGGGATGTCTTTAGCCAATCAAGCCGGTTCCAATTCCTGCAAGAGAGAACATGTAAACTAGCCTCGGGGGTTGATCTGAGGAACGCCCCTCCGATGCCTAAGTTAGTTATGGGTAAACCGGTAGGTCTCAAGTATAAATTCTTGGGATTCGTGAACGTACCTTATGACTCAGATCAACGGGGTATTTATAGGGAACCCGGATAGGCCTGTATACAAGTTGGGCCCTGTATTTACGGGGGATATTCCATGTATATTCCCTTAGGATCACTCTTATCTTGTATGCAAAATCTATCTCTAGGCCCGTAGGCGCTGATAAATAGAACTAGATCAAGCCCAAACTCTTGGCAATAGGCCCGTAAGATGATACTGGTAAGGCATCTCAATAGAACCGGCATGAAGAAGTTAACGGTTCTGTAGAAAACATGTGTGACCTCATTAATGTATTTCGGCCTTGGTAAACCGGTATGCAACTTAGTCAGCCCCCATGCAATTATATTAATAAATTATTTTTTCTTACCCGGGGAATAACCCGGGCCTAAGAACTAGTTATTTTTCAAAAGCAGACTGCACTGCTCTTTTACTTTGGCCCAAGCCGCACCGAGCCACAACGCGTTAAATAGCTTGGTGCAGTGTAATTTATTATTTAACTTTGTGACAAGATTTTATAATTTGCAATAATTTTTTTTTCTGGTAAGGTGACAACCTTTATTAATAGACTAGTTATTAGGCCTGAGCAATTCCTCAGGTTATTAATATTTTCATGTGAAAGGATTGCATATAGTGTTGTATACTCCCTCTGTTTCCTAAAGATCTTCCCACTTACTGTTCCTACAGATACCAAGGAAAATCAAGTTGTGTGGGGCATGGTGTGAGTAAAGTAGGAGAGAGAAAGGGGTTAATATAAATAAACAAATAAAAAGGGGTTAAAGTATGAGAGAGAAAGGGAGTAAAATTAAATTGATAATGTAATGGTGGACCATATGATAGTGACATAAGAGGGTAAATAGGGAAATTTGTTTTGCCAAATAAAGAATAAAGCAAAAGAGGGAAGATCTTTTGGAAACACCCTTAAACGGAAAGAGGGAAGATCTTTAGGAAACGGAGGGAGTAGTTCATTGGTTAAAACTTAACTATATTAAGTTTAGGTCACATGGTCGAATCTTGTATGAAGCATGTTTCTTACTTTTTTTTTTATATATTTGTTGATGACATGAAAAGAATTGAAACAATTAAAAGAATAATACCACGTGTAGTGTAGACTTGCTTAAAAATGTTTCTTTAATAATTTGTGTATATTATCAAGTTGTGTTTAACTTCTCTCGATGCCCTTCCGGCCTGCCCATTGGTTTGATATTACATTGATGGTTTTGTTCCCATCGAAATCTGATCGAACAACTTTAGCTTAACTGCAATAGTATATCCATGCATGTTTTCTAAATTTCCCGACTATAACACCCCTTGCTTCATTTTTTCAATCTTTTTGTTTCAAAATGTCATTATCATGCATATAACACATTTTTGACCATAAATAGTCATAGATATATGTAAGAATTACGACAATCGTGTGATAGTATCTAGTTATTTTCATTTTTTAGTATACATTCAAATTATCAGTGTTTTGATGACTATAAAAAAAATGTCGTTGCGTATAAAAATATTAGTGCTCAAAAATTTACATTTATAAATTTAAAGGTAAATAAGAACTTCAAAATAAAACAGGAAATATTCATTATATTTTTTGTGGGGTCCCTTTCGAGAATTACATGGTAAGATAAAAGACATAATGTATACTCCCTCTGTTTCATTTTAATCTACACACTTACACTTTTCTCACATGCCAATGCAAAACTTTGAGGTCATATATCTTTGGTTTTGTATTTGTAAAAAATTATAAAAAAATACATATTAATAAAATACGTGTTATGATGAATCTAACAAGATCCCACATGACTATATTTTCATTCGCTTATAAATCACAAATGATGGTCAAAGTGAAATTTGTGAATAGTGTAAAATATCAAAGTGTAATAATTAAAATGAAACGGAGGGAGTATAATTGCCGTATACTCTTTATGTATTTTTTCTTTTTATCTTTCCTACTTTTCATTTTGCGTGTTTGTCAATGCACTTTTTTGACGTTAAGTATTATTCATTACATATTAATAAAAACTATAACGATTAAATATTAATAACATACTCACTAAGATGAATCAAATAAGATCTCACATGATTATATTTTTTTCTTATATTTTCAGAATAATTTAGAAAATTATCTCTGAATTGAATATTGTTAAAATTACAAGTGAAAAAAATAAAAATAAAAATACAAATGGAATACTTTATTTTTGGCCATCGCGCTTTGATTCGAAAGCTACTAACATTATAAAACACCATATCAACCTTGGTATCTACAACTTATCGTCTATCCTGTAAATTTGAAGAAAGTGTAGACTAATAAATTACATCGCCACTGTTAGATATTAATTTTGTAACATATAGAGACGACATACTCATTAATTAAGAGTTCATGTGATTACAAGATAGACATAAATAGATAAAAAGATGGATATATGATATGATGCCAGACGTAGAGAGAACCTATTATGAAATAAGATAAGATTGTAATTATAATCTTTGTTTATTAATATTTTACTTTAACATCATAACAGCAAAATATTATTTGGTTTAACGGTTAGGAATTTAGTACATATAAGTTTGAAGTCATGGGATAAAATCTTATTGCATGCTTTTTCTAAATTTTTTATTGTATGTGGAGTACATGAACGAAACACTATAAGACATAACATCACGTGGGACTATACTTTATTTAGAAGTGCCTTTTAATATATTAGTATAGATTCCATATAAGTGAATGTTGCAATTTATATGCAGCTGATTAGATAATAACATTAGCATTTAATCTTATATATGCAAAGCATACATCAAGAGAGTTCACCATACGCCCATCTAAAACATATTATACTCTATCTGATTTTTAGATATATGCTAGCTCCATTTGGACTTATAATACACTATTCACATATGCTATTTTGACCTTTTTTTATAACATGTGCAAAAATTCAATATTTACATACAAGATATCGTTGAATTTGTCTCAACAAATGTTTTCAATATATTAATTTATCATTTTTAATAATGAATAATTAATGCATGAAAATTTTGGTGGTTTTTAGTGGGAAAATGTCGGGTGTTGTTAAGTGGGAAAATGTCGGGTGTTGTCAACTCAAGATTTCTCTAAAGAGGATCTTATATATTATATGAGCTTCTCTAGCTCCCTTGGTATCCCTTCTGAGTGACGTCAGTGGCCATGGCCAGAAAATTCAAGGCTCCTGGGAAGAAAGCAACCGTGATGATGCCGCCTGAAAGAATGAAAGGCCCAATCTAAATCTCAGGCCAAAGCATCGAAATCAATGGACGCCGTCTTAGGTGTTTCCGCATTGGATGAGGATGTTGTAATAATCCAAGAGGGGATTTATTTTATCGCCTCAAACCTCTCTGGCATCGTTGCAACATCAACCTGAGCTGCGTACCAATTTATCATAATGGATGGAAGCGATTCAGCGTTCTAAAGGAGGGAGAAAACTGGAGCCACCCGATAAAACAGTGAGTATTGACCCCGTTCCTATCCTAGTTTATCTTGCTACTGATGTGAATGATAATGGTGGTTCGTTCTGTCCCCCCTATTAAAATTGACATTAACGAAATGCAACCTGAAATTGATTATTGGGCCTGCTAAATTTTCTATTATGTGATTGGTATTAATCCCCCCCCCCCTCTTTGTTATGGAAGGATTATTTGTTAAGAGGGTGTGGAGAAATCAGGGAGTAGATAAGGCGATGATAGTGAAAAAAAGGGTGTTTATGGTTAGGTTTTGGTCTGTGGAGAAGAGGGACCATGTTTTAAATGACTCTCACATTTTTGATAATAAGCCAGTTATGGTGAAGCCATGGAAGCCTAACATTGATATGATATAAGAAGATATCAAAGCCCTACTTGGGTTCATGTGCACTTGTATTGGGGGAGGGATGTCTTAACAAAATTGTTAGCCAGATTGGGAAAGTGGTGAAGTGTGATCAAGCCACTCTTAAACGTGGAAAATTGCAATATGCTAGGGTTTTGTTAGAAGTTCGGATGGAGCAAGCCTTCCCAGATGAGATCTCATTTTTTAATGAGAGACACTAGTTAACTATGGTGAAGGTGGAGTGTGAATGGAGACTAATTTCTTGCAATGTATGTAAAGGAATGGGTCATAATAAGAGTAAATAATGTAGAATTGTTGTGAAAAGGCAGGAATGGAGACAGAAAGAAAAACCTGTTTTGAGGTGGTGCAAGGTGATAGTGGCCCTGGACAGGAAATGGAGAAGGGATTTTAATAGGTGATGAATCCTGCATAAAGGTTGGTAGTTTCTCCTAAACCAACTGTAACTCAAAATGAGTTTGATCGGTTGAATGTTCAAGTGAATGAGGTGGTGGTTTTACAAACCTAGAGCACAAATGTTATAGTACCCGACTCAGGAGAGGGATAACCTCTTGACAACACTGGATAAGTTAAACTGTTGGAATGTCAGGGGGATTAATAGCCACCAAAAATAGTTAGATGTTAAGAAATTTCTCAACATGAAAGCTATGGGGGTTGTTAGTCTCCTTGAGACAAAGGTAAAGGCTACTCCTAACCTAAGAGTGCTTTATCAAAGGTTGTTTGTAGGGTGGTGTTTCACTTCAAAAGTGGTGGCTCATAAAGTGGGAGGATTCTTTATGCTTGGATTCCAAATAGTTTTCATGTCAACATAATAAAGGTTATCGGTCATGTAATTCATTGTGTAATTACTTATAGGATTAACGGTAATCCTCCATTTGGTGATACTTTCATCTATGCTTTTAATATTGTTGCTAATAGGAAGGAGTTGTGGGAGGATCTAAATCATATTCACGAGACTATAACTGGTCCTTGGATCACGACAGGAGACTTCAATTGTGTAATGAAACATGAAGAGAGAATTGGTTCCTTAGTGAGAGCTCATGAAATAATATACATTCTGAAATGTATGATGAAATGTGGGATGTCTGATTTGTCTAGTACTAGTTGTCTGTTTACCTGGAATAAAAAGCAACATGAGGAGATTAGTGTGTTTAGCAAATTAGACAATGTGATGGTGAATGATGCTTGGTGTTAAATGTTCCCTGATGTTGATGCTCACTTTATGCCATAGGGTAGCTTTGACCATTCTCCAATCATAGTCAATGGGTATCCTCAAGTTTAGTCTGGGAGACAACTATTTAAGTATTAACTACGTGGAGCTTAGCTGTAAATTCCAGCAGATTATTAGATCATGTGAGATACAAATGTGGTTGGTGCCTCCATGTAAAAAGTGGTGAGTAAATTGAATAAGATAAAAAGAGCCTTGAAAAAGTTGAATGTTGAAGGGTTTAATGATATGAATGATGCTGATATTCATACTTTGCACAATCTGACTAGATGTCAAGCTGAATTACAGAATGATGTTACCAATCAATAGAAACAGGAAGCTGAAGATATATAACGTTGACATGGAGTATAGAAGAGTTCATACGCTTTACCTGTCCTTCTTAGGTCCAAAGGCTAAGATGAATTGGTGTAAGGAGGGTGATAAAAATACCCACCTTTTCAACCAATCCATTAAAGTTAGGAGGGTTAAAAATATTGTCTATGCAATCAATGATAATGCTGGAAAGTGGCAGGATGACCCCAAAAAGGTTTCATAGACTTTCTTGGAATATTATCATGAATTGCTTGAAACTGCTATGACAAATAGAGTGCGTGTAAAGAGGGGTGGGGGTGATCGATAAGGGCCCAAAAATCATAGAAAAGCAGATTCAGATGCTAAATATGCCTTTACAAGCTAAGGAAGTGATAAATGCAATATGGTCTATTCCTGGGAGAAAGCTCCTGGCCTAGATGGCTTTGCAGGCTACTTCTATAAAGATGCATGTGCCATTGTGGGCCAAGAGATCACTGATGCATTTCTTGATTGCCTTCACTTAGGTAATCTTCTCAAGGAGGTAAATACTACTATTTTGTACATGGTTCCTAAAGTAGTATGTCCTAGTAGTGTTATGGAATTTTGACCTATTGCTTGTTGTAATGCTCTTTACAAAAGTATTACAGAAGTCTGGTGTAATAGATTGAAAATGGTGTTGCCTAGTTTGATAGCTGAAAATGAAGGTGCTTTTGTCTGGAGAGGTTTATAGTGCGTAACATTATGGTGTGTTAGGATCTAGTTAAACACTATGGTAGGTAGGGCTCTGGACCTAGTGCTTTGATGAAACTTGACATAAAAAAAGCCTACGATAGAACATTTGAATTTCCCAAGTCATTTCATTAAGCTTATTATGGTGTATGGGAGAACACCTAAATTCTCTCTCATGCTCAATAGCTCCCTTCATTTTTTATTTTTTTTTTTTTGGCTAAGAGGGGACTTAGACAGAAGGACCCCATATCCCCCTGCTATTTGTGTTATGCATGGAGTATATATCAAGGATAATGAGAATAAATGCTTCATGAATTCCCTCAGTTCTCTTTCCATCCTAGATGCAAAAGTATTAAGCTCAATCAGTTGGTGTTTACTGATGATATGATATTATGTTGCAAGGGAGATTTTCCTTCAGTTTATTTGATGCTTCAAGTTTTTTCATTTATTCTCTAACTCTTCTGGTTTAAGGATAAATGAGATTAAATCTGAGAGTGGAGTAATATGATATTCAGAGGATAAAGGATGTTTCAAGGTTCAGGCATAGTAGATTGCCTTTCAAATACATATGGGTGTGCATTTTTGCAAAAAGGTTTTCTGCGTCTAAGTATCATGCTCTGGTGGAAAAAATGTGTGCTAAGATTAAAATGTGGCAGTAAATTTTGTACTCTTAAGCATACACATTATATATTGTGCACAACCCTATATTCTCTCCAAGATTGTGCTAATGGAAATTGAGTAAATTTGTAGAGCTTATTTGTGGCATGGCTCTTACTTTAGCATAAAAGCTGACAATGTTGCTTGGGAGAGAGTGTGTTGTGACAATAAGGGGTTTGGAAGTGAGAAATATACAAATATGAAACAAGGCTGCTATGATGAAACATGTATGGGCTTTTACAGCTAAGCAAGATTCTTTGTGGATCAAATGGATGAATGGGGTGTATGTCAAAGATGCAAACTGATGGAATTAGGTTCTACAATCTGGGTGCAGCTGGTACTGGAAACAGATTTGTAAGTTGAAGGAGGAAGCAAAGCAAATTTATTGTGAAGCTAATTTTAGGAAAATGACAAAGTTCTCTATCAAGAAATGCTACAATTAGTTGACAAGAAAAATTGACAAAGTGCATTGAGATAGATATGTGTGGAATAGGTGGTCTACTCCAAAGCACATGTTTATCTCATGACTTATAATGCTTGAAAGACTTAAAACAGAATGGTCATTGAATGAATCATGATAGGATAAGTATTATGAATTTTAGCATTACTTAAAATAAGAGTAGTTACAAATTTTAGCATGAATGAATAATGACAGGAGATGAGGCAAGCGGATCAGTCATTGAGATCTGCAATGATGCATGTACAGCTATAGCCTATAGGTCAACTACTCAACAGGATATTTCCTATTTCCTATTTCCTATAAAAGAACACACCTGATATCCTTCATTTTGTGACCTAAGTAATAAAGTACTTGCCCTTTTCCACTAATAGTAACTTCACTGAGTAAATTGGCGATCACTATCTATAATCTATGGCAGGTCTAAAGCGTAAGCTAGAAGGTGAGATAGAGATAAGAGTTGCAGGGGGTGATGCCTTCCATGAACTGTTCCAAGACAGACCTCATCACATCTGCAACATTCATCCTGAGTTTGTGCATGGCTGTGACTTGCATGATGGTGCTTTTGGTACTGCCGGATCTAAAATATGCTGGAATTATACTTTAGGTGATTGTGATTCATGCTCAAACTCGTTAATTTACAAGCTTTACTTTATTGCTCCCGTTTTGAAGTATATATACGTTGCTTTTCTTTCTCTGCAAATAAGGTGGAAATATCAAATATATACACCATCCGTTTCACTATTGTTACTAAACATCATTCTTAGGCATATACTCCCTCCATTGTGATTTACTTGAAACACTTATTACTTTGAATTATTTTAATTTACTTACAGTACTATTTGTTATGAAAAATCTTTCCTTTATGTCTCTTCTCATCCCATGGCTTGTCTTTTTTCCCTCTCTATTCACCTAAATTACTATGCATCTCCCTTTGTTGTAAGTAAATCAAAACGGAAGAATTATTTGTTTAGGATAGTCATGTAAAGATAAGGGAGATATAGATAAACAAAAAGTGGCATGTACTTATGTGATAAAAGAGAGATAATGATAAGATGTTATCAAATAAGAAAAAGTTGTAATTATTGGGAAATTTTCATATAAGGAAACGTTGGAGCTCATATAAAACGAGAAAATTTTAATATAGTTTAAGGTGTGGCCATTTTTTTGATAGATTTCGATATCAAATTGAATCCATGTCCTGATAGAATGACTCTCATATTTATTTCAACTATGTTTTAGCACTTTTTATGATTTTATCGATTTTTCGCTATCAATCTTTTGATCCATATGATTATAGATGAACGATTCGAAGAATTGTAAATCGATAAATAAAGGAACATTTAGTCCAACCTAAACTGGATTAAAAAAAAAACACTTTCAAGCTTTAGCACATGGAGAAAAATCAAAATTACATAAAGACTAAAAAAATTACATAGAGAGAAGTAATATACTTATTGCGAAAATGTCTAATAAAAATAATGAGGCCAAAACTACCTTATAATTCTTTTTTTTTTTTTTTTTGGCAAGATATTACCAATAGCTAGATTTTAGTGGGTTGACTTTATTTTTCAAGACATTGTGGCTTTGATTTTTATTTTTCTCCTTTTGTTCCTTTTACCTCTCTCTTGCATTTCTCTCTTACTTTTAACAAGATTCTTCCCCATTCCCTTCTTTAATTAGTCCTATCATTAGAAAAGATGATATTTCACTTAGGAATGGATAAATTGTTAAATTCCTATTCAAAATTACAAAGAATGAGGTTGAATCACACCAGATTTTTACGATTTTGGCCTAATAAAAAAAGAGCCTAATGGCTGAATTTAAAAAGGGGATGGGAAGAAATCATGCCAAAAAGAGAGGAAAAATGAATAAAAAGAACTAAAATAAAATTGAGTGCAAGATACATGTGGGTCAAAGCGGGAAAACAGTCCAGGCCATTGGTATCCGGCCACCGATACCTTTTTGCCACAAAAAAAAAAGAAATTTAACGTAGTTTTGTACCTCAAATTTTTATATTAAGTAGCTTATGGCAAAAATTAAATTTTATTCAAAAAAAATCCAAAGCAAACCAGTACAATTTGGGAGTTAATCACCGGAAAAAGTCCAAATATCCAATAATAGACGATATAACTACTTGTAATGGAGGCCGGATAATCTCTATTACTTAAGATAACTTCTGCAAACCCCTTCATAATAGAAAACACTTATGTTAGCCAAAACATAAAAAGTAGAGCTTCTATGATTAATTGTTGTTCAATCTTGTATACTTGTAACATTTCTTTGACATATGCTTCTATTATATTGTAGATGGGAAGCGTCAATCTGCAAAGCAAATACTTGAATTGATCGACGAGGAGAATAAGATCATCAAATTCAAGATGCTGGAAGGAGATTTGATGGAAGACTATAACACCTTTGTTCTAACTTATCACGTGATACCAGAAGGTAAGGAAATTAGTTTAGTAAAATGGATATTCGAATACGAGAAGAAGCATCCAGGGGTTCCTGAGCCATCGTCTTTAATGGATGCATTGCTCGGACTGGCGAAAGAGATTGATGATCATCACCATTGCCAAGATAAATAGGCTTACATTGAGCCATAGCCCATATATCTAGCACTGCTTGCTTCATTACTTGGGTTTCTACTTGCATTGTGATAGGAGTATTGTTTCTTTTAAGTTGTGTGAGATGTAATATTTGACATGTTTTTCACTTACATGTGACATGTATTGTTATGCATGAATGTCAACTAGCTTATTTGCTAAGGTCTTATAAAGTCATGGTATTCAAGATCAACTGTGGAATGTAGTACATATCACTATCTTCCGTGTTTTTCTAATACCACGAAAATAAAGCACGAATTGTAATGCATTCTTTTTAAATGTATGTTATCATCTTTGTGATAATAGTATTGAGAAATGTCAAGTATATTCTATATAATCGACAGTTTGCTACTCTTAAACATTCGACGATTTGTTACCTTTTTATAACTTTTATTGTTTTATTTTTTGCCAAGCACGAGAGGATAAAGGTCCCCAAAGAAAATAATAAAGACAAATATTCTATTATAAAAGAAACAATTTTAATTAAAGATGATACTCTAGGGGAACTACATGAGGGGGTAAATTGTACTGGAGTTCATATACAAAATTTTCAACTTTGATTGCAGAATTTAGATCTTTAAAAGTAATAGGAACTCAAAGTATGTAAGAGAGATTTAACGAGGAAACTCCTTAATTATCTCAATACAAGGAGAAAATCCTGGACCCATTAGGAATTTTCAACACTTTTACTATAATAGACAAACATCTAGTTACAATGGATTATAGATTCTACAACTCGAGTTCCACTAGGACGTAGCTAACCCACAATGATAACTCTGTCACTATGATACTCTCTCTCAATTCCTAACTTTACTCAAAGCCTTAAAAGAGTTCCCACAACTCTTTTTTTAAAATACAACACTGTAGAAAGAAAAACTCTAGTGTTTAGAAAATTAAGTGAAGTTCTAGGAAATCGAAACTGACAAGTTAACTTGTGGATTTTCTCAACAATTTTTAGCTCGACAATGCTTTCAGAAAATGATACTTGTTTGTCTCAAAGCCAAATATCCATCTCTGTTTATCGAAAAGGTGTAAGGACTATAAATATACATAGTTCCAAACTTCCTCCACTAACTGATTTCGTGCCTTAATTTTAGGCACTTAGTCAGGGCCCGTTTGGCATCATCGTAAGTTTACAACTTTTAGTTTTTTAATATAAAAGTCATATAATATAAGGGGGTATAATAAAATTAAAAATTAGTCTTACTTTGCAAGTGGTCTATCCTACTTTATGAGTTCTATCATCACAACTAGGTTGGCCCTCTAGCTAATGGTGATGATCAGAACCTAGCATACCCGTGACATACAATCGTTCTCCTTGTTTAAGGATTCAATGATGAAATACACCGTAGCCTTAATTGGTCCGATCGAAAGGGAGACCATTATGAAAAGACAACCAAAAAAAATTTAAAAGGTATTTCAAAATCTTATTTTAAAAGCCCAATAAATTATTCATTGTAATTAATTGTATTTTGAGACCATTCAAAAATATTTTAATCCCAAAAGCCCGATTGTTTATTTATTATTTTTAATAAATATTCTCATAAAAAAATTAAAATCAGATTTTGAATCCGTAATATTAAATTTTCATATTTCAAGGGATAAAAGAAATCTTTAGAAACACGTTTAACAAAAATAGTGGCAACATGTGTTGGACGCATGTAGTGCTCCCAACGTATTGGTTGCAATGCGTTAGGCACACCAATCTGCGTTTGACATGTGGCTCTGTGTCCCACAAAACCCTGCGCCTGGCGAACCACTTTGTGCGACAAACAAGCTACTTTTTTATAAAAGCGCGTACGACGTGTGGTTATGGTCACACAAAATTTTGCGCCTGGCGCACCTAGCGCATGACATGCAATATTTTTTTTTTCTTAAAAATAGGTGTTGATTTCATATGATTTTTCCATAAAATACATACAAACAAACACACACTCATATTTCCAGGCTTCACGTTTCCTCGTCCTGTAGGTTGTCAACCTCTCATACCCAAACCACGGTATAATCCTGACTTCTCGTTTGGTAGTGGTTAATAAATTGCGGTAATGGGAATGAATTTTAAGTGTAATTTTATCAGGGAAGCATCCTTAAAATCTCCATGGAGAGGCATTTTTTCTCCATGGGCAAGCAATCTCACTCCTAAACTTGTGTTTTTCTCTTCAAGGTAAAGCAATTTTCATTACCACTCATTACCACCTACAAGGTGGTATTGGATGGCAATGAAAATTCAAGAAGGAAAGTGGACACTTTAGGAAAAATTAGCATTACCATGGGAATGGACAATGATATGTTTCACAAATTTACACAGAAATTCATTCCCATTACCACCATTTATGACTAACTACCAAATGGGTCGTGAGGGTCCTTGAATAAATTCTTTATTCTTATATTAAAGTTACTAACTATTTATTTTCCGATGTGGATATTTACTATAAAAATCGTTCTTTTCTGTATATTGTAACCCTTTTCTTTCTTTTTATTTATTTTTCATATTCATATGCATGTATGATTGTCCTGTTAATGCTTTCATCACCCAACATTTTCTTTTTGCTAATAAAGACCTAAAAAACTGTTTTAATATTAATCCGATTATTTGAACAACCTTTGAGGTTTCCTGTAATTTGATTGCTTAATAACTTGTCATCACTACAAAATAGACTTTTATGTGT
Source organism: Beta vulgaris subsp. vulgaris (assembly GCF_026745355.1). Classification (NCBI taxonomy): domain Eukaryota; kingdom Viridiplantae; phylum Streptophyta; class Magnoliopsida; order Caryophyllales; family Amaranthaceae; genus Beta; species Beta vulgaris. The sequence goes on from NC_079208.1 coordinate 11,833,037, forward strand.
TTCAGGAACCAACTTAGACTAAATTATTTTTAGGGTTTATGAAGATATTTCGTGGTTATTCTATTGCATAAAACTTGACATGAGTCTATATTAAGTAGAGGCCATCAATGGGCGAACGTGGTTCTTGACCGTGTTCGTAGCCTCTCCCCCGAACTCAATATTTGGTTCATTGACCATATAGGGAGCGAGGCCGGGAAAATCTACATTGGATAATTCCCAAAGATGTCCAAAGGTTTCCCAATATCCAATTAGCTTTATAAATCTTCCTTTAAAGACTTGTTGGCTACTTCAAATCATTTACAATAAAAACTTTACAATGAGGTAGTTAAATACGTGCTCATCCCCTGTATGCGAGATACAAATACGCCTACAATTTGGCGACTTAACTGGGGAGAATTTTTAAAAAAAATTATATTTTTAAATGAGTGGGTGAAACTCGAAAAGTACGATTATTCATACTATTTTTATGCACTATATGACACGTGGGCTATTGTTCAAGCCAACATAAGGACAATCTACCCTGCCTCATTAGCGCATGTTTGATAAGAGGTTTTTAGTGTGTCGTTAAGGCACTAAGAACCGCTTTCCAAACAATATTTATAAGTGCTAACAAGCAATTACTAAGAGAGTAGTAAGGGCAAGTCAAGGGTCGATCCACAGGGAAATAGGGATTGGTTAAAGTTTATCAAGTCTAGACTACCTAATTGAAGGGTATTTGGGGGTTTGAAAGAGTTTTGGTATCTATTAAGTCTAACTAATAGCACGAACAAGCAAATAACACGAGTTCAAATATCAGATAAAAGACATTAGAGTTAAGGTTACTAGTATGAATAAGAATAGCCAATGAATGCAAGGTTTAGTTTCCCTCTAAATTACTTGAGTCCTCTCTCGAATGGTCCTCAAGAGTAATCACTTAATCAATCAACTAAATCCTCTCTCGAATGGTCTTTAGTTAATTGATTAAGAGATTCAATAAGTTTGGAAAACCCCTAATGAAGGTCCCCTTAATTTCCATCCAATATCTTGGCATAGAAATTAAGTTGATTCTTGGGGATGATAAAAGATTCAAAATTCGATTAGAACTTTGAAATCAAAATACCAAAGTATAAATGTGATCAATATCTATCCTAAGGTTTCAAAACACCAAGATCAATGCATAAACTTCTCTAAACATCACAATCACATTAACATCATATTTAAAACCCTAATTCATACTTTCACCCTAACCCTAGATTATGAAACTACTCACTAATCATGGAGTTAAAGCAATTAAACAATGAATCTATGACTAATCTAAGGCTAAACATGATTAAGTAATGATTAAACTAATGAAATCGCAATTATTAAACTAAGAGAATGAAAATCTAAAATAAACTAAGAACATAAACAAACACCAAGAGAATGAATTAAAAACTGAAACTTTGAATTAAGATGAACGAAAAGTACCTTCAATATCAATGGAATTACAAACTATGATCACTAATCTCATTACCAATGAAAAACTCAAGTGTTTTCTCTCTAATACAAAATCCTAAATATCTTTGAAAACTAGAATGAAAGCGTAAGTCTAAAAAAAAGAGAAAAGGGTTTAATGAACGAAATTAAATTCCCGGAACGCACGGTGCGGGCGCACCATAAGTAGGTGCAGGCGCACCATGCTGAGGTGCGGGCGCACCAGACCTCAGGTGCGGGCGCACCTGAGTCTTCTGCCTCAAGGTGGAAATCATCCGTCATAATGTGCGGGCACACAAGTATCTGGTGCGGGCGCACCTTGTGCTGGGTGCGGGCGCACCTGAGTTTTCTGTCTTTTGTAAAAAAATGCTCCGTAGTTGGTGCGGGCGCACCAGCAGTTGGTGCGGGAGCACCAGACACAGGTGCGGGCGCACCTTATGCTGGGTGCGGGCACACCGAAGTCATCTGTAATATGTCTCATAATAAGTCGATGGTGCGGGCGCACCAGCAGTATGTGCGGGCGCACCATCGTGTGCGGGGGAGCTCTAGCGCACCTCATGCTCCCTCTCATCTTCTAGCTCGTTCCCTTGTGCCATGTCTCGCATTACTCGGCCCCGAAAAGGGTCATACCTGCAATAAAAACACGAGCAAACATGGTGAAAGCATATGCGCTAGAAATTCGATCAAAATAGATCGAAAATCTAGCAAAATGTCACTATGATCAAATGAATGAGATAGAAGGGAAAAGTGAGGAGAAAGAAGGAAGAAAAGGAGAAAAGGGGAGCTAAAATAAGCCAAAAGAAAGTCATAAAGTGCGTTAGAAACGCACTTATCAAACTCCCCCAAGCTTAGCGTTTTGCTTGTCCTCAAGTAAACCAAGAATGATAATGAAGGAAAGAAAAAGAAAAGGAGAATAAAAAGAAAAGGGAAACATGCAACAAACTAACCTATATGCTCTAGATGCAAGGTTACAAGCATGACATGCAAGCTTAATGAGTTCATAGCAAGATTTAGGAGACCAACCAAACACAAGAGGGAAGATGATTAGGAAGCACAAGAGTGACTATAAGGTCTCAATCCACCGATCAACCGAGTCTTTTTGAAAGAAAGCTTTCCAAGAATGATTTCTCACTCTTCTCCACTTCCAAGACCCAAGTTTGACTCCTCCCTAGGGATGCTCAACCATAATTGCTCGCCTCTACCATGTTTTGATGACCCTCATCATGAGTTGCACAAAATCTCGCCCGCCACTACTAAATAGATCAAGTCCAATCTAGAAGTCAAAAGGGACTTTATTAAGGTTGTAACGGGGCTAGGTTAAGGGTGGGATTATATTCTAGGAATGTGGTGCAAAAAGGGTAAGTGGAGTACAAACTAGGGTAAATACTCCCCCAAGCTAGTCCTAACACTATTCTCAATTAAAGAAATCTCACACATAGCCTTGAATTTCACTTGTTCCTTTTTCACTTGGTGAACTTTTTCATTTTTCTCATCACTTTGATCTTTCTTTCTTTTCATTTTCAATAATAAACCAAATCAAACAATAAGAACTTTCCTTCTTTTATTTCTTTTGTCTTTCTTTTTCACAAATTTATTTTTTTTTTTTAACTTTTGCTATCATATAAGCACATTAACTCTCTTTCAACCAAGACTTAATATCAAAACAACTTAACTCAACAAAAACTACACATGCACTCCACTTTGGGGAATGTTTGGCCATGACTCATTATGTGGGTTAAGCAAAAATAGGATAGAAAGGCTCAGATGGGTTGAGAAGCGAATATTATGCAGGTATACAGGCTTTTGGTTTTGTAGCTCCTATTACTAGCAAAAGAAACGCCCTAAATCATTCTCCTAGAGGCTCGTTCTTATGTAATCTTGGGGAGCTAAAATGCAAGTCACAAGTTAGGCGATCAATGGTGAGGGTTGTGAGTGAGTCTTAAGAGGTTCTTGGCCCTCCTTCGGGATTCATCGCACAAGGGGCAAGGCAATCCATTCATCCAACTCGCCTAATTTCATAGAGACTCTACCAAAAGTTATCGGTTTCAAGAGACGCTTAAAGTCACAACAGGGCTTCCAAAATCATCAAGTCTAATATAAGGAAGGTCTTCCCATCGAGACATGAACACTTTAGCCACAAATCATGCATGCAACCAAGCTATCCTAAATGCAGAAAAAGGAGAAGAAAAAGAGTAAAAGAGGAAAATGTTTATATATATATATATATATATATATATATATATATATATATTATATATATATATATAATATATATATATATATATATATATATAAATATGCAAAGCAAAAGCAAAACAAAACTACCAAAGCAAAGCTATACAGGTGAAGAGAAGTCAGCATGGGTGGGGGAAATCAAAGCCAATAGACAGGAACAATCACCAACTGATACCGAAAACCAATGAGACCCCTAGATTCTAACCATCAATGACCCCAAAATCCCAAGATATAGACATACATGCAAGTCCCCCAAGCTTAAGCAAAACTCCAAGCTCGGAGTTGCAAAAGGAGGGAGAGGGAGGGGGGTTATGAAAAGCTCCTAATAGCTCCCACCATTACCCCCATCGGGAGGGGGGTAAGGAGGAAAATACCCACCAGAGTACCCATCAGGATAGTAGGATGGGTAGTGGGGGTAAGGACGGAAAGAAGGCTCCTCGAACGGCCCTTCTCGAGGGTCGAAAGAAGGAGGATAGTGGGGATGGTTAGGGAAGGGAGGCTCATGTCCGGAGTGGACATTGCGAGGTGAGTGCGCCAAGCCACTCGAGACACATGGTCGAGCTCGGTGCGGATACCGGCAAGAGCAGCAGTAACCGCACGGTGATTGGCCTCCTGAGAGGCCTGCATCTGGGCTATGGCCGCCATGACGGAGCCCATGTCAAAGGATTGAGATGAGGAAGCTTCGGCCACCACACTCTCAGGAATGCGGTGGTCGGCCTCGGACTCTCAGACGCGTGGAATGCGCTCCGTAGGGATGGGCTCAGGGATAGCCCGTGGGATGTCATGGGCATGGGGAACACGCCAACGGTTTTCACAGTTAGCGGGGAGGTCCCAAACGAAGTCGGGCCCTATAAACAGTAAGGTCGCCCCCCCCCCCCCCCACAAGCCAGATGTAGTTTTCCTTCTTATAATTGCGCAGAAATTTCATCTGCTGCAGACTCGCACCATCCAATCTGTTGGACTGACCAACAGTAGGCACGCTAGCTTCCAAGCGAGCCAGGTCATCGTCCAACTCGAGGTAGGACGCTAACTGGGTGACCATTCCACCACAAAGGATCTCCCCAGTCACCGTAGTACCCCCCCCCCCCCGAATCTTCTGCAGTCGGTGAAGGGAGGAGGAGCGCAGCAAAGTTAATTCGGCTCTATGGTGGGCCCCGTCAGTGGCCAACCAAAGAATCAGCAACTCGTCCATCCTCAACTGTCCTACTTCCTGTTTAGGAAAGATGGTGTAAACCAACATCCTATGGAAGTAACGAAGAGCAAAATGGATGATCTTCGACGCTTTGGACGAATTCGTCCGAAACGGAGTCGTGCCGTTGGTGATTTTGGCCCACCATTCTTGCTCATTGTATCCCTGCCAGATGGTGCCCAAGGGGCATCACAGGGAGCTCGAGAATCCATCCCGAATGCCTCACAGAATTCGTCGAAGGAGAGTGCTCTAGCTTGATTAAACATACGAAATTGGATAGCTAGAGCACCCGTGCCCGACTCCTTACTTATGTTCAACGTACTCAAGAATTCGAGAGTGAGTTGATCATAAATAGGTGCATGGACGTCAAGAAAGTCCGATAACCCGACATTACCTACCATCTCCCTTATCATCGATTCGATGTTAAGGTAGTTGCAGGTAGTGTAGTCATAGAACTTTGTGCGACGAAACGTGCGCTCAGAAAGTTGTTGAAAAATTTGTATATGAGCGGCATTGGGAAGTTTCACAGCATAGAGGGGAGGGGGATGCGAGCTAGATGAGGGTCCTTGTGAAGAGGACCCGGTCTTTGCTCGCTTAGACCTGGAGGAGCCTTCACCACTACTTCTTCCCATGGTGGTAAAAAGTTTTGTTTTGCAATAAAGGGGAAGGAGAAGTGATGATCTGCTGCAATGACACACCACAAAGCGGACTTTTCACTCAAAGAAACACACAAAAAGAAAAATCAAACAACACAAAAAAGAAAACACACAAAAAGAAAAATAAAAAACTAATCCTAAGATCTACTAGCTAGCCAATCCACAATTAGTAGCAACCAAGTTGCTAACAATCAAGAGTATCACCACTTACAAGAGACTTTCAAGACAAATTCACCAAATCAACCACAATTATGCACAAGAATCAACAACACTAGAAATTCATGCAATGTAGTTCAGAAAAAATTCAGAGAATCATGAAAAATACCACAATCAACATGAATTACACTTGTTCACCACCACAACAAACACAAATAAGCGCAAAGTTCATGAACAATCAAAAATTTGTGGAAAATAAGCATGCAATCTAAAAGAAAACACACTAGAACTCCAAATTACTAGATTATTGATGAAAAAGCAAAGATTAGGAGAGAGTTACCAACATGGAGATGAAAATCCCCAATTTCGAAAGCCTAGAAATCAAATCCTTGCAAAACCCCCAATTTTTGTGCCCTTGAATGGTGTAGAGAGGAAGATGATGAAGATTCTGGTGAGATTTGCCGTCGGAAGTCGCCGGAAAAGGGTCGTGGTGGCCGGATCTAGAGAGGGGCAAGAGAGAGAAAGTGAGTGAGTGTGAGAGAGAGTTCGAATTATGAAGAAGATTGAGTGAGGAGGGCCGAAAAAAAAAGTCTAAACTCGCGTTTTTTTTTGCCCAGCCAGGTTGGTGTGGGCGCACCTCTCCCTGGTGCGGGCACACCAATCGAAAAAAATTTCAAAAAAAACGTGTGGTGCGGGCGCACCAAGAAGAGGTGCGAGCGCACCAAACCCTTCTGTTTTTTTCTAAAAAAATTCCGGAGGCTTTGGTGCGGGCGCACCATGTCGAGGTGCGGGTGCACCATGCTGCAGTGCGGGCGCACCAAACCTCAGGTGAGGGCGCACCAAACCTCAGGTGCGGGCGCACCTAAGTCTTCTACTTTTTTTTCAAAGACAATCGACAGAATTGGTGCGGGCGCACCAATTTTTTTTTTTTCGAAAATTTTTTATAAGGTGCGGGCGCACATTGACTAGGTGCGGGAGCACCAAAGTCTTCTGTTTTTGCTGAAAACATTGTAGAGGAAGGTGCGGGCGCACCTGCGAGATGTGCGGGCGCACCAAACTAAATTTTCGAAAAAATTTAGAATGGTGCGGACGCACGTCCATGCGGTGCGGGAGCACCTAACCTTCTGTTTTCTCACTCTTTCTTTTTCGATTCACTCATTTCTCTTAACTTTTCACAATAACTCAGATGTCCCAATGTAGCTCTCATGGCTAACTGATAAATCAAAATTCAATAACAAAAGAAAATAACTAAATAAAAGAAAGGGAGAAAAGAAACGGGTTGCCTCCCGTGTAGCGCTTGTTTTAAGTCATTAGCTTGACTAAAAAGGATACATCCATCATGAGAGTCGCTCAGGTGAGCGAAGAATCAAGCAACCAATGGAGCCAACAGCATGCGAATCATGGTAGAGCTTCAATCTTGACCGTTCACCCAAAGAACCGTTCTCACCCATAACTTCATAAGCTCCTATGGAGTAGTCTTCAACACGGAGAAGGGCCCCGACCACTTGGACTTTAACTTTCCGGGAAAGCTTTAGTCTTGAGTTGAACAACAAGACTTGTCCCCAACCCGGAATTCTCGTTGTTGAATCCGGTTTCGTGCCATTTCTTCGTTTGCTCTTTGTATAGTCTAGAATCTCATACGCGTCAAAACGAAGTTCTTCCAGCTCTACTAGCCTTTCTTTTCGAGCTTCTCCCGCCAAGTGAAGATCCATGTTGAGCTCCTTAACTGCCCACCAAGCCTTGTGCTCCAGTTCAACCGGCAAATGACATGCTTTGCCATATACAAGGCGGTAGGGAGTGTGCCTATGGTTTCTGAAAGCCGTGCGAAGAGCCCAAAGGGCTCATCAAGCTTCAAAGACCAATCCTTTCGTGTCCTATTGACCACTCTCTCAAGGATTTCTTAACCTCTCGATTCGAGACCTCAACTTGGCCTTGGGTTTGGGGGGTGATAAGGGAGACTTACTTTGTGATTCACCCCGTATTTCTTCAATAGAGCTTCTAATTGCTTTTTGGCGAAGTGTGAACCGCCATCATTGATCAACGCGGGGCACCCCAAATCGAGGGAAGATGATCTTCTTCAAAGCTTGGTGACTACCTTATGGTCATTGGTAGGAGAGGCAATGGCTTCAACCCATTTTGTCACGTAGTCGACCGCAACAAGAATGTACATTCCCACAGGAAGGAACGAATGGACCCATAAAGTCGACCCCCAGACATCAAACGGCTCAACCTCAAGAATGTTCTGTTGAGGCATCTCGTGTCGCTTTGTGATGCCACCACTCCTTGACATCTATCACAAGCCACCACAAATTCCGGGCATCCTTTTGCAATGTTGGCCAGAACATACCACATTGGAGCACCTTAGCAACAGTTTTGCTTGCTCCATCGTGCCCTCCACATGCCAAAGTATGGCAATGAGTCAAAACAGAGGTCATCTCATGATTAGGCACACACCGCCTAAACACTCCATCAGCACACTTCTTAAAAAGGAGCGGGTCATCCCAGTAGAACCTCGAAACTTCTTTAAAAACCGCTTCCTTTGTTGGGAATAAAACCATGAGGCTCAATCCCACAAGCCAAATAATTCGCATAATTAGCGAACCATGGAACCTCATTTTCAGAATGGCGAACAATGCTTCTTCTCTCAAATCTTCCTCGATAGGAATCTCCTCCAGATTATCAAGAGGGAGGCGAGAAAGATGGTCAGCTACCACATTCTCCGTCCCCTTCTTCTCTTTCATCTCAAAATCAAACTCCTGAAGAAGCAACACCCACCTAATGAGCCTAGGCTTGGCATCCTTCTTACTCATCAAATACCGGACCGCAGAATGATCCGTATACACCACCGCCTTATTACATGTCAAGTAGGAACGGAACTTGTCAAAAGCAAAGACCACGGCCAACATTTCCTTCTCCGTAGTTGCATAGTTCCGTTGAGCATCATCCAGAGTCCTACTTGCATAGGCTATCACATGAAGCCTCCCTTCCTTGCGTTGCCCAAGAACAACTCCCACTGAAAAGTCACTAGCATCGCACATTAGTTCAAAAGGCAAGCTCCAATCCGGAGCTTGCACAATGGGGGCAGAAGTAAGGGCTTTTTAAGAGTTTCAAAAGCCTTAGTACAAGACTCATCAAACTCAAAATCAACATCTTTTGAAGTAGATTCGTCAATGGTTTGGCTATTTGAGAGAAATCCTTGATGAAACGCGGTAAAAACCAGCATGTCCAAGGAAAGCACGAACTCCCGTCACCGAGTTCGGTGGCGGAAGCTTCTCAATAACCGAAACCTTTGCCGGATCTACTCAATACCCTTTTTCGACACTTTATGCCCAAGCAATGCCTTCCTCGACCATAAAGTGACACTTCTCCCAATTCAGACAAGGTTCGTCTCTTGACACCTTTTTAACCACATTCAAGATTAACCAGACATGTGTCAAAAGACGAACCACACACACTAAAGTCGTCCATGAACTTCAATGGAATCTTCTAGCATGTCAGAGAAGATTGCTGTCATACACCTTTGAAAAGTGGATGGGGCATTACACAAACCAAAGGGCATCCTTCGATATGCAAATGTCCCATACGGACAAGTAAAGGTGGTTTTCTCTTGGTCATCCGGATGAATGGGGATTTGAAAGAATCCGGAATAACCATCGAGAAAACAGAAGTGTGAATGACGAGCAAGCCTCTCCAACATTTGGTCAATGAAGGGAAGGGGGAAATGATCTTTCCGGGTGGATTTGTTCAGTTTTCTGTAATCAATACAGACTCTCCACCCAGTGACAGTCCTAGTTGAGATTGTTTCTCCTTTCTCATTCTCAACTATAGTCATGCCTCCTTTTTTGGAACCACGTGAATCGGGCTCACCCACTTGCTATCTGAGATAGCATAGATGATTCCCGCGTCACGTAGTTTCAAGATCTCCTTTTTCACAACCTCTTTGAGGTTGGGATTGAGCCTTCTCTGATGCTCGATGGAGGAGGCATTACTATCGATGAGATGGATACGATGCATAGCAAGAGAAGGGCTTATCCCCTTAAGGTCATCAATCGAATACCCAATGACATCTTTATATTTTTGCAAAATTCCAATCAGTTTTGATATAGAAATGTCATCAAGACTCGAATTGACAATAACAGGATAAGTACATGCATCATCAAGAAAAACATATCTAAGAGAGGAGGGAAGGGGTTTGAACTCTACCTTGGGAGGAGGCTTAGAACACTCCTCTTTATCAGTGGATGATGAGCTAGAACCTCAAAGCCTCATCTTGCGTTTCTCTTCCATGTCCAAGCTAAGGTGTCGGTAAGTAGCATACAATCGTCCCAGAATTTCCACACTCATGGTCCTCTACCTCATCTTCCACTAGGCTTACCCGGCAAATTTTCTCCATCATAGGTCTCTTCATGTCTTAGAGAACTCAAACACCACCCGCTCATTAGCTACCTCAACCGTGATTGTGTCGTTTTTGCAGTTTATCACGGCACCCAAAGTCTTTAGAGCTTCTCTTCCCAGAATAAGAGGAGTCTCAGGATCTTCCTCCATATCCATCACCACAAAGTCGCATGGTACAAACACATGCCCAACTTGAATCGGTATATCCTCCAACTCACCACCACAGGGACTCTCACAGTGCGGTCCGCCAATTGAATCGTTTTGCGCGTAGGATGAAGAGGAAATTTCAGGTGCTTTGCAATAGAAAGGGGCATCAAATTGACACTGCTCCCAGATCGGCCAGTGCACCCTTAGGCTCTAATCACCTATCTTCACGGCAAGGTGAAACTCCCGGGATCTCTTTGCTTCTTGGGCATAGTTCGTTGCACAAGAGCACTCACTTGGTAAGGTAGGGAGATAAGCTCATCTTCAAGTTTTCGCTTATTGGAGAGGATCTCTTTCAAGAACTTAGCATAAGCTGGCATTTGAGACATAGCCTCAAGGAATGGGATGTTGATTTGCAGGCTCTTCATCACATTTAGAAATTTAGTGAACTTGTCACTCAACTTTCTCTCTACCAACCTATGAGGATAGGGAACCGGAGGCACATAGGATTGGTTGGTGGAGGTGATGGCAATGGTTTTTGTCACCAACTTGAACATGTGACTCATCTTTCTCCCAACTCCTCTTTCTCAGTTTCCTCAGCTCCATCCTCCTTCTCAACAACCTCAGTTCTTATCCGTCTCTAACTCCCCATTGGCATCTTAGGACCCGCATAATCTTGTTCCCGACCTCAAATGAATGGCTTTGGCTTGATGGAGGTTGGGTTAGGAATGGGTTGGCCGGAAGTTGATTTGTGGGGGTGAGGGACTTTTCAGCTACTTGGGCAATTTGGGTTTCAAGCATTTTGTTGTGGGCTTGTAGCTCTTGAAACCTTTGCTCATGGTTTTGGAGAATTTGGTTCATGGATTGGAGTTGTTGGAGAATTTGGAGAGAGGTTGGATCGGAAGATGGTGTAGGTTCGGGATTTTGTTTGGGGAAATGGAAGATTGGAGGGAGGTTTTGGGTTGTTGGTCCTTTGATGTGGAGCTTGGTATGTGTTGGACCCTTGTGAGGAGGAACCACCTTGGTTATAGTTTTGGTTTTGGTTATACCCTTGCGCAAACCCTTGGTTGTGAGCTTGGTTGTACCCTTGTTGAGGTTGATTCCATCCTTGTTGAGGTTGGTTGAATCCTTGGGTGTAGTTTTGTTGAGGTTGTCTCCAACCTCCTTGTTGATTGTTCCTATACCCTTGGTTTCCTTGATATCCATCTCCTCTTGAATTATTGCCGCCACATGCTCCGAATGGGTACCTCCACAATAAGAAGTATCATGGTTAGTACCACCACAAATATCACAAGAAAAAGAGTTTACCTGTGAAGGAGTAGACGATGCAAGATTGATCTTGGAGAGCTTCTTGTCGAGTTGGTCCATCTTGCTTGAATTTGATCCATGGGGTCATTTTAAACTTTCCGCTCTTCTTAGGTTGAGCACCTCTTCGTCTTCCACCCCATGAGTAGTTCTTGATCACTTCCTCAATTGTGGACTCAAGTTGTTCTTGCGGGATCTTAGATAGTTGACCTCCCGCTCCAGCATCAAGGTTGGCCCGTGAAATCGGATCAAGACCATCATAGAAAATCGCATGAGTAGATTCTTGTTGAACTCATGGTGTGGGCATGAACGGATCATCTCCTTGAACCGCTCCCAAGCTTCGGCAAGTGTCTCATCGTTCTCTTGCTCAAATGAGGAGATCTTCCTCCTTATGTCCGCAGTCTTCCACTCCGGGAAGTATTTCTTCAAGAAGCCATTTGACTTCTTCCCATGTAGTGAGGGAATTAGCAGGCAAGCTCTTGAGCCATGACTTTGCTTTTCCGGTAAGAGAGGACCGGAACAATGCATCTTGATGTAGTCAGGAGAGACATCATTAGTAGTTATCATGGCACAAATCTCGAGAAACCTGTCGAGATGGTCTAGAGGATCTTCATCTGAACCCCCACAAAACTGCTCTGCTTTCACCATCCGAGTATACTGAGGGTGAATGCTGAAATTTGTAGTGGTGGTGGGAGTCGAATTCCACCTTGAAGAACATAGGAACCCGGATTTCCGAAATCCCTAAACAGTTGTGGATTTGCTTCACCCATTTCTGATTCAACTTCACTTGATGTACTTGAGATTGGTGAAGAAGGCTCGGAACCCAAAGTCAAATTTTCCAAATTCTTCCGAAGCTTTCGCAAGTACGGTCGATTTCAGATCTAGAGGCAATGTGGGTGAACCGTGAGTTCTTCTTCTCATGTAACACAACAAAGCTAAGCAGAGGATTAGCAAATAACAACCACAGTTAAAAAGAAAATAAAAGAAAAATCAACTAAGCAAACTAAACTAAAATATACTTCAATCAATAGCACAATTTCCCCGGCAACGGCGCCATTTTGATAAGAGGTTTTTAGTGTGTCGTTAAGGCACTAAGAACCGCTTTCCAAACAATATTTATAAGTCCTAACAAGCAATTACTAAGAGAATAGTAAGGGCAAGTCAAGGGTCGATCGCGATTGGTTAAAGTCTATCAAGTCTAGACTACCTAATTGAAGGGTATTTGGGGTTTGAAAGAGTTTTGGTAACAATTAAGCTAACTAATAACAGAACAAGCAAATACACGAGTTTAAATATCAAATAAAAGACACTAGAGTAAGGTTACTAGTATGAATAAAGATAGATGATTGTTAATGCGATTGTGAGACGAAGAGATTATGCAAGGTTTAGTTTCCTCTAAATTACTTGAGTCCTCTCTCGAATGGTCCTCAAGAGTAATCACTTAATCAATCAACTAAATCCTCTCTCGAATGGTCTTTAGTTAATTGATTAAGAGATTCAATAAGTTTGGAAAACCCTAATGAAGGATCCCCTTAATTTCCATCCAATATCTTGGATAGAAATTAAGTTGATTCTTGGGGATGATAAAAGATTCAAAATCCGATTTAAGAACTTTGAAATCAAAATACCAAAGTATAAATGTGATCAATATCTATCCTAAGGTCTCAAAACACCAAGATCAATGCATAAACTTCTCCTAAACATCACAATCACATCAAATCTATTTAAAACCCTAATTCATACTTTCACCCTAACCCTAGATTATGAAACTACTCACTAATCATGGAGTTAAAGCATTTAAACAATGAATCTATGACTAATCTAAACATGATTAAGTAATGATTAAACTAATGAAATCGCAATTATTAAACTAAGAGAATGAAATCTTAAAATAAATAAGAAATAAACAAACACCAAGAGAATGAAATAAAAACTAAAACTTTGAATTAAGATGAAGAAAAGTACCTTAATGTAAATCGAATCACAAACTATGATCACTAATCTCAATTACCAATGAAAACTCAAGTGTTTTCTCTCTAATACAAAACCCTAAAATATTTTGAAAACTAGAATGAAAGCGTAAGTCTAAACTAAAAGAGAAAAGGTTTAATGATCGAATTTCCCGGAACGCACGGTGCGGGCGCACCATAAGTAGGTACGGGCGCACCATGCTGAGGTGCGGGCGCACCTGAGTCTTTTGCCTCAAGGTCGAAATCATCCGTCATAATGTGCGGGCGCACAGGTATCTGGTGCGGGCGCACCAGACACAGGTGCGGGCGCACCTTGTGCTGGGTGCGGGCGCACCTGAGTCTTCTGTCTTTTGTAAAAAATGCTCCGAAGTTGGTGTGGGCACACCAGCAGTTGGTGCGGGCGCACCAAACACAGGTGCGGGCGCACCTTGTGCTGGGTGCGGGCGCACCGAAGTCGTCTGTAATATGTCTCATAATAAGTCGATGGTGCGGGCAGACCAGCAGAATGTGCGGGCGCACCATCGTGTGCAGGGGAGCTCTAGCGCACCTCATGATCCTCTCATCCTCTAGCTCGTTCCCTTGTGCCATGCTCGCATTACTCGGCCCAAAAAGGTCCACCTGCATTAAAAACACGAGCAAACATGGTGAAAGCATATGCGCTAGAAATTCGATCAAAATAGATCGAAAGTCTAGCAAAATGTCACTATGATCAAGTATGATCAAGTGAATGAGATAGAAGGGAAAAGTGAGGAGAAAGAAGGAAGAAAAGGAGAAAAAGGGAGCTAAAACAAGCCAAAAGAAAGTCATAAAGTACGTTAGAAACACACTTATCAATGTTCTATGTGCAAAGCCATACCCGAGGGGTTTGTGCGTTGTCCTTCCAAAAAGGTTCCTAAGCGATATAATGTTGGATCTTAGTGACAAGCAAACCTACCCGACCATGGTATTGTTCTCTTGTTCCTGACTTGAGAATTGAACTGCATCTTACACATGGCCACCTTTCTAAGCAAAGGTAGGAAATGTGGGATCAATCTCTTAGTCATGGACCCTTTCAGACTTAACCTAAATCTGACAGTAGTTGAAACATAGAGCTGGACTTTAGGTTGGAACTTTTGCATCCATGTTACATGACATTTGCTTGTGATTGCAATTTTGCGTGTTATAAAATTGTCAAATTGTCATTATTATTTATCGCACCTAAAATTGCGTCTAAAAAAAGATCGTCAATTGGCCAAAACCTCGCATGAATCCCCGAAAAACATGTCGGGGGGAGTAGTGCGCCAAGCGCATTAATGTGCGCCTCGGGGCACCACTCCCGCGCCAGACGCAGTGCTATGTGACGTGCGCAACAATGCTGCGTGGCACGTAGCCTTTGCATCGTATACTTTTAATCGATTTAGCCGTCATGGTGGTTGATCCTATGTTCGGTCCGTCTGCATTCGCGTAAAAGCATGGTCATTCTAGGGGTCTCACTATATGAAACGAAAAGAAAAAGAATTGGTCTTTTCATGCAAGGTCGAGTCTGTAGTAAAAAAAGTGCATATAGAAAAGTGGTCATGGTAGATTTAGAATTGTCATGCATGTGCACCCTCTCCCTACTATCCAACTAATCTTCCTTATCCATCTTACCTTATCATATTCAATCAAGTTAAAAAATGTACATATTTCAAAATCAATCCTACACCCATGTCTATTTTACCTTTTTACAAAAACATGTTCAAAATTAATCCATCCTCTTTTCCGAACAAAAGATAAAAATAAGGGGTTCCTTTCAAAAACGAATTTCGAAAGCCAAGTCGAAACACTTGCATACAATACAATCCCATCAATATCCACTTGCATTCATTTTAGGCTCACGTGCATTAGAGTCCATTTTACATATATATTAAGTCTATCTAAATTTGAGTCCATATGTTAACAAGCATTAAAGTCGATCTCGAGCCCATATAAGTGTAGTTCAGGTCAAATACTAGGCATGTTTGCTTATGTCAAGCCTAGTTCCAGTCTATTCCTAATCCATTTCAATTTAAGTCTAATTCTAATCCAATCCAAATATTAGGCTTATTTAGTTCATTCCCTAGGTTTAGTTTGCATTTCTAAACCCTAGTTAAGTCTTAGGACTATAAAAGTTCATTCCCTAGGTCTAGTTTGCATTTCTATATAAACCCTAGTTAAGTCTTAGGACTATAAAAGTTCATTACATCGGGTTAGTTTGCATTTATATGTAATAGTTAAGTTTTTGGACTATAAAAGTTCATTCGCTAGTTCCAGTTTGCATTTCTATGTAAACCATAGTTATGCACTACTATAGAAAAGGGCAAAGATAAATTTCAAATAAAGCCTTACATAACACTTTTGAGGCGTTTTCCAAGTCATCTTAATGTAACGTAAAGATAACGCTTTGTCAAAGTGTTATATTTGAGAGAGAAAACACAACAGTTCTTTATTACAACTATTATACGCACTAAAAAATACCTTACCCAAATAACTGTTAAGTTTGCTATTATGCTAGTTCTTTGAAAGAAGGAAAGCATAACACTTATGTTAAATAATTGTTATCTTTCTTAAAGCCGAACAATACCCCTGATCTCAACCGAACTGTTATGTTTTCGAATAACAGGATACAACTATTTTTCCTATAATTGTAGACTTTGATATTCATTTCCATTTTTTAAAAAAAATCTCACATGCATCACATCGCTAACGCTTACAATGCCCATCCAAATTAAAGTTAAACTAAAGCACGTGTATATACAACTCATATCTTAATATTAAAAACGGCTTTTTAACCAAGTACCCCCGAGTTTTCATAAAATTCACCTGCTACCCCCCAACTTTTCAACATACACGGGGTACCCCTAAGTTACTAACTAATACACTCAAATACCCTTAATGACTAACGGCATTAACCGTCGTTGGTCTTAACCCTAATTAACCGTTACTTTTAACCTTAAACCCTAAAATCTAACTTTTAACCCTAACCCTCTTCCCCCACCCTCCCACCACCCCTGGCAGCCCCCACCCCTGGTAGCCCCCACCCCAACAGGCTCCCTCCTACCCCCGAAGCCCCCCTCACCCTATCCCGTCACCACCCCCCCCAACCCCGTCGCCAACCCCGGCGAATTCGGCACCCCTCCCCCACCCCCAACAAATTCCGCAACCCTTCCCCCACCGCCGATTTCGCATCGAATCCCGCGTACTCCGCTCTACTCTAGTTCGAAGATGAAGGCGAGAATGTCGTCTGGGAGCGCGCGCTCGCGATTGGGTTATTGGATTATGAGCTCGCGACGGCAGTGGGGAAGCTCGTCGGTGACTGGCACTAGTGGAAAAGAACAAAAGGGTTGCGGTCAAAACAGCCCTAAGGGCTGCGTTTTTGGCCAGCAGCCCTTTCCATAGCAGCCCTTCACTAAAAGTGAAGGGATGCGGTTTTAAACCGCAACCCTTCACAACGAAGTGATGCGGTTTTAAACCGCAGCCCTTCACAACGAAGGGCTGCGGTTTAGGCCCAAAACCGCAACCCTTCTTTGTACAAAGGGCTGCGGTTTTGATCATAATCGTAGCCCCTTTGACCCAAAAAAACAAAAAGAAATTATTTCTTTTGGCATTATTTTACTCCTAAATATCAAGAAATTTACGACGTAAACTGGTAAGATTGAAAAGGTGAGAACGCCATAGTCCAAAAAACGCAAATTAATCAAAAAACACAACAAACTTCTTCTTGCATAAGAAATTCAAGACAACTTTATGCAAATGTCTCGCAACAGCAAAGCAAAATTCCAGCAACCAAATTCACAAAGATCATCCAGATTAAACCTAAATACTGATTCTCATAACAATATCAAGATAAAATTTGAAAAGAAATCTCTCTCAAATGAATCAACGACATAAAATCAAATTAATTCCACAAAATAAAATTAAAAAAAAAACTAAAACTCAAAAAAATAAATTGATAAAAACTGAGTAAATCTTGAACCCTAGATCTGGTGTGAGCGACGACAGAGGAGATGCGAGTGGTTTGTGTGAATGCCGGCGAGGTAATGTGAGACGAGGAGCGATTTGTGCGAATGCCGACGAGGTGGTGTGAGCAACGGCATAGGAGACGCGAGTGGTGCTCGCGAGAAGAGAGGGTGTGGTGGTGTGAGAGACGGCAAGAGGAGACATGAGGAGCGATTTGTGCGAATGCCGGCGAGGTGGTGTGAGCAACGGCAGAGGAGATGAGAGTGGTGCGCGCGAGATGAGGTGGTGTGGTGGTGTGAGTGACAATAAGAGGAGACGCGAGGAGAGCCTAGAGACGAGATACGAAGGAGGATTTGTGGTGGTGGTGTGAAGATTTGTGGTGGTGGTGGTTTGAAGATTTGTGCGTGAGAGACTGATCGACGAGGGAGATTTGTGAGATTTGTGTGAGAGGAGAGAGAATGATGGTTTAATAAGGAGTGTTGAATATTTTAAAAGCCCACCTACTGAATTCCTTCCAAAATATTTAAAAGCCCATTGAAATAATATTTTCGCGGATGGCTAAAGGGCTGCGGTTTTTGGGCTAACCGCAGCCCTTCGTTTACGAAGGGCTACGGATTTTGGGCTAACCGCAACCCTTCACTATTTAGGGCTGCGTTTTTAGAGAAACGCAGCCCTTGCACAGCCGCCCTTCCGTTTTTTCCCCTAGTGTGGCATGTTGGATTTCAGGCTCGCGACAAAAGATGGGGGAAGGGAGGGTGGGGGTGGGAGAGGGGGGTCGCGGGGATGGAGGAAGGGGGTGGTGGGGTGGTGGGATGGTGGGGGAGGGGGTGATGGGAGGATTAGGGTTTAGGTTTAGGGTTAGGTTAGGGTTACGGTTACGGTTAGGATTAAGGGTTTGAGGTTAGGGTTAGAGGTAGGGGTTAGGATTAAGGTTAGTATTAGGAGGTTATTAAGGTTTAAAATAGAAAATTAGGGTTAATGACTAACGGTGGTTAACGTCGCTAGTCATTAAGGGTATTTGAGTGTATTAGTTTGTAACTTAGGGGTACCCCGTGTATTTTGAAAAGTTGGGGGTACCAGGTGAATTTTTTTAAAACTCGGGGGTACTTGGTGAAAAAACCATATTAAAAAATATGATATTTCAAAACCTCCAAAAATTTGTACGTATACAAAATACCTCAATCAAAATTACCATTCCGAACCTCCAAAAACTACTATACATATCAAAATCAACAAATTTCATATTAATCTAAACTAAAAAAAAATATTCCATTCCAGCTACATCCACAATCATATCAAAAAATATATATGTAAGTCCATATAAAAGGATTAAGGTAAAACAAATAAGGCCAGAAGTTCGAACTCATTCATCATCCGTTCTTCATGTTAATCCATGACATATATAATCCACGCACATCTTCGTGAGTTCATCAAAATTTTATCCTGAGAATAGGTTGGAGGAGAGCCATAATAGTACTACAATAAATCATTTACATAATAAGTCATAAAAACTTGAAAAGTAATTAAATACATATATAATCCAACAGTAACTATACAAGGGGAAAAAAACTAACTATGTTACCACCATTTTTCGATGCATGATAGCATTTATTATGGTATATTGTATTAGACTTCAAAAGGTGTAATCTCACTTTGATATGAAGGCCCATTTATAGTATAAAGCCCATGGTAGAAAGCCAATGGAAGTCAAGGAAGGACAAAGGTACAAGTAGTTATAGAATAATCACAAGATGAATCAACATAAGGAAGAACTGTGCGCTACAGTTATTCAGCACCAGAAGATGGTTGAGATTTGAATCAAAGATGATTCAAATATTTTCCCTCCAAATATGCATGAAAGTTACATATCACTTAGGTTTATAAATATAAGAAGGAACATCAAGCAGAAGACAATCAACATAACACACAACAACTTGCATATTACTCTTTTCTAGCGTAGCATAGTCTTAGCCTAGCCAACCCCCTTCTAGGGTTATAGTTTAGTTCTTTAGATTCAGAACATGTCTTTGCGCCAAGTTCTTTAATTCGCCATTTGAAGCAATAACTCATGGAGGTAATAATCTTCTTGTTTTCTCTTTAGTTGTACAGCCTGGTTTATCCTCATATGTGCTGCAAAATTTGTTCTTGAAGTTTGTGATGTGAATGGGAATGTTTTGCTATAATTAATAGATTAATTATTGCTTCTTACTCTATTTATTGCGTTTCAAATTAAATAGGCGTTGTAGTTTAATCAATTAAATTGCAATAAAGTACGCACGTTAGCAAGGTTTTATCTAATTGAAACTAGAAGAAAAAAATAAGATTTGGGAGTTTAGGGTTTTGAAGATGGGGGGTGATGAGATGAGAGTGATGAGAGGACTGGTGAGGGGCGTTTAGAGAGGAGAGTGATGAGAGCCTGATTTTGGAAGTTTAGGGTTTCAAAAAGTCTTATGCGCTATTTGGGCGTTAATTCTTTTGGGCCGTTCTAAGGGAGCCAACAACGAGTTTTTAACGAAAAATCTGATGCGGTCCACAAGAGGACCGCATCGGATTATCCTTCCAACTTTCTTTCTCATTTTTAATGTTCATTTTCGGATGCGGTTTTGTAAAAACTGCATCTGTTACTAAGTGAAATATGAGGTTTTTTCAACTAGTGATTCTCCGAAAAATATAACCAATACTTTTTCCATTTAAGAAATTCAATAATACCCTTTTTATTTCACGTTATTCGCTTCTCTTTTTTCACTTCTTTTTCATTTCATTTTTCATTTTTTTTTTTTTTGTTTTTAGAACTTTTAATTCAATTTTAAAGCTTACTAAACATACTTTTCCATCCTTATAAACCATAAATAGAGCACTTCCAATCTTTATAAACCAAATCAAAACTTATACTCGATTCCCCAAGCTAGGTTTGGGACAAGAATCAAATGAGGCCAAGGCTTGTAACGTAGGTATTAATTTAAACTCGATCAAAAAAGGCTCAACCGGGCTAGAGGAAGGATAATATGATAACAAGAATAAATTTGGAGCTAAGATCATGAAATAAGATGCCTCAATCATATCATAATGTATACAAAATCAAATATCAAGGTGTACCAAGTCAAAGTCAAGATCAATGTAACAAATGAGGAACTAAACACACATGAAAGAACAAAACTAACACATATACGTCAGTTTATAGGCACAAAAGCTCTCTTAGGTTAAGTTGCCTGCACATTAAAATGAAATCAAGCCAGAAAGAGATCAACCAATCTTACCACAAACAATCAGTTGTGAAACAATATTGCTATGAAGTATAAGAATAAGATGAGTGATGTTTAATAAATGTAGTAAAATATCAACAAAGTTCTCAAAAAGTGTCAGCAATAGTCCCATAAACGCAACTAAAACGGGATGAAATCTAATATGAGATGAAATATATATGCAGATGCAACTAAGAAAACAGTGCAATATTTTTGGTTGGACGTACTCCTAATGAGCGGTACAAATCATGCAATATCCTAAGAAAGCAATGAAATCTATACTAGAAAGCAATAAAGGATAGAATATTCCTCCCCCGAGCTAGAATGTGTAGTGTCCTCACTGCAGGAAACAAGATAAGAGAATGAACCAAAGCAAAACCCCAACCAAACCCCGACAATCACCAAATGCTCCCACAAATACCACAATGCAGCACTAAAACCACTCATGACCCCAAAAATCGACCCAACAAATGAAAATTACCACAAGAATTCAACAAGAATGGCATATAAAACAAAAAGGCAAGCAAAAAGTACAAGTCATATAAATGTGAACACTATAAATATAGAAGCTTGCGACCCAATGGGAGAGTCAATGAGCTTTACAATCACATAACACCACTTGTAGAAAACTAACTTGAACTGTTGTGTTGCTAACTTGCTCAAATCCTATAACAACAATATAAAAAAATATCAATAGAATTAGGTGTTTAATGAGGTAAAATTAAAAACACAAAAGGAATAACCAGAAAGTAGATAAATAAAAAAAGAAGAAAAGAAACTAGAAGATAAAGTAAATAAGAAGAGAGGAGTAGAAGGAAAAGGGGGGATGGGTTGCGAATCAGGAAAATTAGGAGGACAGCAAGCGATGGTGGGAGACAAGAGATGCCATGGGGTGGGCGCCTCCGACGCCGGCATGGGGCGAACGAGAGAAAGGTGCGTTTGGTGAGGTTTGTGGCGAGGTGATGGGGTGTAAGGGAGTTTGCATGAGAGTAAAAATGTGTCATAGGCAGTGGTGGTGGTCAGTTGAAGGGTCGATTGTTGACGGTGTTGGTTGTGATGTGATCTGTGAGAATGTGATGGTGATTGGTGATTGTAGATGGCAGGGGAAAGGTTGGAACATTAGGACCTAATTAAGGAGGGAGAGTAGTCTCGTTGTGTCTGCTTTGCCTCTCAAAGCTTGCCCGGTCAGGCGAAAAACAGCTTGGTCAGGCGAAAAATTCTGCCTGATCAAGCGACCTCGCCCGGTTGACGGGGCAAGAAGTACTTAGTTAATTTTTTTTATTTTCGCCAAAATGTGGTAACTACAATGTGAAGCCTGTCAATTGGGTTGGAATTCTAGGAAGATAGCAAGAAGCAACGCACAACAACACATATTTATGGCGATTTGTGTGGGGGTTGGATGGGCCTCTTAAGTTAGATCATCTTGTGTAGCAAGTTCGCAAGGAAAGTATGGCAGTGAAAAATATATTATTTAAGAGTCATATAGCCTAAGATGAGTTGTGTTCATTTTGTGGGGTAGAAGTGGAATCAATAACACACATTCTCTTTGAATGTGATTTGATCAAAAGTATGTAGGAGGATATAGAAAACATGCTCCTATGATAGAAGATGCACCAGTGGGTTCAGTGCTGACGAAACTAAACTGGTGGGTTAGCAAGGTGGGGAAAAGTAGGGTGAGAGAAATCATGACAACTGCATGGGCAATATATGTTTTTGTCGAAACAAGCTTGTATACGCTCATGAAACGATTAATGTCCACGTCATGGTAGCAAGCTTTCTTCAAATGTTGGCTGATTTTGACTCTTATAAACGGAAGGTATCACTGTTATGGCTGATTTTTATAGGATGACATTGACGCAATGACGCAGTGACTTTGACGTTAAGACGTAAAGCCATCCGTGAAAGTAAGGCATGAAGACTAAGTCAGTCAATCTGGCAACTAACGGTCCGAGAAAGAAGGAAGGGGATCCTATCATGATTCAGCTAATGATGCCGCTAAGGAAAATCAGTTACACAAAGCTAGGAGGCGGATTTTGTTGGTTGAGCATAGCAAGGAGAATCTCCTACAATCAAGGAGAATTACCGTTGTAAACTCTTAGTGGAGTGATAGAGTATTTAAGCACAAAAAAGCCAAAAAGAAAGATACGGCATTATTGATAAAAAGAGCATACAAAAGAGAGAGTTATTCATTACTCCGATTTACATTTTACATTTGTACTTAGATCAAAACTTAAGCTGTAACGATTTTTGTTCATCTGGAACGACAAACCTTGATAGTAGATTGGTGGAACCATCTCCACCCGCGGTTTTTACCCACCTTCATTGGGGTTTTCCCCGTCACCATTTCTGTGTGTTCATCCCTTGAATCCCCTTTGCATTCATTCCTTGCATCATACATTCAACGGCTGGTTAAATCGTCCTAACTTTAATTCTGTCGTAAGAGGCAAATTTTAGCATAAACAGTTTGGCGCCCACCGTGGGGCATAACCAGATCAACTACTTTTTCAAATCCGTCAAATGGCTCAAACACCAAGTCTCGACGAGATGCAGAAGCTTTATGACCAAATGAGAGCAGAGATGATTGAAATGAAGAAGGCTAATGAGCGTCTGTCCTCTGACTTCTCATCGTCCCAAGAAAAAATTCAAAAGCTGCAAGAAGAGTTAGCGTTATCAAAAGCCTCCAAGACCCAGTGTTGTGCCAATACGGACGACATCCCCTTCATGTAGAATTACTCTAATTCAAACATCGCCGAATCCGAAGACGACGCATAGTTCGAGGAAGAGGATCCCTCAAATGACGCAGAGAAGAACTCTGGTGACGGAGAAGCAGATCCCATGATAAAGCGGATGATCCTGATTGAGAAGCAGAATAGGCTCCTACTGAAGCTCATGTCCCAGCTCCCCGGAGCTCCGACGCCAAGCATTGTGAAGTATCCTGACGGCTATGCAGAGTCTCCATTCGTAGAGAGGATCTCGAAGATTGTACTCCCTAAGAAGCTCAATCTGCCCGTCCTCATTGCCAACTATGACGGTTCAACCGATCCAGGCGAGCACGTTGCCCAATACAAGCAGCAGATGTGGCAAGCATCAATCCCCTGGCACCTGGTAGAAGCCTGTATGTGCAAGTCTTTCGGGGCCACGCTCACCGGTCCAGCTCTCAAATGGCTCGGATCCCTCAAGCCAGTAAGCATCAGCAATTTCTCCACTCCGGTCAACAAGTTCTATGAAAAGTTCAAAGGTTGCCGCAGCCTGTAAAAGCAGACGAGCGACCTTTATAGCGTCGTTCAAGGACCTAAAGAATATGTTCGCGATTATTATAATCGCTTTAATAAAGAGATGATTAGCATTAAAGATCTTGACACTAAGACTGCTATTGAATGTTTCAGGAAAGGTCTAATTCTTCGATCAAAACTTTACAACCGTCTGACGAAGTATCTGTGCCAGACATTCGAGGAGGTCAAGTCCCGAGCATTAGCACAGATGAGGCTGGAGGAAGACGACGCTATTCTCAACACTATATCAACGCGTCGTGCACCAGAAAATCCTAACGACCGGAAAACTTTCATTCCCAAGAATAATAATTGGCGAAACCATCCGTACAGTTGCCCAAACCAGGTAAATAATGTCACTGACGTTGTTGATAATGCAAGTAGTGACACAAGGACAGAATCACCAACCTTTCTAGATCTCGAATCCCTATGGATTTTCTGTCAACGTCGGAGGCGTAGTAAACGCCTTAACCAAGATTGGAGCGCCCGTCCGATGGCCGAGAAAGAGTGACCGACCAGATTCGCAGAAAGATCAAACAAAGTGGTGTCAATTCCATCACGATCATGGTCACCAAATGGAGGAATGCATTGCGTTGCAACGTGAGGTCGCGTTCATGCTTAATAAAGAACATCTTCAAGATCTCCTAAGCGACAAAGGCAAGGCATCCTTCGAAAGGAACTATGCGCAGCCTGTTCCACCCGCGTCACCGATGCACGTAAAGGTAATCAATGTAATTTCTGGTGGGTCTGATGTGTGTGGACTAACGTATTCCGCAGCCAAAAGGCTAGCAAGAGAGGGCACTCCCAAGTCCGGCGTTTTCAAATCTTGTAGGTCTTAAGAAGATCGCAAACTGGAGGCAATCGCGATTACCTTCGATGACGATGACGTATGCGACGTAGAGCACCATGACGGACTGGTCATATCCCTGACCGTCAGTAATTGTCCTTTGAAGCGAGTACTGGTCGATGGGGACAGTTCAGCGAACATCATATTCAAAAGCGCCCTCGAAGGTATGAGATTGTGTGATAAGGATGTTACTAAAAAATCCACTGTTTGAGTTGGTTTCAGCGGAGAGGCCCAGCACACTGTTGGAGAGATCACGCTGCCAACACTAGCCAAAGGCGTCAACCTGCCGACCAAATTCAACGTCGTAGATTGTCCATCTGCATACAACATTATCCTCGGCACTCCATGGATCCACAAAATGAAGGTCGTGCCGTCAACTTATCATCAGACGTTGAAATTACCAACCAAATGGGCGTCCAAGAAATAAAGGGCGAGCGGAAGTCCGCAAGATAATGTTATAGCTCGTCGCTCAAACCTCCAAAGGCATCCATCTAGCAATTAAAGGATGGATTAGCGCCCGACGCGCCAAATGAGCAGGACATAGATGAAGTGATGCTTGATCCGTCCATCCCAAATCATGTCGTTCGAGTCGGAGCGACGTTGTCGCAAGAAATGCGAGGTCATTTAATTGATTTTTTAAAAGCTAATAAAGATTGTTTTGCCTGGTCCCATGAGAACATAACAGGAATAAGTCCCGACGTCATAACGCAGAAGCTCAACGTCGATCCCGATCACAAAGCGGTAAAGCAGAAACGACGCAAGTTCGCGCCTGAGCGGAACCAAATCATCAACGACGAAGTCCAAAAGGTTATCGACGTAGGGAAAATACGCGAAGTAAAATACCCAAAGTGGCTGGCCAATGTTGTGGTCGTGAGCAAAAAGAACGGGAAGTGGAGAGTCTGCATCAACTTCACAGACTTGAACAAAGCATGTCCCAAAGATTTGTTCCCTCTTCCGTATATAGACGCGACAGCAGGGCATGAGCTCTTGACGTTCATGGATGCGTATTCCGGGTAATAATCAAATA
This sequence comes from Beta vulgaris subsp. vulgaris, assembly GCF_026745355.1. NCBI lineage: Eukaryota > Viridiplantae > Streptophyta > Magnoliopsida > Caryophyllales > Amaranthaceae > Beta > Beta vulgaris. The sequence goes on from NC_079208.1 coordinate 11,858,881, forward strand.
TTGATGCATCCGGACGATCAGAATAAGACAGCATTCGTCACCGATAAAGGTATATATTGTTATAAGGTTATGCCCTTTGGTTTGAAAAATGCAGGTCCCACCTATCAACGACTGGTCAACCAGATGTTTAAACAACTGGGTGACACAATGGAAGTATATATAGACAACATGCTCTTCAAGTCCAAACAAGCAAATGATCACGTCCAACACTTATCAAAAGATTTCATCGTCCTAACTCCTACGAAGGTATGGTATGAAATTAAATCCTAGTAAGTGTACATTTGGAGTGGCTGCAAGTAAGTTCCTAGGGTATGTCGTAACACAACGAGGAATCGAAGCTAGCCCAGATCAAATAAGGGCCCTCATCAATATCCACTCCCCAAGGAACGTCTAAGAAGTGCAGAAATTAACCGGTCGCTTGGCCGCTTTGAATCGCTTCATATCCCGGCCGTCTGAAAATTGTCACTTATTCTATGACGTCCTAAGGAAGAATAAAGGCTTCGACTGGTCACAGTAGCATGAAGACGCGTTACAAGCACTCAAAAAATACCTAGCGTCACCACCATTGCTGTCAAAGCCTAACGACAGAGAGACGTTGCAACTTTATTTGGCTGTGAGCGGCGTGTCCGTCAGTGTTGTCTTGACGCGAGAAGCAGAAAGCCAGCAGCTCCCAATCTACTACGTCAGTAAGTCTCTGCTAGATGCAGAGACCATGTATTCCTCATTGGAAAAACTCATCCTATCTATAGTAGTTGCTTTTAAAAAACTTAGACACTACTTCGAAACGCATACTGTTATTGTTATGACTAACTACCATGTCAAATTTGTCTTGTGACGCCTTGAGTTAACAGGACGCATGAGTAAGTGGGCGACAACGCTCAGCGGATACGACATTCAATATCGCCCCAGAACAGCCATCAAGTCGCAGGCATTGGCAGATTTTGTGGCGGATTTTAGCACAGAGCTAAAGAAGCTATCAAATGATGAAGTCGCACAAATTAACCATGTAGACTATGAACCTTGGACATTATTTGTTGACGGATCCTCTAATTTTCGTGGTGCAGGTCTAGGTATTGTGCTAAAGTCGCCACAATGGGGCAAGGTAGTACGAGCTATCTACTGCGAGTTCAGAGCGACGAATAATGAGGCCGAGTACGAAGCGCTTATAGCAGGAATGACTTTAGCAGAAGACATGGGGGCAAAGGCACTAAAAGTCTATAGCGACTCATTGTTGATAGTTAGCCAAATCAAAGGAGAATTCGCCGCGAAAGATTCCGATATGGCTATGTATCTAGAATTAGCTCAGCAAAAAAGTAAAGTGTTTAATTGTTGATAGTTAGCCAAATCAAAGGAGAATTCGCCGCGAAAGATTCCGAAATGGCTATGTATCTAGAATTAGTTCAGCAAAAAAGTAAAGTGTTTAACGCATTTGACATTTGGCAGATCCCAAGAGACCAGAATACCCATGCAGATGCGTTAGCCAACCTTGGATCCTCCTTGAGGGACATTTCATTCGCTTCCATCCCCATAGTCCATCTAGCAAATCCAGCAGTCGCTCGTAATGGTGGAAAAACGGTCGCGACGACGGAAGAACGTGTCCAAGTCAATGGCGACAGCGATCCTAATGCTGGTAACGATGTCGCAAGTGATGAAGGCGAAACTGCAGCGATGAACGATCTCGACAATGAGGAGGTAAGTGTCAGTTGAACAAAACCATTTTATGATTATCTCACTAACAATGTACTTCCAGCAGACAAGGCAGAAGCGCGCAGAGTTTGATTCAAAGCGTCACGCTGTGTGATCATACAAGGAGTGTTGTTCAAAAAGTCTGTTGCAGGCCCCTACTTGCGCTGCTTAGAAGAAGATCAGTGGGGGAAAGTCTTAAAAGATCTACATGAAGGAACATGTGGGAATCATTCAAGAGGACGCAGGTTGTCCAACAGAGCGTTGCGCATGGATTATTATTGGCCTACGATGAAGAAAGACGCAATAAGGTATGTCACCAAGTGCGACAGCTGTTAACAACACGCAGGTATGATGCACAAACCCTGTGAGATTTTACATCCTTCTTTAACACCATGGCCTTTCATGAAACGGGGCGTGGATATCGTTGGTTATTTACCTCCAGCCCCAGGTCATAAGGTCTTTATGTTGGCACTAACCGATTACTTTTCTAAATGGATAGAAGCAGATTCTTTCCAACAGGTACGCGACAAAGAAGTTATTTCTTTTATATATACTAACATAATTTGCAGGTTTGGTGTCCCTTCTGAAATAATACAATGGGTCGCAGTTTATTAGCGACAAGACGAAGCATTTTTGCGACGAATGGAACATAACGTTGCTAACGTCAACGCCAAGGTATCCAAAAGCCAATGGACAGGCTGAGTCTAGCAACAAGACCGTCATTGACACCCTAAAGAAACGACTCACCGCCAAGAAAGGCAAGTGGGCAGAGGCATTACCTTCCATCCTGTGGGCCAATCGCACGACACCACGCACTGCGACAGGGCAAACACCGTTCTCGTTAGTCTATGGATGTGAAGTTGTTCTATCATCTGAAGTGAACGTCCCGACCGCCATGTATGGCTTAATGACGGAGCAGCAAGACTGCAATGAGCTTGTCAATGATTTGGATACCATCGAGTAGTTGCGAGACGCAGCATTGGTACGTATGGCGGCTCAGCTGCAAGTAGTCGCAAGAAGTTTCAACAAAAACGTTCAAGTAAAACCTTCGTCGAAGGCGATTAGGTTCTAAGGAAAGTATTTCAAAACACACAAGAAGTTAACGCTAGCAAGTTAGGACCTAAATAGGAGGGACCATACCAGATTAGTAAAGTAGTAGGCAATGAAGCCTACCAACTGGTCCGACGTGACGGAAGCCTCGTGCCACGTAGTTGGAACGCTATGCATCTTGAACAATACTTCTTCTAGTTAAGTAATTTACTATGTTATCTTTACAGTATGTAGGAAATAAATGACACCTTTATCATGTCAACGTCGCTAACTGTTAGCGACCTTAGTGTTGTCTCACTGTGCTTTGTTTTCTTTCAGGAAGATCCATTTCCATTTGTTTCAATAATGTCGCAACGTTCAAACGATGCGACGAGTAGTCGTTTTTTTCATTGCACAATAAGAGTAGGATTATGTTGTCACCATCTACAGTCTTCCAGTTTTTCTTGCTCTAATAAGCATGTCACGACGGATGTCTTGCGATTGTATACCATGGCTATCTGCGACATTTTACATGATCCCTTCAACGAATAATGTAAGTGTTTATTCATTTCTTGTGAACATTTTAAGTTATCACAATACTAAGGTCCAAACGATACGTCTGAACGACCAACGTAGACTAACTAAGCGCCTGACCATGTCCTTAGAACGTCAGAACAATGACAGACAACGAAATGCATGCATGTCACACAAAAGTAATATCCATAGATTAACTTAAAAACATAAAGTTGTCAAAAGTTATGGTCACTCCCCTGAGTGACCCAAAAGTACAAAAGTGAAAGTCACTCTCTTAACTGACCCAAAGCAAAGTTTAATAAAATTCTTAAGTTTAAAAGGAAGAGACATAATGAAAAGAAAAGAAAGACTACGTGTTTGAGCTCTTGTCAACTTCCTTCTCTAACGACCCAACAGATGGTAGAACGTGGTTGGTGCTTCTTTCTCAGTCTCCGGTTCAGGCGGCACGTCTGATGCTATGAACCCGGCACAGGACGGTGCACTTTCATCTACTTTAGATGGAGAGTCTGCCGTTGCAGCCAGTTCATCTTCATCCATTAGATCCTTCATTCCTCCCATGTATTTGAGGAAAAGGTCTATATCTTTCTGTGGTGTCCAGGATGCCGTCTTCTTCATCATAAACCGGTACATGAGCTTAGCCCTAACCCTAGTAGTCACCTCAGCTTCAAGCAAGTCCAACTCGCTCTTATGCACGTCAATCGTCGCCTGGAGATCCTTGACCTCTTGACGTGACGATTCCTCAAGCTTGGTAGCTTTTTCCCTTATTTGCTCCAACTCCTCTCCGTTTTTCTTTAGAGTCTTCTCCATGTTCTTGATGGTCGACTGGTAGGACTTCAGTTCAGTCTCTTTGGACTTTACGTCCAATTCAACTTTGTCAACCCTTTGCTTCATGGTTTGATGACCCTTCAGCAGTGTCGACATCTCCCTCTTAGCCATGAGGAGATGTTGTTATGACTGTGCAAAGAAGAAATACATGTTAGTCAGTAATTATAACTTATTATAAAACGTTGTAAAATCAATAGTTAGATTAAGCGACCAGACCTGGAAAAGAAGTTCTAAGCCATCCGACATCATGCGTGGGAGGGTGTGCTCCCTTATCCTTTCCTCAGCGTTAGGAAATAAGAATTTGTCAACTTCCGGCCATATGGACCTCTCCAGTGACATAAAGTCGTTGGGGACGGTCACAGTGTATGATGGCCCACCCTTGTCAGGAGGGGTCAGAAACTCAGTTTTGCGCACCTTTAGCGCGATTTCTTGTTCATCGTCCAGTTGGACGACGACTGTAGTGTCATTCTTCGTCGACGTCGTGGACGCAGACGCAGTGTTGGTTGAAGTTTTCTTATCCCTCTTGCGCTTGCGTAGCATCTCTACATACGCCTGACTATCCATGCTTCCCCTAGGACGTGATTGCGAAGAACTTGTCAAGGATTGCTTAGTCATTCGGATGATTCTGACATCATTAGAATTCAGTAGGAAAAGTAAAGGTAAACTTACCAGAAGCCATAGGTGAGTAGCTGTCCTAATTAGCAAATAAAATCCTTCTGAATTGTCTGTCCTCCTCTGACGCTTCCAGAAATTTGTCACAAAGTCGTTGAGATTCGTCGCGATCCGTCAGCAATTTTGGATTCAGGCCTGCAGAAGAAACGTTGTAAGAACAATGTTAACGACGCAACACAAAGTAAAATATGATTGAAATCAAACAAACCTTATGTGTTCCAGCCACCAATCAAGGTCTTTCCAACTTCTCCCAAAGACAATTTCTTCACAAAAACATATCTGTTTTTCCATCCTCTGTCGTTCGATTGTACTCCCCCGACTAATGGTTCTAATCTTGCTTTAGCATGGAGAGCTATCCTATTCTTTGTTTTAACCCTAATTTTGTAGTAAAGTAGAAGGTCGTGGAGGGTAAAGGCTTCTTCCCAAGACGCCGTCACTCTATTGATGACGCTTAGGATTCGCAAGACTTGGGGCATTATCTGCCTTGGACTGATTCGGTATATCTTCATCAGATCCCTAGCTAGGGGAGAAAAAGGGAGTCTCAAACCTATCTTAAAGGGGTATTCATAAAGCACAACCCAGATGTTGGGGCACATCTCCAGTTGTTCGGTCGGTTCTGCGTTCCTAATGACTGTGTCGACGGGTAGGTTCCCTAACTCTAAAAATATCATCATGTCTTCCTCTGACATGTTTGATTGGTCATCTTCGTTTTCACCTCTCTTTTTTGCTATTTTTTATTTTCCCCTCGATTTTTCTTGGTTTTTTACAAATGTCCTAATGTTACGCCTGCTGGCGGCCATGAATGCAATTGGAGTAGAAGCAAAGTGTGAAACGAAAAATTAGCAGCAGTGGGAGTTTACCTAGTGTTGGAGATCGATTTTCCGGTAGAAAAACAGTTGAAAGTTCTAGAGATCTTTTCGCTTTGGAGATAGAGAGGTCAAGTGGGCTGAGAATTTAATCACGCGCGATATTTATAATCCCAAGTGCAATCATTGTTTTGGTTAACGGATAGAAGTTAGCGGCTTTATTTTCTTATCTTTTTGCGATATGACCTTTGAGTTACCTTGGTGATATTTTTTATCTAATTCAACCGTGTATCCCTTCTTATCTGTTGTTTGATATTTTTAGCTAAGGATTTTTGCTAACTACAGTTATCTTATCTGACATGATCCTTTGATTTTTCAACAATTGTCTCATGGACTTTGTGTTACCCCGTTTCGACAATTGGGGGCAAACTGTTATGGCTGATTTTTACAGGATGACATTGAGGCAATGACGCAGTGACTTTAACATTAAGACGTAAAGCCAGCCATGAAAGTAAGGCGTGAAGACTAAGTCAATCAATCTAGTAACTAACGGTCCGAGAAAGAAGGAAGGGGATCCTATCATGATTCAGCTAACAACGCCGCTAAGCAAAATCGGTTACACAAAGCTAGGAGGCGGATTTTGTTGGTTGAGCATAGCAAGGAGAATCTCCTATAATCAAGGAGAATTACCATTGTAAACTCTTAGTGGAGTGATAGAGTCTTTAAGCACAAAAAAGCCTAAAATAAAGATACGGCATTATTGATAAAAAGAACATACAAAAGAGAGAGTTATTCATTATTCCGATTTACATTTTACATTTGTACTTAGATCAAAACTTAAGCGGTAACGATTGTTGTTCATCTGGAACGACAATTCCTGATAGTAGATTGGTGGAACCATCTCCACCCGCGGTTTTTACCCACCTTCATTGGGGTTTTTCGCGTCACCATTTCCGTGTGTTCATCCCTTGAATCCCCTTTGCATTCATTCCTTTCATCATAACATCAACATCTGGTTAAATCGTCCATAACTTTAATTCTGTTGTAAGAGGCAAATTTTAGCACAAACAATCACTCTCTTTTATTCGTAGAAGCCCAGGTTAACAAGCACAAAATGGAATAAACCATCTCAAGGTACGTTCAAAATCAATGTTGATGCACATGTGGTGGACGGTGTATATATTAAGTTGGGATGTGATTCGGGATGCAGATGGAAGAATTGTTGTGGCTACTATGAAGAGGATGGAAGTAGGGGGGACACAAGGTGGGCTGAAGCTGCGGCTGCTCGTTATGGGTTGCAGGTTGCTCGAAGGTTTGGGTTTGATCATGTTGGGCTCAAGGGAGATGCAGTTGACGTGGTTCAGAAGTTGTTGTAAGAGAATGAAGGTTGTGCTTCTGTCTGCTTGTTGTTTGAGGACATTAGATACTTGTCGAAAGGCTTTAGTATCTTTATGTTTTCTCACGTAAGGAGGGTCAGGAATATAGTAGCTCACCTAATGGCTAGGTGGGGTACTAGAGCTAGTTTGGAACTTGTTTGTGTGGCCCAATCCCCCAAAGCTTGATTATTTTGGGGAATCTTAATATGCAATAATATTTTTGGCTAACTTTTTTTTTCAAAGAGAAAAAATAATAAGTTAAATGTATCTGAATTTAGTTGAATTTAATTTTTCTATATTAAATTGAATTGAATTTGTCCAAATTAAATTGAATAGAATTTGTCTGGACTAGATTTTTCAAAATAAACTGAACTGAATTTTTATTAATTCAGCTCAAACATAGAGGGCCTTATCCGATTGTATATGAATTATGGGCCAAACAAATTTTGTTTTTTTTTTTGAAAGGAAAAACGGTTTTTTTAAGATAAGATGAAAATCTACACAAATAGAGGGAAATTACAAATTAAGACATCTTCACAAGGATGAAAAGAGGCTAAAAGATTCGTCACATTCACTCGCATAGCCGTCTAGCATGTACAATGGTACATGGCTCTCCAACTAGCTATCCACTCTCTCTCATCTTTTCTCTCTCTTCAAGCTACTCTCAAGAACTATAGCTAAAAACACCTAACAATAATAAAATTCTTTAAAGAGCTCTTCATTCAACTTTTCATTGTTTGGTGGTCCTCTTATCAATAAATGAACCTCATTTCATATTATGATCAAAGCTATATAAATTAAGTTTTTCATGTAAATTAAATATAATAACAAAAAAATTATTTTTCATATTTTATGTAATCTGAAATTTTTTATAAAAAAATATTAATTTTTAATGCTAATTTAATTTCATAAGTCAAAGAAGATAATAGATGTTGTGCATGAAATATATCCGATATTAGGCTCATTTTATAGATAAACAAAACTTATATGTGTTTGTATAATAATTATTATCATCTTTTGTTTTACTTTTATTAAAAATATCATCAAATGGTTGTAAGAAGAAAACAAAACTTAAGTAATTACGATAGTATGTGGTCTGCAAAGTGTTTACCTAAAGAGATACCCAAAACCCACTCAAGAGCTCCATTATTGGGTAATTACCCATTTTCCTGTGTCAAATGAGTATGAATAGATTATTATACTCATTTCACTAGGTTTATCTAATTTCTTTTTTAGAAAATATATACTCATTTTCACTTTATCATACTCATTTCAGTTGTAACTCTCTATTTTCTCTCCTTGAAGAGCTAATTTGGAAAACTAGCTGGAGAACTTATCTATACTTATATATTAAAAGGCGTGCGTAAACCAGGAACGGTGCCACGTGGCGCTATCCCTAGGGAGTTTTAGTTCATGTAATCCATGTACAATAAAAAAATTTAAAAATTGCATAGTATAGGTTTTGATCCCATGACCTCAAGTTCATGTACTAAAGTTTTAACCACTAAACCAAGTTGTATTTAGTGTTATCATATCAAATTACAATATTAATAAATGAAATTTTTTTTCTTACCCGGGACATAGCCCGGGTCTAATAACTAGTTGTATATGCTCTAAGGAGTACTATTATTTTTATCACTTTGCACTATCTTCAGTCCAACGCATCAGTCTACCACTGTCATTATTGCGTCATTGGTTTTCATATGTAACCACTAACAACCATTATGCGTTGCCCCAAAAAAAACCTCCACTAAACCCCTCCTTCCCCGCCTATCTTTTCCCTTCACTCTCTCTCTCTTTCTGTCTCTCTTTTCCTCTTCCTATTGTTTTGTCTTCAGCAATAAAGGGAGTTTTCTCGTTTTCTCTCTCAACTGTTTTCATTTCTCTTTATCCAATTCCATAAATTTTATCTGTAAAGATTGAGCTCAATTTGATGAAAAATGGGGACTGAAGAAAATCCAGTTCGCAAAGATTATGATAATCAGCATATACCCACACTTCCTAATCAGCAGGTGATCACTTTTTCTCTCTTTTGTATTGCTATTACTGTAATTTTTCTCTTTTTCTATGAGCAAGATCCCAGGAAAAAGAAGTATTATTAAGGCTTCCAATAATATTGAAGTTGATAATAATTGTAGAAGTTATTCAGAGAAATTTCATGTTTATTATGATTGATTGATTAATGATTATATCTACACAGCTGGAACCACATGATGAAACTAGGTTCATTGAACTGTAATATGTCTTATTCATTGCTGTAATTTGTCAACTCCATCTTTAGTTATCTATTTGCAATACTACTTCCTTCATTCTATATTATATTAATTGCAACATATAGAGCTTTTTGGCTTCCAATGCACAACTTCAACCATCTATGTCTTCAATTGTCAATATGTAAACTACTATAAAAAGTTGATATCTTGAAAGTATATATGGAGACGAAGTATTTCCATGTTCAAATATGCTTCCGATTTCTGGGTAATTCAACTTGCTAAATTATGATATTAATATGAAAGATTCTGAGTTTGTTAAAGCTTCATCAAATAGCTCAATTTGGTAGTAAGAAAAAGAAAAGAAGTTTGCTTTAAAAGATTAGCAATCACTGTTCCTTTTTAGGTCTTAGGATATTAGATTTGGATTTATCAGACTGCAAAACAGCTTAATTTCACTTAGAAATAGGACCCAGTATTAGTTGATGCAGATGTTTTCATATAATGCATTTCAATCAAGTTTTCTTGCATTTGATGTTTGGCTTTTAGTGGGTTCTGATTCTTGGTGCATTATAATTTTAGAAAGCTGTATGGATATGATATTTTATATACTTTAGTTTTTATATTTGCCTGTTTCCTAAGATATGTAGGCCTTCTTGTGGATCTCCTTAATCCTAGATATTGACCCCTCTATTTTTCAACTATATGCTTTTTGGCGCACTAGCACTCAACAGGCCGCCCTAGTATAACCTTGAGTATTGAAAGCAGCTTGATCTTCAAGAGAATAATTAAATTATTTGTATTTATGTGATCATGCTTTCACACTAATTGATTGATGTTTTCTTCATGTTTAACTATATGCCTACCTAACATTAATATTAGATAATGTGATTAGGGGAAACCAATTTCCTTCTTTGATTTATATTACACTAGTCTAATTCTAATATTTATTTCATTTAACCAAGCATCACTTGGGGTTATGCACTTGAATTAACGAATTAAAGTAAGCCATTAGGTGACCATTGTTATTTATTCTTGGAAGATGACGAGTGAGATATCAATTTAAAAGTATATGATAATCGTGATGTTTTTAGAGTATGACTAGTACATGAAAATTTGATACTACATATATAGGATAACAGTGAGAAGTTTATATTGAAGTACGTCAAAGACTATTGAACAAACTTATTAATATATTGCTTTCTTTTGGGAGTAAATTGATGTTTGATGCCTGTCAAAAAAAACATTGATACTTGATATTGTCAACAATTATTATAGCTCCCAATAAAGAAAGGAAACTTGTAGCTTTCCCCCTATCTTTGTTCGAGGTGTTTAATTTAGTTAAATTTATATGATTTTACACTTGCATGTAATGTTTGTCATTTGCTTTATGTTTAATGGGTGTCCTTGTTGCCTCCTTACTATATGCATCAAGCATGAGACCTAATAAAGTGGCTGCACAAACTTTAATTATTTGTTTTTCTGTTTGGGTGGAAGGAGAATTGCTGATTCCTGAGTATGGATTGTATGGCACTCCGTTCGAAGTACAAACTTTTTTATCCCAATTTCCCTATTTTCTTCGAGTTGTATTGTTGCAAAGTACAACTTTATGTGCTTTGGGGTGTATTTTGTTCTCTTTGATTATGTAGGAGGATCAACATATCTGAGATAGGAGGTTGACCTTGGGTGAAAAGTGTGAGGTAGCCAAAAGGTTTTCGTCCCGTAAAGCAATTACTTGCTATATTGCAAAGGAAGCGACTTTCACCTTATGGGGGTCGGGGGATATGCTTCTTTCTTAAGCTAGTCTATTTACATGTAAAATGATTAGGATATAAGAGAATTTTTTTGAAGTAGAAGGAGCTTCAATATTGCAGTGTTTACTCTATTGAGTTGGATCATTCAGGAGCTTCAGCTTGGGAAGGTTGACCGATGTTGACTCGCCTTAAGTTAAATATATATTGTATAAAGCTTTTGATCAGTTACCGTTGTGTCTTTGGTTATATAGGTATTTAGTGTATGCTTTCACTTTACATGTTTTTTTTTGCACTCTATTCTTTCACTTTACTCCCTTTACTTTTCATCGAGCTGTTTTTGTCTATGAATTTCAATCTCAGAATGCAAAAGTTGAAGTGGTAATGTAATAGATTAAATATTGTCTTTAGCCTATCTGCTGAACCAACAAGCAAGTACTACTTTATTCTCTATGTAATGATGCAAACAATCAGCAGCCTGTAATCTTTGCCATTGTTTGCTCTTGCAGATGGAAGAATCAACAGAAATAACTGAAGAAATGTCCCCTGGCCAGCGCAGTAGGCCACTCCCACAAAATCTCGTGTTAGAGATACCATCAAGAAATGTTCAATGCTCCCCAGAGGATTCTGTGCAGATAAGCATTCTTCCTACACCCAAAAGAGTGAATTTCTCACCAATGAACAGCCCTATCGTTGCTGGATTAGATAGATCTTCAAGCTCCACCATGCGTAGGGACAAATCATCAATAAAAAACCTTCTCCCAAGACTTAGTTTCAAGTTCAAGAATTCTTCTTCAGATAGTGAGAAGGCCGCCATTCTATCCATTGGATCCCCCTCATCGGTGAGAGGAGGAAGACCCCGAATGACAAGGACATTTTCACTTTCAAAGTTTTTTACACCAAAAGGAAACAAAGCATACTCTTTGCCTGCTACTCCAATTGCACACTCTAATCCAGGGTCCACACACGGAAGCAATGTAAGTGAATTATTGTTTTTATCTAAAGATTCTAGCTTTTACCCGGTTTCTTCACTTCATTGATAGTTATTTGGAATTGTTGATCTGAATTTTGGCATATCTTAAAAAAACAATTGTAGCTTGGAGAGAAAAACAATTGTAGCTATTGCGTTTGAGTATATTCATTGCTACAAGATGTCTTATGATGTTACATTGGGCAGTAGCTTTGTATTTGTTTTAAAACTTCTGGTTCTGACTGCATAATTCTTCTGCTTGCTGCTTTCTTGTGATATTTATATGAATTCGTTATATTATCTTAGGCTATTATGGGTCATACTATTCTACCTCATCTTGGCTAGTAGTCGAGTTTTGTATAGTCCTTTCTCTGAGCTTCATAGTTGGCCTTTGTTTGATGTCACAAGGTAATTCAGTTAAGAGGACTACTCTATATGATTACTGCAGTGCACACTCTTTTACTTCCGTTATTCCATCTCTTATCTTCTATTCAACCGAGAATGACAGTGTCCTGCATAATCATACAAAACATTATGGCGCTCATGTATCAATGCTTCCTCCCCTTTATTTGGGAGAGGGGGAGAGGTGGGGTGGGGAAATGTTAGTGTTGTGGGAGGGGTTGCTTATGGAGCGTAGAGAAGACCTCTCACAGGAATTTCATGCACCAATGTATTTGATTCTTAACAGATTTCCTCACTTTACAGAAAGGAAGGCTCCAATTACCTATTCATCGTTCACATTCTGTTCCAGTTCTTATCAAAGATGGTAGCATACGACAGATAGATTCTCTTGGGGGAGTATTTCGTGTAATACCAACCACTCCACGTGTTAAAGATGGAACCGCCCTGGTGACAGATGCAAGTACAACTGATGCTGATGGTATAATTATTTGACTCTATGATTCTTTCTTGAACAACAAAACATTATTTATCAATAAATGCGAGAATAACTTCATTTGAATACCATATGGTTCAGAAATTGATGAGGGTGAGGACATTCCTGAAGAGGAAGCTGTTTGCAGAATTTGCTTTGTTGAACTTGGGGAAGGCTCAGAGACATTGAAGATGGAATGTAGCTGCAAAGGTGAACTTGCTTTAGCTCACCAAGAATGTGCTGTAAAATGGTTTAGCATCAAAGGTAACAAGATTTGTGAAGTATGCAAACAAGATGTTAAAAACCTACCTGTCACACTTTTACGAATTCAGAATGCTCAGGGCCAGCAGACAAGTGGACAGCAGGTTGAGTCAGCTGGTTTCAGGCAAGTGAAAGATCAGCAGTTCCTGCAATCAGAGAGTGCTTTCCAGATATCTATATAATTGTATTCTGGAAAAAAATAAAGCTCTAAAGATTGCTATTCCAATTAGTTTTAGAGGAGATATATTGATTTTTCTCAAAGAACAAAATAAGATATATTGATATAGCCATGCAATAGAGGTTCTTAGGAGGTAAAAAAGGGAAATATATTTTCTGTAGAAAGTATTAATTGGAACTTTAGCATGCATACTATTTCACAGGGTGATATTTGTTCGATAATTTATATCTCATCAACACAAGTGAAAAAAACTGCAGTATTGGTCTCTCTGTAATACAATAATATAATTATACGAGCCTTAATCCCAAGACAATTTGGGGTTGGCTACATAAACTGTCATAAGAAATTGTCCCGTAATATACTGAAAATAATTAGATTAACCAAAATTTTCATGTTTTGGGATATATAAAGCAAACTTTGATGTTCTTTGTTTTTTGTTCTTTCAGGGTTTGGCAAGATGTTCCTGTTCTGGTAATAGTAAGCATGCTTGCTTACTTTTGTTTCCTCGAACAACTTTTGGTAAGTTCTGTGAACTGAAACCCACATAATTTGCAAGAATTGCTTTAGGAAGTACGTAACTGTTATAATGGTCCTATGAACAGGTTAAGAAAATGGGTTCAGGTGCGATTGCCATTTCACTTCCATTTTCTTGTATATTGGGTTTACTTGCATCCATGACGTCAACAACAATGGGTATCCTTATTTGACTTCTTATTTTCAAGTATATTGACTTTGTTTCCGGAATTGTCATATATCTATCTCGATTTTTCTCTTTTGGGTATTTTGCTCTAATCAAGTTATACTTTGACATTGTGTTCAGTTGGAAGAAAATTCCTTTGGGTATATGCTGCTGCACAATTCACTTTTGTGGTTCTCTTTGCACATATTTCGTACTCCCTGGTATGTTCTGCCCTTCGTAGTCTAGAGCTTTTAGAAAGAATTGCTACCATTATTCTCATCCTTGAGTTATCCATTCTTTTCTTTAACCGAATTGAAGCATAACAAGCTAAATTTGACAGCCAAAGACCACAATCCCAACCCAAAAATAATGATTAGGCTACAACATATGTAGAAAGTCTGCTTTGATTATGTTTCTTGTATTATTGCAAACACTAATGTACTTATCATATTAAGTGAGATGTTTTCTTAATTTTTGTTTCTACAGCTACACTTGCAAGCAGTGGTGTCAGTTATAATTGCTACATTTGTTGGTTTCGGAGTTGCGATGTGTGGATGTTCCATCCTCTATGAGATATCGAGATGGAGGGAAATTTGGCGATCTCGCTCAAGTACCCAACCAACTGTTGTTGATGGAGTTCCTGCACAAACATCTGAAACAGCGAGCGTGACACAAGCAACCCCTAATGAACCTGAAACTCTAGCCAGCAGTCCTGACTCACCTCATCGAGCCTAGGTCACTGCAGAATGTACATATCAAGCTCTTGTACAGAAAATGTTGGTCGAACTGATCAGGCATTTGAGTGAATTATACATACTTCATCAGGCATTTGAGTGAATTATACATACCTTTGTATAGTGAGGTGGGACTTTTTCCCGCCTTCCTATTTTAAAATAGTTTTCTTGGTTGTTTCCTGGGAAAGTTAGGACTCGGGAGGGTGAAAATGTAAATCGATCGATATGGGAAGCATGTTGGATATTGCTCAAATTTCAAGCCTTATGATTAGTTCTTTTGAGTTCTAACTTTTATGAGTGTCACCTTTCCGTTTGCTTTCGCTGTTTGCTTAGCCCCTAAACCAAGATAGAAAGAAAATTAAGTCAATTGAGAACAAGTTTGAGCATAGAGCTTTGTCATATCATGTGCTTTTTAAACTTGTTGTCGATTCACTTTTAGGAGCAAACACTCCTGAATCGTGTTTGCTATTTCTTTAATTTGACATATAGTCTAGGAAATAGAAGTTGGTGTTGCGCGGGCACTTGGATTGAGTTGATGATATTAGCACAGTCTATAAAAATGGTAACCTTATAACTCGGATAATTTTTGAGCCATGATAGAAGGCGTGGAAGACCGTTGGCCTCAGCATGCAGTGAAGCTTAAGCCATAATTTCCACCATTATGAAGAGTAAAACCTTGTGTTTTGCAAAGAATCCAAGATTATCCCATACACCTTAGTATTCTTGTTCCAGGCAGCATCAAATTGTGTATTATAGCTACTGAAACCATCCCTCAACTAACCTGTATGAATTTCCAAGAAACCAAGCGGCCATTTCTGGAGGATGAAGGAAGCAAAGGTTCGAAAGTAAGGAGAGAGAATTGAGGTAATGTTGTTGTTATTCAATAGATCGAAGTAATATTTTGATAAATTCTAGTCACTTGGACAGGAACATTCCTGAAAACTCTCTCATTCCTATGTATACAAATACTCCAGAGAGTCCAAATTAGCCTTCTGATACGAATGCTTTGTAGCCCATCCTTGCTTTTGGAAATCATGATACATTTGATGATCATCTTGAGTTTAAAAAGTAATTAGACCAATTTGTTGCCAGGTTGTGTATGCTAGAGTATATTTCCGAAAAAGACGATTAGAAGTTTCAACCTCCTGGGTGCAGCAATCACATTCCGGGGAGAGGGGAATACCTCTTCTATGAAATTGAATTTTCGTTGGCATTTTATCATAACGAAGCTTCCACATAAAAAATTCCCACTTTGGAATAATAGGAAGGTACCATAGGATCTTGAAGACATCAGGGTTAAGAACAATAGCTGAAATTTGAAAGGAACTCTGAAGAATGGAAGCATAAGCAGATTTAGAAGTAAAGTTCCTGTGATGCTTCCATATCATTTGATCATCAACTGAGTTGCTAGATAATTCCATAGCTAAGATTTTTTGAGCATCATTATGCACAAAAAATCTCCCTACTAAATTGGCTTTCTAAATATGAGAATGAATGTCAATGAAATCAATAACCTTTGAATTCTTTATCTGTTGCAAGGGAATATTGTCATGAGCAAGCGTAATCTCACTATTAAGCCAATTCCGAGAGAAAGAGGCCATCTTATTACCATTACCAATTTTGAAAGAGAACCTTTTAAGCTTCTTGGATTGCTTTGAAACTCCACGATCTTTGAACTCCTATTTTCTTCACAAAGTTTCCCATAACCAAGGTACTGGGCTTGATAGATGAATACTCTACTAATTAAAGCAATGGGGTTTTTGTAGATATGACAAACCTTCTTCATCAAGAACACTTTGTTCATCACATCAATAGATCTTATTCCTAGACCCCCATACCTTTTGGTAGGTCTGTTACATTCTTCCTTATCCAATGAAGACCTTTTCTATCTTTAGAAGCCCATAGGTCTGTTACATGCTTAGCCGCTTTGTTAGTGTTGCTCAAAGGTGGTCTTACAATGCAATATAATTCTTGCCTTCGCCAATATTGGACAATTGTGCGGTTGCTAGTGAAGGAATTGTCCTTCGATCAAGTTAGCAATTATTGATAATAGAACATGATTAAATATGAAGATTGATTAAGTTGGATATTTTACTTCATTATAGAGTTTTGTTAGTTACCAACTATGATCGGTGGATCCAATGTGATTATGTCTAAAACCAAATTACATACAAATCCTACAAGATTACACTTAACAAGTAAATAAATTAGAAAAAAGGAACCCTAAATCCATTAAGATTGTGATTTTGGCCATAATTAGGAAAGGAGAGTAGGTTAATAGTTCTCCAAATATATCTAATTATATATATACTAGGAAATGATGTTTAAGGAAACATAACAAAAAGGCAAAGAAAATCTTCCCATCATTTTCCTAAAACCAGCGCACTCCTTGAGAGAAAAAGAGAGTATTTCTCCATTGTTCTAGCAAACTAAAGTGTTGGTTCTAACTTCTAATTCATTGCTTGGCGGACTAAATAGAGAGATCACATCTAAAATTCTAGATCTACATTGGTTGTTGAAGCACTCAAAAAGTATGTGAAATTCACACTTCAAAAAGAAATTATTTAAATCCTTGTTGAATAATATTAATCTATTCACCATATCTTAGAATTTTACCAAAACATGAAGGATACACAAGTAGAATAGACCTTCCGAGCGAGAGCAGTTTGTAAGAAGGAAGCAGCAAATACTGACACGGAGTTGAATATCAGGCAAGGAAACTGTGCTCTATAATCAAACAATAACCATATATACCCAACCCAAGTAGCGGGTGAATCAATTGTTTGAAACTCAACCCTGTTGCTTGGTAGTTAAAAACATTGGAATCTTTGAAATAGATCAATCATTCCCCTACGAGCAATTATACTATATACCCAAACCCGCTTACTAATCGATATACCCAAATTAGTTACAAAACAGGCTAGCATTGTGGCACTTTCCGCTTTATGAATCCCTTTCCCTTACTACATGGCGAGGATGATTAACTCTTCGAACTGGGACTCGCCCAAGCCATGGGAATGAGAACACTATCCCTTTAGCTTTTGCAAAAGCCTGTAAAAAGTTTGGTTGGATCAAAAACTGTGCAGGTATTTTATTGCTTATAACCAGATATACTATTTTTCACCATCATCACTGGCTTCTCTCTCGAGCCAGCATTCAATATCGTCTCTGAATTTCCGGAATGGTTTTCAATAGACCCAGGTCTCATCCAGACTTTTATGTGACCTTCTCGACAAGCAGTAAGTACAGAGTCCTGAGTAAACATCACACCCGAAAGAGGTTCAGTGTGAACACGATGCACAACCATAGGAGAAAGCTTTGGAACATCTCGCATGCTGGGTGAGGGCTGTAATGTACCCGGCACGCAGGCACTGTCCCAGTGCGGAGACTGGCTAGCAGTGCTATAAGTGGGTGATCCGCTACGAGGGGACCCGCCAGGAGCTCGACGAAGTGGTACTACAATCTCATTCATTTCCAAGTCCCAGAGGAGAAGCTGTGTGTCCTGCTCAACAGAAGAGCTCAAGTCAATGCAACGATCAAATCTGGCCTGCTATGACTATGACCTTAAAAGCAAGCAAGACAGTTTTTTGTCAGGAATTCAAAAAGTCAACATTCAACAACCCATAGTAGTGTAAATTGACTGTGCATGCATAATGATTTGCATTGATAGTAGCCACTTACTTTACACAAAAGATTTCAAATTGTACCCTAGTGTTTATTATAGTCCTAACCATCTAGGAATCTCCGAAGTGAAACACCAACATGACCCGAACCCAAATTGACTCGTTTTGATCCATTTGTCATCTCATGCAACCATCCTACAATTCTTATACTTCTTAATACATTTATTGATCAACCCGATATTCACAAATCACTTTGTGAAGATTACCAATGTACCCGAACTGTCACCTCTAAGCAAAGTTGCATATTTATATCCCAAAATAAAGTTCAAGCACCACCACTTTGAAACATCGCAAGATAACCCACACAAATAACTCATTATCAGCATATACTTGAGCTATATGAGTAGTTCTTCAGACATGTTTTTGCCACAACTATTAAACCAAGATAATGACAGATGAAAACATCACTTAGATTTTCTATCTGTTTCTGTGTGAGTCAGATGAGGACAGCAGTAAATCCGGATTCGGAACTTTACTGAACAGGAAAACAATATAAAGCAAAACAAGAAAGACCGAAAAGTTGTATTAAACAAAAGCATATGGGGTGTAACTTCAGATTTCTGTTCGGATTTGGCCCGAGTCCAATCCAATATAAAATTCATTCAGTATTCTGATTTTGAGCCCAAACCAATCAAAATTTACACCAATTCCAATCAAATCCAATCCGATTTAAAGCATGCTAATCCAAATCAATGAAACTATAGTGTCTTATTTTGGACCTAATTGGTAATGGACCTTATTTTCTAATAAGGGTCCATATAACAATGATCCTTACCAGCCCAAACATTGACCCACAAGCCTTAAGTAATTGATCCACTCCCTCCATCTCATTACTTAGTACATTTCTTTTTTCATCCATTCCACATTAATTAATATACTTCCTACAATGGCATGGCCCCACCAATTTAATATTACTTATCTCTCTTCTCAGGAAACCCAACAAAGTTGAAGAAACATCACCCCACCCCCTAATTTCAAAAACTTCATGCCATATGATCCTCTAATCACAATTAAAAAAAAATAACCCACTACCACCTACCAACAATAAAATAAAGAAGTCAAATAAAGCTCCTAAAACTATGTGCCAGTCAAACTGTATTGATTATTATGGGACAGAGGGAATATTTATCAATCCGTAGAGAGGGGGGGGGGGGTGGCCTATGGTCTCGTAACGAATTCAATTGTTAGGATCAAGGATCAGCAAAATCAAAGTTCAAGTGGGTTCTGCTATCTTGCTTGGGTAATGTAGTGAAAGTGGAGTCTCCTCCGATATAAAAGAAAACAAGTCCAAGTACTGAACCCGTATTTAATTTTGTCTATCTGCCAGCTCCAGCAATCTTACAACGGCAGCGAAGAAGTCCTTTTACAAGTATGCTAGGGACTAACTGAAATTACAAAAACTTGGATATAATAAACCAAAATATGAAACTACCCTATAAACTAGTAAAAATACCAATTGATTTTATCTATTACGTGCCTGTCTGGATTGAAACTCCAATCTTCCACAAGAGCACTAAAAATTAAGGGGAAAAGGTCAATTTTCTAGTACATAATCTGAGGACTAATTCTCTCAGCTTTTATACGCACTTTCCACCCTTGCCTTCTCAGTTCAATCGCGAAATTGGGGTGATGGGTTCACAGGGTTCAGGTACTAGCAAATAGCCACTGGATCTCCATCCATAACTATTAAATGACAAATTTCCAGCAGAAAAAGTGTAACAGACACTGCACAGCCTAGTTACGTATCAGAAGGTAGGCCTTGATATATGCAATTCTCCCCTGTATGTTTGCTCCATGCACGCGCGAGCACACACACACACACACACACACACACACACACAAGAAAAAAAAATTAACGTCAGCTATGACTGTGAATGCCCCATCTGACTCTCCAAGCCATTTACTACAGTTTCATTTTGTAGAAGAGAAGTCACCGTAGTATCCACCTTGATGCACAGATGAGGGTCTCCAATAAAGGCAGGTATGTCTTATTTCTAATAGTTGTTGTGCTCTTACAGCATGAGACGTTGGAAAATTCATTCAATTTCACTGTGCTTTATACAGCAGAGATAATTAAAAAAGAACTAAAGAGACATATTTTAATGACATACAAACTAAAGTTAATTACAATTACAAATAGCGACAAGTTTCTGAAACATTGACATTCTATATTGATCATATAGGCTAATAGCTGACACATGAATATGAATTCCGCTTACCTGACCAACAGAGCCAAAACGATACACAACACTTTCCCCTGTATCGTCAGAATTTGGTGGTGACCAAAAAGGATCAAATGCTACTCCACTAACCTGCCAAATATGCAGTCCAAATGAACTTCTTCTCAAACCAAAAGTTGGCAAATCCACAAAATATGAAGCAGATGGTAGTAATATACTAAGTAATCATGCAAACCAAGCATACAAAGCATTGAAGCATTCTACTGATCAAAGTACAACAACTTACCCATGAGTTATGACCCTCTCCCCAAGCTACAACTTTTCGGTCTTCCATACTCCATACTTGAACCAGGTCATCTTCACCACCAGTCAATATATACTTGCCGTCCCCGCTGTCAATTAATGATTTATAGTCAACCGCATAGCATTTTTCAATCATCCAACCACAGAGATGATGCTGGTATTGTTAAAAGCGGATAGGAGGAAAAGTAGCTCCATCATTCAACAGATGTGTTACATTATCAAGTTCGTAGAGAAAACCTTGATCAGCAATCGTTATGGACTTATGGTCCCTTTTTGCGTTATGTTAATTATATCAAATAAGCATTTTTCAGTATCAATACAAGGTTAATTTATACCATTAGAAAGCTTTATGGTACCAAAACAAGTTTCAAAGTACTTCGCATTTTGGGTTGTTTTCTTCTAATTGCACCAATTTTTGGCAAAGATTTTGATGCTATTTTACCCTCAACTATTCCCTCTCCTCCCCTAATGAAAAAAATTGATCAGATGGGCAAAGGTGTCCAATTTCCTTTTCTCTCCTCTTTTCTTAAAATTTGTACAAAAAGCAAATGGTGCGACTAAAATAAACAGAAATAGTATATCTGAAGGTTTCATAGTACCAAACACCTTCATAGTAGTAACTAGTAAATATACATGAACAACCATATTTGGTACCAAGACGTGTTTAGTTAGTACTGGAAAATGTTGATATACTAAAAGAATATCCAATATCCGTTAGTCTCTCCAAATTGGACCCCTACAGTGCTTTAGCAAGGCTCCAACTTCATATACTACAACAAAAAATCTTCAACATCCCAATGGACCCAAAATTATTCTCTATTTCTAGCTGACCCCAATGAACCGAAAAATTGAAACCCCAATACTGATAGCTACAATAATTGGGATATGAATAAATGGCCTTTCATGTAAACAACAAAGTACAATACCAAAACAGTAGCTTCAAGTTAGTATATAAAAAGTACCTCCAAGCACAACAAAGCAGAGCCCCATAATAACTTTTTCCACCACATATAAGTTGTTCTTTCAAGTAGTCAAACACTCGTAGATATCCTGCATTCAAGCATCGACTCTGATAGATTAGCTGGCAATCTAACACTAACTATCAACAACATTCCACAATAGTAATACAAAGCATATTCAAAGAGATACCATCTCTTCCAACAGTAGCCATATAGACACCATCATTTGAAAATGCTATGCTATTAATTGATCCTTGGCATATATGCCATCTAGCAGCTGGATTACTCTGCAAATAATATGCATAAAGAACAAATGTTAGAAGGTAGAATTATTCCTCTGAAAATTGAACTTAATTACAATTTACAAAGTAATACATCAAACATTACAAGTTTACAATCTGATACATTAAACATTACAATTTACAATGTGATAAATAGCACATATCAATCCACATGAAATAAATTCAAAGGCCTGCATTCCAGCATCTGTCCGTAACACAACATTTTGGACGTCGGGAAACAAAAATGGACGTTCCAACAAAAAAGAACCCAAAATGACAAAATATTTTAACATCATAAGTCACAGTATCTCTGTTCCTATACATGTCCGTAAAAGAAAAGGAGAAAATTTTAAACGAGCTATGGTACCAAAACCCTAAACACTGACTTCTCACTCTGGCATGCATCGCCAAGAAAGTATCAAGCTTCACTAGATACGTTAGCTGTCAACTAGCCATGGTAAAATCTAACCGCTTACTTCTCTCTCTAACATGCATCATCGAGAATTATTAAGCTTTGCTAGATATGTTAGAAGTCAACTACGCAATGTGCTTAATTGTGCCCATCAAGCCAAAATCTTCAATCAATCTCAGCACAGGAAGAGATAAGATATCAGCTGCACATCAGATACTAGGCTAGAGAGAAGGAAGTACGTAGGTGCAATTGAAAAAAAAAAAAAAGGCAAATTGAAGCAGCCTTTTATTTATTTAACCTTTCATTTCTCTTTTCATCACCAAATCCCATTCATTTACTAGTCAAACAAAACTGGATCTGATATGTGGGATTTTTTTTCAAAATCATAAGTATGGAGCTCATTTACTAAGTCTTTTATTGTTATCTCAATCTTTAAAATATATAATTTGGATATTATAATAGAGTAACCCTAGTGCGAGAACAAGTCGTTTAACATTTATTGATCATTAACTTTCCATGGATCCCAAACACCACACACAAAGAGGGGAAAGAGATCAAAAGATATGGACATATTGTTTACCAACTAGTTACTACTCACTGCTTTGGAGAGAATAACATAGATAGTTGTCTCATACCATCTGGAGTTCAAAGATAATTCTTCTATACTCAAAAATTTCCACAGCTCACCAGGCAATTTTTTATTAGAAAGATAATAGTCAAAGATTTGGCAGCTTGACCAAGGAAAGTCATAAGCAACAATAAATTTGGGAAACAGCCAGCAAGGGTAATTGTCCTCTCTAATGAAATGACTTCCCGTCCCCTGCTTGCTCTCTCTCTCTCCCTCTCTCTCTCTCTCCCTCTCTCTCTCTCTCCCTCCCTCCCTCCCTCCTCCCCCCTCCCCCCTCCACCCCCCTTCTCCCCGCTCCCCCCTCTCCCCCCCGCCCCCCCCGCTCCCCCTCTCCCCCCGCCCCCCCTCCCCCCCCCGCCCCCCTCCCTCCCTCCCTCTCTCTCTCTCTCTCTCTCTCTCTCCTACCCCTCTCCTTACTCCTTTCTACCTTAAAGTTTCTTATTAACTTCTTATCTTTCAAACTCTATGAACAGTTCTCTCGTCCCTGAGATTCTCTCCCTCCAGCCATGGGCAACAGCAAGTATACCATCGTCACTTCCTCTTTCAAAGATTTGAAAGCCCCACCATTTTACTCTTTATTGGTGTCAGTGAGACACCCTCGCGCTCAATCAGTGGAATAAAAAAATTAAAACCAGAAAAAAAAGGAAGAAAATCATGTGAAACCAAGAAGAGAAATTGGAGCATCTAAATTGGAGCATCGGAGGCTCTTCGCTACCCTGGAAGACCACCAACATTCAAAATCTGTGTTACACATACTCTGATAAAGTGTCTACTTGGAATTTTGGACTCAAACGTCCTGGTGACAAACTCGGCCATTTCGTAGAAAAATGTCAAGTTTTTGGTTTAAAATGAAGTAACCGAGTGTAGAAGTAAATGAAGGTGTCGAAGAAACAGAGATCAAGATAGTGCAGCATGAGACCATTAACAATTGGTTCATCCTGATTTCATAAGATGAAGTCCATCACTTAGACTTGTCCGTTCAATATTCAATCTACAAATCTAACATTCTCGTGATTCGTTTTAGAAACAATGAATAATAGCCATACATCCTAGACTTACGTTTCATTCAAGCCACATATTTTAAATCATAACTCTTCGATCTAACCAAGTTTGATTTCAGTTGGTGCTCAATTAAGTGAATATAATCGATCCACCTAAGCTTCTGCAATATAAAGCGTGATGTGTAAGCAAACCCAAGGGTGAAAAATTGCGGACACGGTCGCATTCACGATCATGGTGACGTCATGAAAGCAGCTTTCAACGAATATGTGGACCGTAGCACGACAACGTGGCATGCATATATAGAAAGATTTATATTAACGAGTTCACCTCATCTACACTTCTTAAGTCTAAGAAGTATTCTTTTAAACTCAAAATAATGACCAGATCTATCACAAAATGAGTGGAGTATATATTTGGTGAATGAACAATTATTTAATTTACTATATTTCATTCGCTACATATTTAATAGTACATAAATTGGCCAATTTTGACAAAAGAAAGGACATTGGGAAACAAAAGTTAA
This sequence comes from Beta vulgaris subsp. vulgaris, assembly GCF_026745355.1. Lineage (NCBI taxonomy): Eukaryota > Viridiplantae > Streptophyta > Magnoliopsida > Caryophyllales > Amaranthaceae > Beta > Beta vulgaris. The sequence goes on from NC_079208.1 coordinate 11,883,437, forward strand.
AATGCCACGAGTCAGCCCAATGTAACGAACGACGTGGCAAGAAGAATGTGGTTTTTTCCACAACATTCTGTAACAAGGTTTCGCGTACCATGGCAACTCAAATATCCAGTACAACTCGACCATTATGTAATGAAACAGCAAGTTTTAATACCACAAGCAATACAAGTCAACAATTAGAATAGCAAAATATTATAAGCGTCTCCAATGCATAAATGCATGCAGAGAAAATCAAAGAAATGGAAATTATTAGACTCTTCGGACACGAAAGAGTAGCATAGAAATGAGTTAGCAATTTAATTTATTTACATCAATTTATAATGTAAAACGTCCTTATATATAATACCTCTTTTCAGATAATAACTTGTCAATGTTCAAAGAAGAAAAGCGAATAACCAATAGTTAGACAGCAAAGAAAATCCTCATTGGACCCAACCACCCACTCCCCGCATTTGCCAAACGTTTTTCTCCCATTAGCTGGCCATAGTGACCCTAGTACCTTCCCTAATGAAAAGCAAGCTCTAATACCCTGTCTCCTCCCCCCCCCTGCCAAAATGTTATTTCAGCCCTATTTCAACAGCACCCCCTCGCTCCCTCTCTAATCTGTCAAAAACAGAGATATTGTGGCCAGTTCAGAGAGATTAAAATAGGAAGAAGAAAGATTAAGGAAGAACAAGAAAGATATGATTACAATAATGCTAACCATGATGATTAATCGCCAATTACAACCTTGCTCGTTTTCGAGAGGTATGACACTCTCCCCAGCTACAAACTGCTAATTACTTTCCACAGTGCCAACATACTTCTCTCCCTCCAATTTGCTCTATATATAGAGTTTTTCCTCTAACAAACTACCTATCTCATTCTACCAGGCATTAACTTGTAATTTTACAACCTAAAGTGCGCCTCCCCCCCCCCCCTAAATATGGGCGCTTAGCGCGCGCTGCACACACACAACACACCCCCTAACCAGCCATTTGCGTCAGTGAGAAAATGAGAATCACGTCTTTCAGTCAACCAAAATCCCTATCATAACATTCACTTTTGCCGAGAACAGAGATATCTCAATAAACAATAAAGGGTTTGATTATGTCAAACAATAATGTTTCTGGAAAAGGACAAAGTTCTATAGATAATTTGACAATTCTTAGATTTTTGCTTCTGAAATTCTTCACGGTACATATATATAGTGGTGGTGCGATGAGACTGCAGACATGGAGTAGTTGTGCATAGGAGATCAGGTGAAGATAGAAAATTTACAATCAGAATCCTTGAGGAATAGCTTTTGTTAATTCTTTCCTGATTTCAATAAATTATTTCTCACTTTCAGGGCTTGCACCACAGACTATTTCACCCATGTTTCATTCACTATTTAGCGAGCACTTGGATGACTTGAAACTTCTCCAGAATGTTATTAAAATATTACGTACACACTTATTTTACACTTCAGTTTCTAAACAATTCACAAGGGGTGAAAATCCAAGTACACAAGAATTAAAACTACAGCAAGATTCACTTCTTTCAATCCAGCTAGCAAAAGCCCCAACACTCCAGTCATGTTTCAACCTCATCAGTTGTTGCTGTAATACATAGGTCTTACCACTATTGCACGTAAATGCCAGATCATCTAAGCAAAAAGGGGACCATGGGTGAAGACTAACAGCCCCATTCACACATCAACAGAATAATTTGACTGAAAAATATGCTCAAGAAGAAATTCCAAGGCACTGCCAATGATCAATGCTACAGATTTATGAAGTAGGGAGAGTACCTTATTCGTCCGTGCATGGACTACAGAAAACTGGGTCATATCCTTGGTGGCAGGGAAGGAAGAATCAGCAGCACCATCTTTACTCTACAGCAAAAATCATGAAAAATGAATCAGTTTCCAAAAAGAATCAAAATACACAAAGACGAGCATGCTAGGAATGGTCAGCACTTTAGCAATATGATAGGCACACCTTCTCGTACACATACATATTTCCATCTGCATGAGCAACGACAAAGGCACCATCACCCCTGGGCACCCACGCAATACTAGTACAACGACTGCGGAAAAAAGACACCATTTGACAGTATTATTGTGTCAATTATAGAACATATAACCAATGTCAAAGATATTCTCGAGTAAGAAAAGAAAAAAAGTAAGCTTGTAAGGACAAATATTATCCAGAAAGTATCTAACTAACTTCTACATGTTTAAATTTTTTTCTTTGTGCTTCAAGCAGTAAAATAAACAAGATTTCATGAGCAATAAACAGTTCTGGAAAATGGATAATGATGATCTCGTCTTTAATGATAATAATTTAACATGAGGTGAAGAGTAGTCAGTGCTCTAACGCACCCTATGATCCCAGTCCTAGGCTCCTAGCTATCTCAATACCAGATCCTGATAAATAAGCATATATTCATTAAGGAAAGATGAATGATAGAGCCTTGCTACTAGCTATGCATCTAAACCACCACGATTTTGGGAAAGCCAAAAATGGAAATACAGCCTATCATTAAGGACGGAGAGCGTAGTACAATAAGCTAGAAAAATCTAACCGGAATAAATCATTATAGTAAGCAATAACACATGATTGCTCGTTTCAAACTGGTATACCATATTATTATAAAAGTCAGTACCTGCTGTTTATAGAACCATCTTTATTATAATGATGTGCACCTACAAGCTTCTTCCCCATATCTTGTAATTGCTGCCTTAGGGACACTGAATACACTACCACATGAAATCCCCAAACAAAGTTTTATTCCACTGTAAACCTTATAGTTGTCAAAATATCTATAATTAAAGAATGTACTCACCATCCCCTGAATTCAATCCGATAAGCAAATCATGACCATCCTTGGCATCTAGATCAAATGCATGGCAAAGAGGGTTCGAGTTACTAAAATGCATTGATTTAATTGGATCCTGCATAAGAAGCAGACAGATAAACAAAACTACAAACCTTAGCAATGGTGATATCAATAAACACCATAAGTGAAAAACAAAACCCACCTTATCCTGTGAATTCAGATCACTGATGAAAATTGTATCCCCAACATTAAATATCAAGTATGTCCCCTTTCCATCAAAATTCAGATTGTTGCTCGAATTACTCACACTAGAAGCACCAAGAGATCCATTTCTACTACTAGTACTACCATATTTACTCCCTCCATTTCCTCCAACAAAACTAAGCGCCCTACCATTTCCACCACCAAGAATTCTGGCAGCTGCTGATCTCACCCCACTCGCAACACCTGCTCCTGATGTCGATGCTTGTGTGCCTTGAGTTGGCTTGTCTTTCAATTGAGCAAGCGTTACCTGTAAATTACCAACCCAATTTCTATGAGCTAATGGCCACAAATAAAAACTACTCAGCACATAATCAAAGACAAACAATTCTCAACAAATTTCTCGATCATATTCACCATTCAGCCACCAATCAACACGTACTGCCGTCTCCACCATACTTAGTTTCATCTAACGCCAATTGCGGATTAGATTAGATAAACATATACCACTTTTCATCAGCAAACAAAATCGACTTCAAAGAGCATAACTCGGGCTAGATAGAGTATAACTCGCTCAAATTCGACTAAAAAGGATAGCAATTACAATCATAATGCAGCAATTCGCTAATAACCATAATTTTCCAACTAATGAATTCCGATAACAAACTATCATCAAATTTCAACCCTAAAAAAGCACCAAATGTAAAGTTGACCTAAAACAAGACTAAAAACAGGATCAATCAAATAAAAACAAAGTAAAAAAAAAGCACCTGAGAAACAGTCTTTCCATGAGAATAATGAAGAAGACCAGATGGATGAGACTTCTCATACTGAAGCTTGTAACGACCTTCTGGAGTTTTAAAGTAAGTCTTCAAAGAAGAACCAGATTGACTATTATTATTATTAGCACCTGCTACTCCACCACCAGATGTTGATGATGATGATGGTGACATCATTCCGTTTGCGTTATTGTTCATCATCTCTTATTATTCTACTACTATTGTTGTTGTCGCTGATTATCGAACAAAAACCTGCGACCATCACATCAGAATTTCTAGGGTTTTCAACAAAATTAAATCGAATTTCGCCTTTTTCTACTTAATCTGACTTCAATTTTGATAATCTCGAATCTCAGAAGGATAAGAAAGTTGTGGTTTCTTCTACGTTTGAGTTTTCTGCGTTTTTGGGAAGTTCGTTGTTGAGGAAAGTAGTGGGAGGAGAGAGAGAGAGAGAGTGTGTGTGTGTGTTGAGAAGTGGAAGAGGGAAAAAGAGAAGAAAAGGGAAGAACCGGAGAGATGCGGCGTGAGTTTTTGAGAATTGAGAGTGTGGATACTGATTCAAAGTTGACGAGTTTAAGTTGATTTTATTATTATCTAATTCTAAAGTGCCAATTTGAGGTGAGGGGGGGTTATGGGAAAAAACAGTTTTAACTCAATCTATATCATACGAGAGGACCATCCGATCATCAAGATTTAGGTTGATATGAAGATGAAAGGAATAATACTACTTTCCATTTCGCATCAAACCAATTTGTGGATTTACATATTTTGAGGCTTTTGATTAAGTCAATGAGAGATATAATTATTGACTTTTTTTATCTATCTAGTTTTTTTTTTTATGTAATTTTGCGTTCTTTTTACTTTTACTTCTTCTTTCTTCACAATAACTATTGTATTATTTCAATATACTATTAACTTTAGGAATGAGATTAATATGGGTAAAATTTCATTCCTTCAATAAAAAGTCGTTCTCAAAGAAATGAGAGACCGCAAGCCAAATATCGTTCTCGACTTCCAGCTAGAATTTTTGGAAGAAGCTTGCCGGAATACCATCAGGACCCGGAGCTTTAAGACCCTCCATCTGGAAGACGACACCCTTTACCTCCTTTTTGGACACTAATCGCTGAAGATCAACTATTTGTTGTTGGGATAATTTCGGAACCAATTCTTGGATTTCATTAAACTCGTCCGGATTCTCAATTGAAAACTCAGAACCTTGATAAATGTTAGTGGAGTAATTCACTAAAATATGATGGACGTATACCTTATTGGACGCCTGTAACGCCCCGACCTCTGAGCGTCTTTATTAGGTTAATTAATCTTGATTATTAGCAGCGGAAGTCCTAGCCTTTGGTCGGTGCGTTACTGCCGTACTTTCCATTAGGAAAATACAAGGCAACATACTTGCATAAACATATAATAACATGGAAACTTAAACGTACTAGGTTATATTAAAGTAAAACAGAGTTAATGTTAATTAAACTAAGTAAGTACTAAGTTACAAAAGCTTTAATTGTTTGAGTTATTCTAATAACATTTCCTCACTGCTAAGCCATTTCGTCATCCCCATCGGTACCTAAAATTAAAAAACAAAACGTCATGAGCCGAGGCTCAGTAACATACTACTCTAACAACGTAAATTCATTTCAACTCATTTTATTTGAAAACAGGGAGAAGAGAATATCGCAAACATCATTTCATAAACATATAACTTGATAATAGAAATTCGACCATTTTGAGATATTATCCTTTATAATCTTACATCTTTTTAATGGTAACTTGGCAAGTACAACATCATAACATCATAATCATTAATCCGAAAGGCGGTCACAACAAAGGTGACACTTGCGGTGCCCATAACATTAATCCGAAAGGCGGTCACAACAAAGGTGACACTTGCGGTGCCCATAACATATACATATCCGAAAGGCGGTCACAACAAAGGTGACACTTGCGGTGCCCATATCCGAAAGGCGGTCACAACAAAGGTGACACTTGCGGTGCCCATAAGTACTGCCAAGAACCGTCTTTCACTTTCATTTATCATGTTTCGTTATTTTTATATTTATGGATAAAACATCTTCTTAAGCATCATGAAAACCAATTCATCAGCATCATAAACATCATTTAGCAAAACATTTCATATCCCGCAATCCATAAACACATATCATCAAAACATTATGTAAAAGCGTCATAAAACATAGTTGGAAGGGGATGCGGGTGTTAGCAGTAGACGTTACCTCGATTGCGATTATTATACTTGATAGCCGGGTGAGGCTTGTAATATCCCTTTTCCTTTCTAATCTATTCAAGGATTAATAAAGACGACTTATTAATATTTTATTCTAGATTTAAACTCTACGATCCATTTCCATCATGTGTCTATGAATTACTAGAGTGTTTATAAAATTAATAGTTATGGAACCTTATTACAACTTTTATTACTAAAACAATACTTCTTGAATTTAGTAACTTGATTACTAACTTATGTAAAACTATTTAATTAGTAATAATCATTACTTCTAAGATTCATGAAAATTCATTTTTAATGACTTGAAGGTATAATTATAGAACTTTCATACTTTACTTAAACTTTTAATAGTAACTAGTTATTCCACTCTAACTTGTACTAGAGATATTTCATACTACTTGATACCCATGTATAAGTGACTCTATTTAATTTACAACTTAAAAGTGATACTCATTTAATCAAGCTAAAAGTGGGATTATAATTGTAGATTAAGGTTATTAATATTATACTTAAAAATCCAAGTGTACTTAATTAGTATTACTTTATACTACATAAACTTAAGTTATATCTATGTGAACATGAAACTATAACTTAATTAACCAAAGATACCCATTATATATAGTAAAGGTGTAATATTAGTGATTATGTCATAATCTATATTATACTATAATTAGGTTGTATAATTATTTCATAAAATGAAATTTATAATATTAAATTAATTAACTAAGTCCAATCAACTTGATTTATTAACCATACTAAGTTTCTATATTTTAACTTGAGAGGTTAGAAGTACACTTATGCATAAACAAAACAAGATAATAATTCAAGGTAGTTTAGTTAATTAGTCCAACTTACTATATGGGTTATGTTAATTAATCACTAAGCCCAACTAACATAACTCAAGTTTTTTTTTTTCAAATTTATAAAAGGAGGGAAAGGTATGTAATATACCTTCACTAAGTGAAGTAACCAGGAGAAGACGGGCAGTGCAGTGGGGGTCGGAGCTCCGGCGAGCAGGTGGCGGTGCAGCAGCGGGACGGACGGCAGGACGGCGGTGCGGCGCGGCAGCAAGGAGGCTGCAGCGAGATGGGGGAGGGGAAGAGTGCAGCGAGAAGGAGAGGAAGAGGAAGAAGAGGGGTGCAGCGTGGGGGAGGGAGAAGGAGGTGGCGGTGCTGGCGGGGTGGCTGGCTGGTGGTGCGAGTCTGGCGCGCAGTGAGGGAGGCCGACAGGTGGTGGTGGTCGGAGAGTGGCCGGAAAATAAGGAGGTTGGGTGGTAGTGTTGAAAGTTTTCTGATTTTTGGATGGAGATGAATAGTAAAATCAGCATACTATTTATAGTAATTTTAGGAACAAAGCTCAATTAAAATAATGGTGGATTAATGGTGAAGTATACTTGGGGAGGAAGGAGTTCTAGAAGCCTTGGGGAGCAAGGTCATGGAGCTTGAGGAAGAAGATGGATTGTGTGGATGGTGAATTTCCTTTTTTGGAAATTTTCTAATTCCTTTACTAATACTAAAATAGTGATTTTTCCTACTTCCTTATTAATGTATTACCAATCTAACTTAGCTTATTTTATTAAATACTTGATTTTATTTTGTCGAATATATTAAAGAAGTGATTAAATAAAAAAAAAATTTACTTAAGCTAATTATCAATGTTAATCAAGTTTGAATTTTCGGGATATTACAACGCCCATGAACCATCTAGCTTCTTTAGTAATAAGAATTCATCCCTTTTTTCCTAGATTTCTCCTTTCTGAAAAAATCATTTAGTGTTCGTATCTTCCCACACAAGCCGTTTGCCCTTAGCAGGTTGTTTCCAAAATTGAAACCGAATTTGAACTTTTTTCAGTTGCTGATTTCTGACTAGCTGATCTAGTTTCCCGGTATCTTCATTAGGAAGGCATTCCTGAATTTCTCCACATTTAGTTAGTCGGTCTTCCCAAACCAAATTATGCTTGGATTTATAATCCCGACACCATTTGAACAGATGAAATCTAGTTGCTAAACACTTGCGCGTTGTTTGATACATCAGCGTCCCAGAAAAAGCATCATTCCAGCGTCCTTCATTTTTACAACAACTCTCAAAAGTCGGGTGTTAAAAAGTTTTATCGTGTGTTTGTTTGGGTAAAGTTGAAGCGTTCTTTGATTCCAGGGGTGTTCGTGGAAGTCCAACAAGGTAAAACAGTTTGGGCAGACTTCCGATATGAAGGTGTTTAGATCTATTTTAAACGTTATGGTCATATATAGGTTATACAAGTTCCTCTTGCTCTATCTCATGGGAAAAAAGCTAAGAATTTAATTAAAGGAGCAATACTTGAAGCTTGTAAATCAGAAATTCCGATGATGATAGGTCAGTCCAATGCTTCATTGTACTCAAATAAATTAATTGGTCTCCTTGTCTTAACTCGTTATCAATCCACGATTATTTTATTGGACATGTCAAGATCTCTTCCAGTCTCAGATAACGCTTCCATTGGCTCGTCTAAAATGATGACGCTGGAGATAGCAGTCACAATGGTAATGAAAATATGAATCCAAGGCTTGACCCAAGCTATTCTAATTCTAAATGTTCTATATAGTAACGGGCCAAACAGTTCTCCAGGGCCTGCCGAGAGATTTTGTTCTTATGGACCTAGTTCAAGGTACTATGAAAGAGGAGAGTGTAGCTATTTTGTCATACAACCCTCCCCGGTCAACCCGCAGGTCCCAATTAACTCGCAATCCCAAGTGATGTACATGGATTGGATTGAAAAAAAAGGCCCACCTCCTCATGTTAGTACCGAATTTTTCAATAAAAAGTCCTTAGGCTTTGGTAAGGGCAATCTAGGAATTTCATAATTAAGTCATTATTGTAAGAAAAAAAAGGAAGATTATGAGCTGGCATAAAGATTCATCAAATATTGCAATTCAACCCTACAAAAATTTGCAAAGGGCGGTGTCTTCTCTGCCACTTATTCTTAATTTTCTTCAACTCAACCTCCCTTGGTGAATTTAAATATGAAGTTGAATAAAATGTCTTGGGGATTTAGAGGATTGTGTAGCTCAATTCAGGAATGCAGAAAGTGTTTCTTCAAAAGGATTGCCAATGGCTCAAACATCAGGATCACTTCAGACAATTGGATCAAAGGCGCGCCTATCAAACTTCGTCATATATCTCCTTACATACTGCAAGCATGGAATTAGTCCAAGACTTAATGATCCCTAGAAAGAAATCCTAGAATGCACGGGTTGTAAGCGAATTTCAAATTATTCTGAATTAATTTCATGATATTGTACGATAATTTAATTTTATATTTTTTAGTACTCTTTCAACTTTATATGCATGCATTCTAATAATAATGCATTTAATAAATTTGGAACAGAAAAAACTACTTATAAATTAAAAATTTTACGTGCATTATGCACGAGAGACCCGTTTTCAGCCACGGTCAATTTTATGTTGCCTTTTCCAGATTGACGAGCAAAAATGGTATGAAAATCCTTCCTTTCGATAAAGAACATGGTGTGCGTACAAATACAACAAATATATCTTACAAGAAAGTGTTTGAAAGCGTATAATGGTCTGTTTGGATGCCAACATTTCATTTCAAATGCTGGATTTGTATCAATTCCATTGTTTGAATGAGTTGGAATTTGAAATCAAAGAACTTGTTCAAATTTCGGAATAATTAAGAAAGCCCATCTTGATGAGGGATTTGAAATACCATGGTTTATCAAGTCATTTGAAATTCAACTCCTCCTAAAGCAAAGCTATTTCTTTCTACTCTCCCTCTCTTCCACTTTATTGCACTATGTCTCCCTTGCCGTAATTATTCTCCCTCCTCTACCATACTGCTAATCTGCTATCATCTGGAATTGAATATGAGCATTTCAATTTCCAGATTTGAAATCCAACAATTGAAATGAAATTTGTGTTCCCAAACACAATCTAAATTGATTTGAAAATTGCATTTGTAATTATTGTTCATTAACCAATCTTACTTTATGATTTTATAATTTTGTGTAATACCGGAAGTTAAGTGATTGTTATTGTGTGACTTCTAAAATATACTTTATAATAAAGCCAAAAATACAACCGTGTATTATGCACGAGTCATAAAACTAGTTAGGTATTATTTTCTAAGGATACTTTAATTATTTCAACTCTTTATTATTATTATCTCTATTATATAAGTTAAGGGGGGAGGAAGATGTTTTCCTCTCATAAAAGTCTAATATACCCTTAATGAAATTAAATTGTCATATAAATCATTTTTTTTCTTCCTACTTGTCATATGTATAGAACAAGTTAATAATGGAATTGAATTTGAAATTTCAATTAAATATTTAATTAAGGAGAATGATTTCCTCTTATTACCTAATACCTACGTGTGAAAAAAATTTATTCAAAAATTAAATTGATAATATAACTTGATTGACACAATTAGAAAAAAAATTAAAACTTGAATTTCATATTAATAATTATACTCATAATATTTTAAAACCTAAATGTTGATTTATCTCTATTATATAAATCAGACTCTTTTTAACAATTGAACCTGATACATAAATTCTTCCACTTTATTTGAGCACAAACTTTCTTCTAATGTACTTCTTCCTCTTGATAATATATTTGAATACTGATGAACAAATAACTAATAAAACCAATGAAACATTGATTTAAGAAAATATAGTAAAAAGTTCACAATAATTATAAATGTATTTTCGAATCAATTTTTTTTATAACATTGATGAATAACTAATTGAGAAAAAAACATTAATAGGACATATACACATAGCGTCCAAAAAATGCTAGTTTTTATTAAAGTTACTAACTTGTATATTTAGATACTTCCTCCGTTCCAAATTAGATGTCACACTTTCTATTTTTTTTGAAGGAAACACTTTCTATTTTAAGAAGTTTCAAAATAAATGTTACACTTTCATTTTGGGTAATAATTTCTCTCTATCTTTCTCCTATCACATGAGGCCCTTTTGTTTTCTTTCTCTATCTCTCTCCTCTCCAAAAATTGTCTAAGAGTCCGTGATTTGAAGAGTGTAACATCTAAAAAGAAAAGGAAGAAGTAAAAGTAATTAAATTTTGTTCCCTCTAGGGTTTCTCCTTGAGAGGATTTTTTCTCTCAAGGGTTTCTCCTTGGGAGGGTTTTTTCCTAGCCTCCGTCGCTAGGTTTTCTTCTTTTTTTTTGAAGGTTTTTTCCTTCATTCTTTCTTCTTTCTCTTTGTTTTTTCATCACTTTTCTTCTTGGTCTCAATTGTGAATCTTTGTAGGGGCTTCCACTGGTGTTCGTACGGTGGTAAGCCCAAACCTTTTTAATTGCTTCTAATAAGTATATCCCATCATTAAGATGGTATTTATTTTAGGATGTTCCATTTCTTTTTTTGTTCGTCTAATGAAGAAGGAAGATCTTAAAATCATTATTCTCTGTAAGGATCTAAAAGACCACGGAAGTATTTTCACCCAAACGACTATGCATCAGCGGAAGTTAAGCCGAATCAGGGCAAACTCACATATTGTATTGCTTCAGATGAAGTTTTTTATTAAGGCTATTTTTTATCAAATCTGCTATGTATCTAGTTCTAATGTGTTATATACCTATGTTGGAATTTTAGATTTTTCAGGAATTGATTGTAAGTGCTGTTTGGCTATCCCTTATGAATGAAAATTATTTTTTATCCTGTTTAAAAAAGAAACGGAAGAAGTATGTGATATTAGCCAAACCTTTTTTTTCAAAAAAATAAAAATAAACATAACCCCCCAAAAAATTTGAAAAGAAATGTCTTGGTGTTTACATCCACATGGCAACTCATTAGAGGATAAAAACTCCCCATGTCAGCCAAACTAAAAAACTTGCGTGGATCTTCCACATGGCAATCACCCATAGGTTACAATAACGTGGACTGCCATTGAAGAACTAACTCTGATTCTACCTCCCCTGCCTTTCTTCCCCCAGAAAACCCAACCAATTTTCCCAGCTCTCCACTAATTTTTTCCAGGAAATCTCAATTCTAACCAACGCTTCATGAAACATCGTCGTAAAAATCTTCAAACTTCACATTAACAAACACATCAGTCTCTCTCTTCACTTCCTCAAACACTGATTGATTTCTGCGCCCTAAATCTGAAAATTTGTTGATAAAATAGATTTTCTGGAATGATCAAATTACACCATTTTTATCCTCTTTCAATTGATATGGTCGCTTGGAGGGGATTCGTTTTCACCATTTTTATCCTCAACTTTGTTCTCACTTGCCATCTCTTACTTCTTCAGCCTCTCGTTTCTGCCTCAGGTATTTCGTCTCGGAATTTGTACTACTACTTAATTTGTTAGGGTTTGTTAATTTGAGTGTTGTTTCTTCTGTTATTTGCTCTAATTTTACGTACTGATTGTCAAGTGAAATTGAACTATATGTTTTTGTTGTAATGCTTGAATTGTTAGGTTTGAGTTTCTTGAGTTAAGAGGTTGGTTTTGCTATGGATTATAATCGACATTGTGTCGGTTTGATCTTCGATTGCGATAGAACTTAATGGATGTTTGGGCGTGGATTGAGAGGATGTTTCTAGGTTCTGGACAATAGATTGGTGCCTAGTGGTATATTTTGATGAACTTAAATTGTACTTCTTGCGTATGTCATTCGTGTTAGGTAGACAGGAATTGGTTGGATTAGACAGGAAAGATGAGTGATTAAGTGAATTTCTCGTGTTTGATTCTTATAACTGTAAGAGATTTGATAGGAAAGGTATGAAAGTAATGGGAATGAAGATTTATGAAATTTCTGCTATTTTCCTTCTCCCGATAAACGGAGGAGTTTTAAGTGAGTTTTTCAGAATTATGAGCTTGAGTTTGGTATTGAATGCAATTGACATTGGGTCGGTTTGATTGTCAATTGTGAGTTAGCTTTGCTGAGACTTTGGGCGTCGGAGGAGAGGATTTTGCTTTTGTTTTATTGTTGCTTAAGTTGTGGACAAGAGATTGGTGGTAGCTTCTATGCTTCACAGCTTGAGATGTTGACATGTATTCCGACCCGTTTTGATGGCTGCAAAGAATTAAGTTACATAATTGGTACATCATTAAGATGCACGTCGTGGCAATAGTACATTATTTGCACATCATGTGTGACCAAAATTCTTTTGCCAAAGCGTGCATGTATTCTTCTTGTTAAGCCTTGCCAGCTTTTCCTCGCTATTGCAGATGGCAAATTGTTTTGCGTCAATTTCTTTACCTTACTGCTATTTAGAAACCATATTAGTGTAATGCTCCAATATATGTTACTACAATAAAGCAATAGACAAAACTGTGTCCTTCTTGGCAAAGTTTTACATCTTAAGTTCTTAAAAGCTTTATAATTTCGTCCCAAAGGATTCAAATTTAATGTTCATTATTATCAACAATTTTCATTTCTATATGATATTACAAAGGATAGTTGAATGTTTGTTTAATGTTGACTTTTGAAATAAGGGGGGATTTGTTGTTAAGTGTTGTCTCAAAATTGGCTGCTTGAAATTGGCAGAATTGATCATGTAGTTGTAGATTAGGTTAGAGTTTGTCTGCAAAATGGCTGTATTAGTTGACTCTAGATAGAAGCCATTTTGAGGTAAAGTACGTTTTGCCCGTAGCTATTACGAAAAGGACGTAGCTTGTTGAACACAATAGAGCTTTCATGTGTTCCCTTGCTGCGAGCTTCTTGTTACATCAACTGCTACCCTTTTGCCACCTCTTGATTTACCATTTTCTGAAAGCCTTTAACTAGCAACTACAGAAAGATGGTCACCATGTTGATCAGAGTCTGCCATGTCAATTGAAATGTAGCAGTTGCTTACAGGATGAACGGAGCTTAAGATCTGCAACCTTGCTTATTGCCGGTATTCCTGTTTGCCTTTTCTGTTTCTTTAGCCATTACTATGATATTAATATTCGAGAGACTTTTTGACATCCAATGTTAGATATCTTACTATCCTCAGCTTTGATGATGACCTATTTTCCAGAGGAACCCAAATCTCATGATATGCTGGAATTTTGCTTCTGCAAGAAGTGCCATATGAATATCTTGTTTATTTATCAAATGTAGGTGCTGCGTGCAATCATTTTCTGTGGCCTGTGAATGATGTATTTTGACTGCCAGCATCCTGTATCCAGTTGTGCAATTGTTAACTAAAACTTCGAAACTTGTTCTCCTTTTTTAAATTGTTTTAACCTGATGCACATATCTTTTTTATGCAGAAGAAAATCCTGTAAGAGCAGATGATCTATTGGAAAAGGCTTCTCAAAGTATAAAAGTGAAACACTATAGTGAGGCACTTGAAGATCTTAATGCTGCTATTGAAGCAGATGCAACACTGTCGGAGGCTTATTCACGTCGGGCAAATGTTCTTCGTCAGTTGTGCAGGTGTGTTTATTGCTTATTTTTGAATAATTTGTATGAATTTCATTCTTATTATTTGGTTGTCATAGCAGCTAATTTTGTTGTGTTTTGCATGATTTAGTTTGATATGGTGTTTTGTGGACCACTAGTACAGTTCTTTTGTGTTTATTCTCGTCTTTTACTATGGTTATGCATATAATTGCAGTTGAACCTGTCATCGCTGAAAAAATTGGAGAACATAAAAATCAATTAAACTCGACTTACTACTTATTATCTACAAGTTTTTGTAATTGCTTTCAAAGTTTAGGTCGTTAAATATAGAGTCACGGGCTGTTTGGGCGTATATCTGGGATATTACAGCATACTAGCCCTCTATGTGAGATACTGATTAAGGTGAAATGGTGTTGTTAGTTTGCGAGACAATTATTGTTGTTAGTCAAGAGTATACTGCTCATCTACTATGGAAAATTGCACCGCGAAATTTTAAATAGAAATAATTACTGGGAATCAGGCTCTTATATTTGTTTCATTAGCTAGTATAATGAAGCGGTTAATTGAGATAGAAAACTAAGAGAAGATGAAGAATTGGCACTAATAAAAACTGAAATCTACAGAACTTAAAGATAGGTTCAAGCTTTTGAGAGTTTTGATTCTCTCCCACAACTAAGCAACTTGGACCAAATTAGAGTTTCATGATTATTCTCGTTTAGAAGATAGAAGACAAAGTATCTCTATGCCCTTGAAATCCAGCCATTTCGATTTTGGCCATATAATTTCGGCATGTCAAATTGTCAATACCTTCAATTTGACATACCTTCAGCAAAGGATCTACCCAAGTCTCCTCCAGATCATCACCATTCACCACCGGGATCTTCAATCCCTGTAAAAGCACCCCCCCCCCTCGTGCTTTCTTGTCGCCCCCACTGCTCAAACTTCGTAGAATCAAGATCCTTGCGATGAACTTTTCAAAATTCTACTTGTGGATCCTCACGAATCTAAGGTTCTTCAATGAGTAGCGCCGAGTCAGGTACGTAAACGAGAAATGGGACCGGCTTGGAAGTTGGCAAATCTGAAAACTCTAAAAATGGGTATTACAAGGAAATGACAAAAAATTGAAATAATATTAATATTACAACAGAAAACAAAACCCCAATCCAAAGAAACAGGAACATCAGCAAGATCACGTAACTTAATAACCACAATTCCATAAATGAAGACTCAATAGTCAACAGGCCGAAAGATAGTTATTGAAGAAAAGAAGAAGAAGAATCTGAAAAAATCCAAATCATGAAGGAAGAAAAGGATGGTAACATATCAGGCACTAATAAAACTGAATTCTGAAGCGAGAGAACAGGGTTCAGTGAGTGAGCGAACTAGAGACGTGAGAAAAAAAAAAGAAAAAAGATTTCCCTTGGTGTAAAGTCAGCCACTGATTACTTTTTTCCTTTTTTCTATTTTTTTATTTTAAATAAATTTTGTACAAATAGATTGGGAACGTGCGACTGAGATATCTTTTGTTTCATCGATTATGCTCTTTGAGTTGTAGTTGCCATTAAAATCCAGGACAAAATTGCTCTCAGAATAATTGAGACACAAAAGTAAGAGATGAAGATTATGTTTCTGGATTAATGAACTGATGATTCCAGAAGTTAGAGCTTGATTCAGGCTTTTGAGAGGCTTGATCTTCTCCCACAATTAATTAACTAAAACGAAATTGATCTCTCATAATTCTGTTCATAATTTCCTCTTTATACTCTTCTCTATCCTCTAGCTAATTTTCTACTCTTCCTCAAGGTACCACTAACAAATTTATGAGGTAACCTGTTGTAATTCTCCCTTTAGCCAGTTTATTACAGCTTAAGGATGTGTATTCAATGCATTGCTCTCATAAGCATGTGATTATTATTTAGACATGAGGATTACTCCCCTCCCCCCCCCCCCCCCCTCTCTTCGCGGGCCAATTTTTTTTGTTCTTTTGTAATTAAGATATTTGGACTTTGTTGGGTTATTCCTAATGTGTGTTGTTGCTTAAAATTAAAATGCAGGTATGAAGAATCAGAGATCAATTATAATAAGTATCTGGAACTGAAGCCTGGTAATGCTGCTGTTGAAAAGGAGCTTTCTCAGCTGCATCAGGCTCGAAGTGCTCTGGAAACAGCATCAAGTTTCTTTAGCTCAGGAGATTTTGACAGAGCGTTGGAGTATGTTGACAAACTTGTGCTTGTTTTCTCTCCTGCATGCTCAAAGGTAGCCATTCATCTCCTATTTCTATGACGTATGTCAAATATCAATGTTTTAATGTATATATTTTCCAACATGATAAATAAAGCTACCTGAATGGCATGGCAGGCGAAGATTCTGAAGGTAAAATTGTTGTTGGCATTAAAAGATTATTCAGGTGTCATTGCTGAGGCTGGTTATATTCTCAAAGAAGATGAGAACAACCTTGGTGCATTGCTGGTTAGAGGCCGTGCTTATTACTATTTGGGAGATCATGATGTGGCCATGAGGTTTGTTCAGATACTTATAATAACATAATTGAATTTTTAAAATGAGTTAAAATATCAATATGCCTTTCTTTTTATTTACTCAGACATTACCAAAAAGGACTTCGCCTAGATCCAGAGCATAGTGAACTCAAGAAAGCATATTTTGGATTAAAAAATTTGCTGAAGAAGTCAAAAAGTGTAAGTGGTTTAGAACATTTCCTTGCTTACTGTTCTTTTTATAGTAGTGGTTGAGATCTTGAGGAGGTGTGTGTGGTTTGACAATCATGTTAATTTTTTGGTCAGTTCACTGTGGTTAGTTAACTCATTGCTTTAACAGGCAGAAGAAAATGTAGAGAAAGGTAAATTGCGTCTTGCAGTTGAGGACTATAAAGCAGCTCTTGCTCTAGACCCTGCTCATGTTGCACATAATGTGCATCTTCATCTTGGTTTGTGCAAGGTGTTGGTACAACTGGGTAGAGGGAAAGATGCTTTGAGTAGTTGCACGGATGTCTTAAACATTGATGAAGAGTTTACAGAGGCTTTAGTACAGGTTGGCATCAAGTTGCATTTGATATATAGTGTTATCTTTCTTTGAGCATAAAAATATCTGATGATGTGAGTTTGATCAGCAAATTTTCATGCTTAATTTCTCTGATGAGTTTGATTGCTTTTATCAGCGGGGTGAAGCAAAACTTTTGACAGAAGATTGGGAGGGAGCAGTCGAAGATCTGAAAGCTGCAGCTCAAAAGTCACCCGAGGTTGGTTGCCTTGGACAACTTTGATAGAGTTTGGTTGGTGTTATTGGCTTGACTGTATTCTTTTAACAGTAGAATTGGTGGATCTCTTATTCTCTATGACTTATCGTGCTCGGTCATTCTGAAAATGGTTTTGTGACACTGGTTCTTTAATAGTCCATTTTCTTTCCTTTTGTCTTTTCTCTGTGGCTTTTTTAGTATCTTAATGCATTGCTGGTATGGGGTTTTCACTTTGGACATTGCTGCATTATCCTGCATGATTAAAGAATATCTAGAATGATAGTAGTGAAAAGAAATAGAGAAAAAACACTGAGCCATGGTTTAAGATCTCAGATGAGGTCCTTATCGTAATAACAGTCGCAGATGTTGTTGATGATGTGCTGCTGTCGTGTTCTAATGTTATGGTAGTGGTAACAATGCAGTCACGATCTGTAGATCTGGCTTTGATATAGTACCGTGGACTGCTTATTGTACCTTTTTTTTATGCGTTTATATCGTTTAATATTTGGAGTTTTAAGTCGCAGTTGTAGCCTTGTTACAATTTATATTATACACCTGAGTGTACCATACACGCAAGGCTATAAGAATTGGTATAAGTTTTGTAACCTTATGGAGGTTTGAGTTAGTCCGATTGATATCTTGCTGATTGAGGCAGAAGAATTGGTATCCATGATCTGATTTCTATGCATTTTCTGCAAAAGGTTTGTAAAGCAAACTTATTATTGTGAAGCATGGTCTGAAGCAGTGACAATCTAATAACTTGCCTGCATCTTTTTCCAGTTTTGTCTTCATAGTCTAATAAGTTTTTCCAATGTACAGAACAGAAGCATAAGAGAAGCACTATTGAGAGCTGAGAAAGCATTAAAGTTGAGCAAACGCAAAGACTGGTACAAAATTCTTGGTGTCTCTAAAACTTCATCCATAGCGGAGATAAAACGTGCCTATAAGAAGCTTGCATTGAAATGGCATCCGGATAAGAATACCGATAATAGAGAAGAAGCTGAGAACAAATTCCGTGAAATAGCAGCTGCATACGAGGTTAGGCTTTGCACTCCGTTTGTTTGTTCTCTTAATAAGATTGATTATACAGCGTTCTATACTTCTTGACTATGCTCTTAGACAATTTTTGGAAACAAAATCAGACATCTGCTCTTTAATAGTTCAATGTGGGATAGATTTAATATCTTGGTTTAAAGTTAATCCATAAGTACTATCAGTCTGTGTTACTTCTATTCTTCACTTCACCTCAACTATGTGTTATGCTGTATAGTTTTTAAATTTGACTTATTTTGTGCTTTGGGGACTGTTTATTGCTTTACTTTGAGTTGGTAATCTAGGGTTTAACGTATTTAAATGAATGAATAATGTTAAGGGATAGCATAGAGGATGCGGCAAAAGACCTGGGAGTGATTTCAAATGATTTTTTTTAGTAAGGGGTGGTTTTGAGAGTTTGACCTTCACTTGAAGGTGGGTATATTGTTAAAAGTCCTATAAGCTTAAGTATAGTTAAAGTTAGTCTATAAATAGTACAAAAGTCAGAGTTCCAACCATAGCTTCCATAGGAGATCTCTCAGCTTCTGTGGTCTTGTTTTGTGATTGGCCCATTACGGCTTTTCTTGTTGTGAAACACTGCCTCTTCAACTTTTGCAGTTATCTAATGAAACAGAAATGAAATTATTAGATTCTAGAAGAATTATTGTTCTTTCTTTATGGTTCTCCATGTAATCCTTTTTCTTTGGAGATCTCTTTCAGTTTGGCTATTTTTTATAACCATGGCAAAAGCAAACCTGGGTGGCCTAGAGAAAACCCCAGGTTCTGTCCTTATGAAATATTGTGATGTCCCTAAGGACTATGTCAGATATCTGTATGCTGATTTGTTTTCTTGTCGTCCTGAAGATGCGGCATTTTTGTTATATGCTCCACCCCTTATTGTACAAACCCCTTAATTGAGCTGTTTCTAGACACATTACTTGTCTGCGTCAACTTGATTTTGGCTTTCGCACTTGCAGGTTCTAGGGGACGACGAAAAACGTGCAAGATATGACAGAGGAGAGGATGAAGATGGCATGGGGATGGGCGGTGGAGGTGGAGGCGGTTTTCACGGTGGTGGTTATGGATTTGGTGGATTTGATCCTTTTGGTGGTGGTGGTGGTGGACAGCAGTATACATTTCATTTTGAAGGAGGCTTCCCTGGTGGTGGCGATTTTGGTGGATTTCATTTTTAATGGTCCTTTCCTGCGGGTCTATTCTGCAATCTTGAACTCAGAAGTTAGTTCGACTGTGCAACCTGATTATTATTTTTTCACTAACATCTGATTTGGTATCTATCAAATCCTCAGCCTTCTTTAAAGCCTGCTAAATCGATGGTCGAGAAAATGCTTCATCAAAAACTTGATCCGTGCAGTTTTCACAAGATAATAGGATCCCTTGTTGCCTGTCGCAATGTTATGTACTGTCATTGTAATCTATCTTCTTTGGGTCAGCATCTTATTATAGTTAGTGATGAAGAAAATAAACCGGGGAGAAGCAGGCGCCTTTAGTCTTTAGAGAGGAGGTTTGAGGTTTACCAATGTGTTTGCCATAGATTTTCTTCCCTTTTGGTGACATGAAATTGGTCACCGGCTCTATACTTGTATTGTTAGGTGAGATATGAAATGAAATCCAAATTTTTGTGCTGAGGCCTTCTCTCTGGTGTAACATTAGTTAAGAATTAGATCTAATTGGTTGTTCAGCTTCTTTGTCGAATGTAGGTTTTCGTAATTTATTGAATACGGTGCTACTCGGAGGATTTTGTTACAGACATCCATGACAGCTGAATGGTATGTTGTGGCAAAACTTTGATGAATAATGAGTTTAATATGATTCCAATAGAAATTGATAAATATTGCAATTTGCACATAAAATAATTTTGCAAATTAATATGCAGGATTCTGTTAAATTTATTGCTATGGCCTATGTGTAATTACAAAAAAACCCAAATTCCAATGATTATGGTGAAAGTATTTTAGACTTAAGGTTGTTTAAAGTAGTAATTGATACTTTAGAAACCCTCATATTATTCGGTAATGATAGATAGATACCACCATTTGCTACTGAAAGTAATGTTCCTTTGAAATTTCGATGCTGGCATCATTTCTTAAGGCGTACTATTTGGTCCAAGAAAACGCCAGCATAACAGATATAATTCGCTATTACAAGAAGCCGTTTCTAAAGATCCTTTAGAATTGTAAACTAACTCTACAAGGTAGAGTTTGAGCAATATGAATCATTGAATAAAAAATCAATGGCTCATATATTCTCTTTTCAAATTTTCTCCCTATTTTATCTCATCAAAATCCACCCCTAAACCTTTCCCTTCCACCGATATGAAGCCTTGATTTTAAAATGTATGGCTCAGATTCAACTCTACTTTGTAGAGTTTCACTAAAATTCTAGAAGATCCAAACTCGTCTCGAAAATATATAGTATCCCTCTATTACCGTTAATAATTGTCTCATAAAAAAAGAAATGATACAATTAATAATAAATACGGTTCTGATACTTCATGATCCAGTTTCTCAATCAAAATGTTTGATGAGCATCAGGCAGACCTTGTGAGATGAGAGAAAAATAGAATGGATACTAGTTATTTGAGGTTGGCGCTATAATCTATGGGTCACTTTAGACACACTTGACTAACACAATTATATACCCAAAGAAGGGGACAAATTTAAGTTGCTATTTGTATTTTTATGAAATCTTGAAATAAAAAGAAAAGCTAATTATAGAGATATTATAAGATAAATTTCCTCTATTAGTTGAAATATTTTATCCGGTGATTAAATCTATGTTGTTTTTATTTTGGATCTTGTTAGATTTAATTCAATGAGTTTCTTTATAATATCAATTATTTCTAGTTCAACTTATTAATACGTAACTAGAAAAATTAATGATCAAAATTCTAAAAAAATAATACAAAACTTGCATTTGGGATATTAAGGAACTTTATACTCAACTTGGGATCATAAAAGGCTATTATTTTTCCTTTCTACATACTCTTATTAGGCAATATAGGAATACTCTGACAAGTACTCACTTTGAATGGAAGAACTAGACCCACAAGTAGGCCAAATATGGCCTTTCAAAACCACTGATCCGTTTTCTAATTCACATGAACACTTCACCTTCCCAAACCACCCCCCAATTCAGCTTATGTATGATGATAGTGTAGAAACCTTCAAAATGAAGCTTAATCTTTCCAAGTTGTCCTCAACAAGAAGCAATGCAAAATTTGCCATGATTTCAGACCCTCCCTGCAAAATAACCTTTCCTGCCTTGCTAAGCAAACAACACACTATTTCAACAATATTTCTCCCTCAGACCTCACCTAAATATTGATGTTGTCAATCCAACTTAAAAATATTTTTTATCCTAACACCTAACTATATTATATAACACCATCTTTCCTTCATAGCTGAAGATAATACATCACAACTTCAGCAAACACTTAAGAGAAAGAAAAAAGAATCAAATACTTCCCTAAAATTATGAAGTTCTTCCTTGCAGCATTATTGTTTTTCCACGGCATTGTCCTAACCATGGCTCAAGCGCAAGCACCGGCTAAAGCACAGGCGCCTGCTCCAGGACCTGCAGGACCTACAAACGTAACAGCGATCCTTTCAAAAGCAGGTCAATTCACAATGTTCATCCGGCTACTACAGAGCACTCAAGAAGCAGACCAAATCAACAACCAACTTAACAACTCAAATTCAGGCCTTACAATTTTCGCCCCACCTGATAACTCATTCTCTAACCTGAAATCTGGGTTGTTAAACTCCCTGTCAGACCAACAGAAGGTACAGTTAGTACAGTTCCATGTACTCCCTAACTATATATCTCAGTCCGAGTTCCAGACTGCTAGTAACCCACTAAGGACACAGGCTGGGAACAGCAATGATGGGGAATATCCACTGAATATTACCACTTCAGGAAACCAAGTGAATATAACCACTGGAGTTGTTAATACAACAGTGTCTAATTCACTTTACAGTGATGGACAGTTAGCTGTTTACCAAGTTGATCAAGTGCTGTTGCCGTTGGCATTCTTTCGAACACCAGCACCCGCTCCAGCTCCAGTTGCAGCTAAGCCTAAGAAGGGTGCTAAAGAAGCTGATACTTCAGATGATGATAACACTGATGATTCTTCTGGTGCTATTGAATTGGTTAATTTTGGATTGTCTAAGGTGGTCTTTGCTGCCTCCTTGGTAGCGTCAATCTATATGGTTCTATGATTCTGTTAATTTTTTGTCATGTTTCTTTGGTTATTCTTTTTGGGCATTACTATTGAGTCGAAGTTTTGCTTGATGATGCTGAGATAAATATGAATGTAATTCTGTTTTTGTGGCTTCTTGAATTTAATGGAAGTTTTTTTTTCTGTTTTTTTGCTGATTTTGCCTCCGGCTTGGGAACTAATCCGACTGTTAGGGAAGAAATATGGAGAGGTATTGATGGAACTGGAACAACCGAACAAGGGTGTTACGTAAAGATTGTTCTGTACCTGTCATTACAGACCAGAACACCAAATTTCAGCGTTAGACATTTTTTTTTAATTCCAATTGACTCTTTCAATTCTTTCTATTTTACCGCTCACTGCTCTAAGCTCATCTGCAGTCAACGCCAGAATTTCGTGTTTTGGCCTGAAATTCATAAAATAGTTGTTATTAAAAACCGAATATATTTTAATAGGTCTTTTTAAACAAAATTTTTTTATTAGGTCATTTCCTATCAAACTTGTATTTTGTTAGGTATTTTCTAACAAAAAAAAGCCTTACTTTTTTTTAAAGGTGTTTTGATGCCTTGTACCGCATGTAAAATATCAATGGCAGGAATATAGTTTTGCTATCCTTTACTACTAAAGCTTGAAGGATTGCTTTTAACTCTACTTCAAGAGGGGATCTTGAAAAGAATCAACCCCTCGATCCATTCACCTTTTGAGTTTCTCCGAACTATTGCATGAATAGAGTCCTTAGTATTATAAGAAAAAGACCCATCAGTGTCTTATTGCTTACGCGGTGTAAGCGCGAATTTCACTATCTTATTAGAGGATTCTAATTTTATAAACATTTTGAAGTTGTTAGCAATTCTTTAAACGAAGACTTATAAACGTAATTGGATATTTGGAAATCATACATACATCTTAGGGACTCATCGAATGTAGATTAGTCAATGAACCAAAAATTGAGTTAAAAAAAAGAATATGAATATGATCATGAATCAAATTCATTAGAGCTCTACTAGATACGATTCATAGGTCTAGTTTATGCAATACAACAACCAAATAATAATATATTTCAAACACCCTAATGATTAGTCCACGTTGGCTCACTAAACACAAAATATTATGGTAATATATTCATTAAGCAATCAAATTATCAGGTTCCCAAATCAATTGTCCAAATTATCTTATTAGGCATGAGAATATTTATTTAAGTATTTGATTAGCCAAATTAAATATATGAGAGTGATGAAACAAATAAACACATAATGATGAATATGAATAAAAAAAGAGGGATAATCTCATTGGTAATCTTGTGTTATTAAAATTTATATTTGGTAAACATTTTTAAAAAGTTTATTCAAAAAATAACCTTTTATTAGACGTAACATTAATGAGGCTTTTTGTTAAATTTTCAGTTAAATATTCACTTTTTAGGATTTCTTCTAAGCTGTAGCTAGTAATGTAGTTAATTATTGATCTACCCTCACTATTAGGGTTGGCAAAAGTTGATCCAACCTTATAACACGACCTCAACCTAATCTAAAAATTCCAAGTTTGGGTTGAGATTTTCAACTTGAAATAAAACTGGATCAACCCAAACCGATTTAAAAATATAATGGGTTAGGTCCAAGTTGACTTTTTGATCCTGAAAACAACCTGAACAACCTAATTTAGAAGTCGAGTCAGATTCAGGTCGGGCGAGCCTGAAATTAACCTAACTTTTATAAGGATTTTTGGTGCCAAACTACCTTTAACTTTCATGTTATTGCGAGAAACTACCTTATAAAAAAATTATTGTCCCAAACTACCTTACTTTTACCATTTTGCTGTTGGCAGCTACCTTATGTCGATTTCCGACGTTGACTTTTATTTTTTCCTATTTTTTAATGTCACATTATATCACTTGACCTCTTCAAACCCTTTTCTAATTTCCCCCACCCTAATTTCCCTATTTCTTATGTGCGCGCGCTCTCTTTCTCATATCTATGTGACACTTTGTACCACCAATGCACCATTAATTCCCTCTTCTATTTTAACTAAAATTGAAACAATCACCCTTCTCAATTTCCACAAGGGTAATTTTGTTTTTCCCATAATTTTAGACAGAAAGAACAAACGTAAGAAACCGACATAAGGTAGCTGTCAACAACAAAATGGTAAGAGTAAGGTAGTTTAGGGCAATAGTTTCTTTTATAAGGTAGTTTTTCGCAAAAACTTGAAAGTTAATGGTAGTTTGGGACAAAAAATCCTTTCTATAACCTATTTTCCGTTTTTTTAACTTGTATTGGGCCAATCCCGCTTCCCGAATCTTCTAAATTTCTAAACATAACAAAAAACTTCTAAATTTGATTGAATTGACATTTGAATTCGAGACTCACTCAGCAAGTTGACTTATCGTAATGATTAAATTTAATTTTAGGTCATTTTGGGTTGGTTGTGTGTCAACCCAAAAAAAAGGGTCGGGTTCGGGTCATGACCTCTGACCTGAAATTAGAATCAGGTCGGGTTTGAGTTCGGGGTTAGTGACCTGAATAGAAATCAGATCAACCTGAAAATTGACCCAACCCGACCTAATTGCCACCCCTACCCACTATTCATTCAATTTTTAAAAAAACTCTTCTTCTCCATCCCACTGTTTGAACAATTGGCAGCACAAATTTGATGTGCTTGTTGACTATTTGCAGAGAGAATTCCAAGAGAATTTTATGAGTTCTTGAAATTAACGATTTTCCCGGTTCCCGACTGAAGGAGGTGAGGTTTATTTTTAGGAAATGAAGATTCCTTTATGAACTTGGTAGTGTATGGGCTTGCGCCCGTTTTATGACTTAGAAATATTTTTTACCTTTGTCATTTGACCATCTTATTTGGATTAGTGATATGAGCTGACTCAAATAGTGACAACCCAAAATATATTTGTTTGAATTAATTTGAATATTTATTTGGGTGGACTAAATTAATTAAATCGGGCTAATTATATTTATTTTAGCTTAGTAATAATTAACTTATTTTAATATAGAATACTAATAAATTTTTAATATCTACAAATTTGCCCTCCTGAAAATATATCACGTACACAACTTGAAGAGGTTTGTTAATTATCGCCCCAGAATTACTTAAAATCGCCACAAATCTATTTTTTCAGACTATTTTACCCTTTCGTCTTTTTCACACCATCCACCACCCCCACCACCATCTCCTACCTCTCCACTGCCACCTATGACCCTCCACCGCCGTCATCTACCTCCCCCAACCACTACCATCACCCTCCACCGCTGTCACCTACCTCCCCCAACCACCACCATCACCCACATACGATTTTTTTTTCTGAGGCACTCGAAAAACTGCACCTATGTATTATGTAGAGCAAAACACCGTTTGATAACTCCATTATAGGCCAGAAACTCAATAGCTGATTAATGAAAAAACATCAAGGGACACAACCCAACTTGCCAACACTTAAGAAACTAAACAAAACCTCCGAAAGTTTAATTCCACAAAATCCCGCTTTATTCTAAATGAACTATATCTTGACAACAGAGGATTAACACTGAATGAATGCACGCCGAGAGCAACTTGAACAAACGACTTACTCTGTCTTTGACATGTGGACGATCAAGTCAACTACACGGGAACTGTAACCCCATTCGTTGTCATACCAAGACACGAGCTTTGTAACCCACATACGATTATCGCAATTTTTTTTTAGGCGTGGGCGAATGTCCGCGGTGGACGTTCGCCCCATGGCCGGAATGTCTGGCCTGGACGTTCCGGCCATGGGGCGATCGTCCGCGGTGGACGTTCCACCCATGGCCGGAACGTCTAGGCCAGACGTTCCGGCCATGGGGCGAACGTCCACCGCGGACGTTCGCCCACGCCTAAAAAAAATTTGCGAACATCAATTGCTCAGCCTGGCCCGATCCTTAGGGACCGTTGAGTATGCGGCTCCGGAGGTGATCATGGCAAGAAGAGGTGGAGGGTAAATCGCAGGGGGCTGTTGGTGGTGGTTGCGGGTAAATCGCAGGGGCTGGTGGTGGTGGTGGGGGGTAAATCGCAGGGGATTGCAGGAGGTGGGAGGGCTGCTCGTGGGGTGGGGGAGGTGGTGGAGGCTGTTGTGGGTGGCTGTGACAATGGGGCTGGTGGTGATGGCGGCAGGAGGGTGGGGGCTGCTGTGGGTGGATGTGGCAATGGGATTGGTGGTGGTTTAGGGGAGAAAGAAAGAGAAGGTTATAAATGACATTTCAATGTTTTTTTTGGGCGATTTTAAGTATTTTTTGGGCGATAAATAAAAGTTCAGAATTTGAAGTGTTTAATTATGACAGGGTTTCGATAAATTTGATTTAGACCGGGTCACGGTTTAACATTGCCGTGTTGTTGGATTTTTATAGTTGCATAATTACTTGCAACTCTTAAGATTTATCATGATCCCACTAGGTTTACCTTAACCTATAAAACTCTTAAGTTTTATCATGATCCCACTCGATTTACCATAACCGATAAAACTGTAAAAGCCAATGAAGACAACCCTTTTTTTTTTTTTTTTTCTTACTATGCGATAATAAGTTCTTCAACTCCTCCATCACCAGCCAAAGGTAATCATGCAAATCTTTTCTTTCTTCCTTTACTTTCTTGGTTTTCAATTCACAGTTAGTGCTTTGCTCTTTTGTTTTAGTTTGCATTCTTTCACTATACCATAATCAATCACGAAGCTTCAAGATCAACCAAGTAAGTGAGAAAGTTGCTTTTTTTACACTTTTTCTTGTTTTGTACTAGTATCAATACTCTGGTAGTCTTGAAGTGCCATCTATAGATATCAAATACTATAAAGAAGTCAGATACTTCTCATCATTCTCATCTTGCGTCCAGCAAGAGACTAGATGTATCTGCACCTTTCATTCTTTTTTCTTTTTCATTAATTTGTTAATGTTTATTTAGTTAGTAAAACACATGTGTTAATCCATCATTCTTGATCATAATCGAAAATCCAGCAGCGCTAAAAGTCTATTTTTTTTCCTTTTTCTTTCATCAATCATGATGTATGATAACTAGACAATATCTTACGATGTATGATGCTTTTACCATACAGAGGCGGACCCACGTGGGATCTGGGTGGTCTGAGCCCCACCATTATTTTTTGAAAAAAATTAAGTTTTTCCTGAAAAAAATTAAAAAAAAACAGTTAGAGTTTTACTTTTAACATTTTAGGAGTCTATAGTTATTTATATATCCAATAAATCCTAATAAAATCTGCAAAAGTCAAATATCTCTTAAAAATTTAAGAGTAGAAAGAAGTGGACGGTTGCACATTGGTCATTGGACGACTGTTTCTGTCTATTCGGTCTGCAACTCTCATCGGCAAGGCTGCAAAGTGCACGGTGCACTGTTGGAAACTTGGAATTGAAAGGCGAAAGCGACAACACACTGCACAACATGCCTGCTACTGTGTGCCAAATTGCCAACCATCTTCTTTTCGTCTTATGTGAGTCTTTATTTTCGCTTTTTGAATTGAAATTTTTATTGATGTTTGACTTTGTTATTTGTTTTGCAATTTGCCTAACATCCTTTAATTTTATAGGATTATAATTGTTGTGGTACATTATTATTTTTCAACTAGCGGCATATTTTGACTTTTTTTTCCTAACGTTCAGTGGTTATTGATGATTTTAATTTAATTTGTAGATTGCATGATTTTAATGTTATATTATTGCCTAATTATTAGATTGTTTATATTTATGCACTAACTAAAGCTTTTTTAAAAAATTCAGAATGAAGAGAACAAAACAAAAGGATATTGCAAGTTTTTTTTCAAAAAGAATTAACGTAGATAATGGAGATCCCTCTACGCCAAATCCTCATCAATCTCGAACAAATTTTTGTCCATCAATCAATAACCCGTCAACTCAAGAAACTAATAATATTCCACAAAATCAAAGAGATGAAACAGAAGTTAGAGTTAATACAAATCCTGAGCTCAAGCCACGAATGAACAAATAAGATAAACTGAAGTGGATGCTACTAATCTTCCTCAAGATCTAGGGAAAAGGAAGAAAATTTTCGATTTCCATTCAGATGATAAAGATATAGTTCGGAGGGTTTATACTTCATACAGAAAACTTTGTCAACCAACAAATCATGAGTTCCCTAAGTAGATTTTTTGGGGACAAACCTCGCCGATTTTTTGTTGAAAAGGATGCAGTTTTTTGCTTTCCTTGCTATTTATTCAAGGAAGAAAACACACCCGGAGGAGATGCATTTATTAATGAAGAATTCAGAGCTTGGAACAAAACAGATGCATACGAGAAGCATGTTGGAGGGCATAAGAGTGCTCATACTAATGCTGTGCGTTATCTTGATGATTTTAGAAAACAAAAGGCAAGTCTTCCATATCTCTTTGCTAATCAATAAGAAGAAAGCAAGATTAAATATCGGAAGCAATTAGAAGCTTCTATTAAATGTTTGAAGTGGCTTATGCTTCAAGGCTTGCCTGCTCGTAGCCATGATGAAAGCGCCATTTCTTCTAATAGAGGTAACTTTGTTGAACTTTTAAAATTTCTTGTCTCCGAAAAAGATGTTGATAAGGTTGTTTAAAAAATGCACCAGGTAATGGTCAAATGACAACTCCTTCAATTCAAAAGGATATTATTAATGCTTGTGCAACAGAGACAACTAAAGCAATTATGAGAGAACTTGATGGAGATTTTTGCTATTCTTGCTGACGAGTCTGCGGATATTTTGGATAAGGAACAAATGGCTCTTTGTTTGCGATATGTTGATAAAAGAGGTGAAGTTATGGAGCTCTTTCTTGGTGTTGTACATGTTGCTAATACCACATCTGTGACATTGAAAGAAGCAATTGAGTCGAAACTAATTGAGCACTCTCTAACTCTTTCTAGAGTGCGCGGCCAAGGTTGATGGTGCTAGCAATATGCAAGGTGCAATTAATGGCCTTACAACTTTAATTCTAAATGAATCTCCATCTGCATATTTTGTTCATTGTTTTGCAAGTATATCAACAAACAGCCAACCACAATCAGCATTTTTCTTGTATATTGCTAGCACCAATTAATGGCCTTACTTGCAAAACAATGAACACAATATGCAGATGGAGATTCATTTAGAATTAAAGTTTTAGGGCCATTAATTGCACCTTGTATATTGCTAGCACCATCATAACCTTGGCCGCGCACTCTAGAAAGAGTTAGAGAGTGCTCAATTAGTTTCGATTCAATTGCTTCTTTTAATGTCACAGATGTGGTATTAGCAACATATACAACACCAAGAAAGCGCTCCATAACTTCACCTCTTTTATTAACATATCACAAACAAAGAGTCATTTGTTCTTTATCCGAAATATCCGCAGACTCGTGAGCAAGAATAGCAAAAAAATCTCCATCAAGTTCTCTCATAATTGCTTTAGTTGTCTCTGTTGCATAAGCATTAATAATATCCTTTTGAATTGAAGGAGCTGTCATTTGACCATTACCCGATGTATTTTTTAAAACAACCTTATCAACATCTTTTTCGGAGACAAGAAATTTTAAAAGTTCAACGAAGTTACCTCTATTAGAGAAAATGGCGCTTTCATCATGGCCACGAGCAGGCAAGCCTTGAAGCAGAAGCCACTTCAAACATTTAATAGAAGCTTCTAATCGCTTCCAATATTTAATCTTGCTTTCTTTTGATTATTAGCAAAGAGATATGGAAGACTTGCTTTTTGTTTTTTAAAATCATCAAGATAACACACAACATTAGTATGAGCACTCTTATGCCCTCCAACATGCTTATCCCATGCATCTGTTTTGTTCCAAGCTTTGAATCCTTCATTAACAAATGCATCTCCTCCGGGTGTGTTTTCTTCCTTGAATAAATAGCAAGGAAAGCAAAAAACTGCATCCTTTTCAACACTGTACTCAAGCCATGATTTATACTTATTTAACCATTTTTCATTAAATCGACGAGGTTTGTCTCCAATAAATTTATAAGGAAACTCATGATTTGTTGGTTGACAAAGTTTTCATTGAGAAGTATAAACCCTCCGAACTATATCTTTATCATCTGGATGGAAATCGAAAATTTTCTACCTTTTTTCTCTGGATCTTGAGGAAGATTAGTAGCATTTACTTCAGTTAATCTTATTGGTTCATACATGGCTTGAGGCTCAGGATTTGTATTAACTCTAACTTCTGTTTCATCTCTTTGATTTTGTGCAGTATTATTACTTTCTTGAGTTGACGGGTTACTGATTGGTGGACAAAAATTTGTTTGAGATTGATGAGGATCTGGCATAGAGGGATCTCTATTATCTACGTTAATTCTTTTTGAAAAAAAACTTGCAATATCCTTTTGTTTTGTTCTCTACATTCTGATTTTTTTTTTTAAAACTTTAGTTAGTTCATAAATATAAATGATCTAATAATAAGGCAATAACATAACATTAAAATCATACAATCTACAAATTAAATTAAAATCATCAATAACAATTGAATGTTAGAAAAAAAAGTCAAAACATGCCGCTAGTTGAAAAACAATAATATACCGCAACAATTATAATCCTATAAAATTAGAGTATGTTAGGCAAATTTAAAAAAGTCAAACATCAAGAAAAATTTTAATTTAAAAAACAAAAAGAAAGACTCACATAAAACGAAAAGAAGACGGTTGGCGATTTGGCACACACTGGCAGGCGTGCTATGCAGTTTGTTGTTGCTTTTGCCTTTCAATTCCAAGTTTCCAATAGTGCACTTTGCAGCCTTGTAGATGAGAGTTGCAGACCGAATAGACAGAAACAGCGGTCTGATGACCAATGTGCAATCGTACGCTTCTTTCTACTCTTAAATTTTTCAGAGATATCTTACTTTTGCAGGTTTTATTGGATATATAAATAACTATAGACTCCTAAAGTGTTAAAGCTACTTATACGATTTGGACACGAAAATCTCTAACTGTTTTTTTTTTTCACTTCTTTCAAGAATAGCTAAAACTTTTTTCAAGAAATAATGGTGGGGTCCAGGCCACCCAGGACCCCACGTGGGTCCACTTTTGGGTGCCATTAGGAATATTTATTGATAGCGTTGACCGAAATCGAGCTGAATCACTGACACACTTGTTGATGTCATTTGACATTATTTTTATGGCACATTTGATGAAGAATATATCTGCGGTTACTAATGAGTTGAACATGGCTTTGCAAAAAAGTGATCAAGACATAGTGAATGCAATGAAAATGGTAGACGTGACTAAAATAAATTTGCAGAATCTCAAAGATGATGGATGTGATACTCATATGAATAACGTTCATTTATTTATGATTAAGTATGAGATTGAGATTCCTAATATGGAGGATATATATATGTGCACAGGGCCGTCTCATGGAATATGGAGGCCCTGTGTTATTCTTCAAAATGGGGCCCTTCAAAAAAAATTATAAAGAAGAAATTATAATTTTTTTTATTATTATTTATCATAAATCGTTCTTTACAATTTGAAAAATAAACCAAAACTAAAAAAAAAATTAGTAGGATCTTTTATTTAAACAAAGCTATCCTTCTAGCATTCTTTGAAGCAAAATCGTCCACCAAATCTTCGTAATCAACTTTTTCCAAAATATCGTTCTCTATCGCTATCAAGGCTAGTCCATCAAGTCTTTCTTGTGACATTGTAGAGCGCATATAGGATTTCAACAATTTCAACTTTGAAAAACTTCTTTTTGCAGATGCAACAGTAACAGAAATAGTCAACATGATTCTATATGCAATAACTAAATTAGGGAAAAAATCAAGATGTTTTACAAACTTTAACATATCTAAAGGACCCAAGTCTTCATTGGGTAAACAATCTTTAATCATTTGCAACTCAAAATACAATTCAACCCTATCAATATCAGATTGTCCATCTTTTTCCATTGCTTTTTCCGAACCTCTACAATAAGACCTTAGACTCTCATCATCAAAAGAATATAGCTTTTTAGAACTAAATAAGAATCCAAAAATATTTTCATATTCTTGATATTGTTCAAATCTCTTATTAAGAGAAACAATAGCTTGATCAACAATATATAAGAAATAATTAACTCTGAATGATTCTTCTGGAGATTGAGAAGATTGAGAAGCAACCGATGAAGTATTAGAATTCTCATCAAAAAAACATTTTCTTCTAATGACAGGCTTTTCACGAAAAATAGGATTAATATCCATTTCAATTGCAAGTTTTTTTTGCTATTTCCAAGGCATCATGAAAACCGTTTTCTCTATATCGCTTAAAAAACGAAATCAACCCTTTTATTTTTTCAATAGCAACATCTATAAGAACATCCTTTGATTATAAATTCTTACTAACCAAATTAACAGCATATAATATGTCAAACCAGATAATAATTGCCATCAAAAATTCTAAATCACTCAACTCATTTGTCGCTAGAGATTTAGCTTCACTTCTTATTTTAGAATCATTATCATTTTCCCCTACTTGAATTAAAGCTTCTCTTATTTCGAGCATTTGAAACCTTATGGCTCTAACACTATCGATGCGACTCTCCCAACGAGTGGATGACAATGACTTAGGAGTCAATCCTTTTGCATTGTCTTTCAAAATTTGCCATCTTTTTGTAGAGCATGCAAATATTGTGTAGATACGTTGTATGATACCAAAAAAATCTCTGGCTTTAACACAAGTATTAGCCATATCACACAATGCTAAGTTAAGACTATGACAACCACAAGGAGTATAAAGGGCCCGGGGATTTATATCTAAAAGTTTTTTTTGTACTCCTTGATTTTTTCCCTTGATATTAGATCCATTGTCATAGCCTTGTCCTCGAACATTATCTATATCAAGATTAAGATCTTTCAACTCATTTTGTAAAACATCAAAAAGTCCTTGACCACTTGTATCATTCACATTCAAAATCCTAAAAAAGACTCCTCAATTATAATAGAACTCGAAGCAAAGTCAACATATCTTAATATTAAGGACATTTGTTCTTGGTGACTAATATCAGGAGTGCAATCAAGGATTACGGAGAAATACTTTGCTTGTTTTATTTTCTTAATGATTTCAGTTTTAATAGCAGAACCAAGCAAATGTATAATTTCTTGACCAAGATAGTGAATATGTATTTCATCATTGCTAATGCGCCTAACATGTTCATGAACAACTAGATCAAACTCTGCCAGCATTTCAATTAAGCCCAAGAAATTACCATTACTCTTTTGGTATATTTTCTCATTTGAACCACGAAAGGCTAAGTTATGTTTTGCAAGAAATTTTACAACTGAAATTATTCTTACTAAAACCTTTTTCCAATGCTCTTTCTCTTTTTTAATCTGTTTTTGAGTCACTTTGTCAATAGTCTCATTCTTTTGAAGTCTTACACACAAATCATACCAAGTTGCCATATTCTTAAAATGTTCCATACTTGTCTCATGCTCTTTAAGTCTTGTACTAATATGAGACCAATCACCAAAACCATCATTAATCAATTGACCTCTTCCATGACCTTTTTTAAAAATTTTACAGAGAAAACAAAAAACTTTGTCAAGCTCTTTTGAATAAACAAGCCATTCTCTATCACATCTTTCTCGATTTGTCAAGATTCCAGTATATATAAAGTCGTAGAAAATCGCTTAGACAACTTATCTTTAGGACCTTTTATAATAGACAAGTCTCTTTTGGGTTCCTTTTCTACTAACACTTCGATCATTTTAGAATTAAGAGCATCCCAATTTCGTGGATCGAATACATCAAGGCCAAATTGATTGTCATTACTTTCATCGAAGCCATGATTATTTTCATTCACAACATTATCATTTTCAATGGGATTATTATCTTTATTCAGATCATTATCATTTTTAGCATGAACATCATTTTCATTACCACCAATGTCATTCTCATTCGGCACATTAGCATCAAAAGGTACATTATCTCTATTTAAAGGCACATTATCATTAGGAATAACACAATCATCCAAGGCTACTTCATCATTCACAACCCCATTATTATTACTTTGAGTACCTACATGTGATTCTTTCACAACAAACTTATCAAGAGCTCCTCTTTGTGATTGAGTAAGCTCTTCAATTCTCTTTTTCTTTTTACGTTTTTCATAGCCACAATCATACTTCCTAATTTTGGGAGGCATGATAGAAATAATTAAATTAAAAGATATGCAATGTATAATAGAAGCAACGAAAATCTAATGATCTAAACACAACAAGAAAGACAGGAACCACCTGTACTCCAATCCTTTCAATTCCCTTTTTGCAATCTCATTCTTGGAAAAATAAATCTGGTTTAGCAAGAAAAACAAAGCTAACTAATTTCAGATTGTATTGAAATTATTAAAGTCTTACACATTATAGAATAATGAATAGCAATAAAGAATCATAAACAAAAAAGCACATGCTTCTGCATATAAAAATACAGTAAGGAATTCTAACTCTTGAAATTGCACCAAAGACCTTTCTCAAACATACAAATAACCTGAAGCGTAATCAACATATGAAGACTGAAGACACAAACAGAATTTTTGGGAGTATGAACATCAGTAGAACAAAAGATTCTTAATATTGAATTATAAAAATTCAAATCTGGCAGAATGAACATCAGTAGAACAAAAGATTCTTAATATTGAACATCAGTAGAACATATTATGAATTTTAATTTTAAATGATAAAAATTCAGAATTGCTAAATCAAATCTAGCAGAATTGAATTACAGTGTACAAAATTAAAGTCCTACACATTATAGAATTACATAATGAACTAGAAAATTACAGAATGTACGCAGAAATCAGAATTGCAAACAAAGCACATAAATCATGGAATCGAAAATTGCAGAAAATTAAAATTATAAGAACATTAAGAAGTACATATTATAAAAATTCAGAATTCCTATTAATCTCTACGAAAAAATCAAAATATGGCATAAAAAAAAGTGAATTTACCTTAAAAGTGAAGACTTTGATAATAAATTAGCCCTCAAATTCTTGATTTTTCACCTTCGAACTCCCACAATAAAATTCGCGACTTTGTTCTTCGACTTCACGTATTGTAATTTTTTGTAAACCAAAGTTCGAATTTTTTTGGAGGATAAAAGAAATTGAATTCTTGAATATGAGTTGAGTGGGTTTGAATATGAATCGCAAATAAATAGAAAAAAAAATTCTTCCAGTTAGATATCTCCATTTTAGGTGGTGTTCTTGATGGAAGGAGTAATGAAATTCAGATTCTTTTTGGCTAAAATTATGGAAATGAGATAATTTTCTGAATAAAGAGAGTGTATATTTATTTTAATTTGGGAAGTTGAATAATTTCAGCGATATTTTAGGGATTTTGATTTAGGAAGATTGAAGAGGAGAGAGAATTGTGTAGAAGAACTGAAGAAGATGAAAACTAATTTTTCTCTTTCTTGAAACTTGCGGGTATGATGCAAATTGCGGTACGATTATGGAGATTTTTTTTTCTTTTCTCCTTCCATTAGTTAACCAAAATTGGGGCCCCAAATTTGTGAGGCCCTGTTCCACAGAACCGGGTGTACCGGTATTGGGTCGGGCTTGTTAATGTGCAACCTGGCAAAAAGAAGTTTCGTGGTAGTAGACCACACGTAACAAATCTTCATCACTTCCGAGTTGAAGTTTTTCTGAGCGTCATTGATCTACAATTACAAGAACTTGAAAACCGGTTCGATGAGAAGGAATTACTTATATGTATGTCTTCCTTTAGTCCTGCTAACCAGTTTTCTTTGTCTGACATAAGAAAGTTGAGACGGCTGGCTGAATTTTATCCTAATGAATTTCCAACAGTTGAACTTTCTTTTATGGAAGATTCACTTCGAAATTTCATTGTTGATCTTCAAAGTGACAATATATTTTCAATGTTGAAGAGCCATAGTGAGCTTTCCATGAAACTTTTTGAGACTGGAAAGCACGAAATACATTCAAGAGTATATTTCCTTCTAAAGTTAGTGTTGCTTCTTCCAAATATCGAAAGTGTATTTTCAGGAATGAATACAATAAAAAACAAATTGTGTAGTAATACGGGAGATTAGTTACTCAATGATTGTTTGGTTTTTTTTAGAGAAAGATTTATTTTTGACAATAAGCCTAGATGATCTTGTAAATCAATTTCAAAATATGAAAATTCGACGTGAATAATGGTAAGAGTTTATTCAGAATAACAGTTAAGTAATATAATTTTTTTGTGGGTAATTTTATGGATTTCTTTTAATTATCGTTTTAGTCGTATATATTTGGCCCCAGATCTAAAATCCTGTATCCGCCCTTGTTTACCATACTTCTTTTTTTTTAAGAGTTATGAGATTGTGATTGCAATATATCTTGATTCACGAACTTGATCAAATAATAATATAAGTATGCTGAATTTGTCATCTTCAAGCATTACGATAAGCATAGCCTTGACGCAAATCATACAATATGTGTACCACACTTTTTTTGTAGAATCAATTATGATCATCATTTTTCGTCACCGGTAATGGACTACTTCTCTTTTGGTCTTTTCCCTTCAAAAATTTTTCATCTGTTTTCATGGATGTTTTGTCTGTTCATTCCTATGACATCATAATCGTGAACATCATCATACGTGTTCGTGGAATTAGGAATTGCTTTTGTGATTTTTTTTTTCTTTTTTTTTATATAATTAATGCAGCACCATGTAGTTAGTGCTTTGATTTGATGATTTATTCCGGTTTAGGGTAAATTTCACGCTAAAGGGATTGCTTGGATTGAGTGTAATGCATTAAGGGGGTAAAAAACAAGTCAAACTAAGGAAAGTAAGGTGGTTAAGTGATTATGAAGGGAAGAAGTGGTGATAAAAGGGATAAGCGAGTGATGGTAGGAAGAAAAAGGAATATATAGGGGAATTCTTACTCTCATAGTCTCCTCATTATGGGGGTAATAGTTACCCACCACCCCCAAGAGTAATTGTCACCCTCCTTTTGAGGTAATAGCTTCTTCTTCCATTCCTTCTCATCACAACAAATCACATTATCCCTTTGCAACCATCTCAATTCACCTCCATTTTTCCTTTATTCTGGTGGTTTGACTTTTATTACCCGTTAAATCCATTACCCCAAATCCATGCATGCCCTTGGCTTAATTGCTTGGAGAGAGGGTTGGCAATTAACTTGCGAATATGAATAAGTTGCGGAAATACAGTTGCGTAAAGTAAATGAAAGCACACAACAAGTTTTATGTGAAAACCCTTTGAAAATGAGGGAAAAACCACAAGATGATTGTTATCCTGCCAATTCACTAAGCACACAACAAGTTGCGTAAAGTAAATGAAAGCACACAACAAATTTTATGTGGAAACCCTTTAAAAATCAGGGAAAAACCACGAGATGATTGTTATCTTGCCAGTTCACTAAGTTGCCTGAGTTTTCGAGAGAGTAAAAAGTGTTTAGAGTTAGATAGAGTAGAGGGACTGAGTGTGAGCTAGTAGACTATATATACTAAGTAAATACAAGAACATTGCTTTCTATCCGTTTTATGCTTGACACTTGATTGGCCTATATCCTATTTTAATGGGAGTTAGAGAATATCTTCATACTTGGCGGTTATCTTCAGCCCCACTTCCTTCTCCCGTCGTATGCTTCTTCCTTGAATATAGAATGCCTCTCAACTGCTTGTCAAATCATCAATCCTTTTGTTCTACACGCGCCCAGTCATTTGCTACCATTTGACCAAGCAAACTAACACAATCTTCTCAAGTGCCTTGCTGCCACGTTATGATAAAAACACAAACTAAGACAATTATTTAACTTTTGAATTATGCTAACCGTCTTGCAAAATGTGCCCAATTGTGATAATTTTTCCCTTTTGCATGCGCTAATTAGACAATTAACTTCTCCATCTCTCTCTATAACTGCTGTTCCTTGGACAATGATATATTTCTTCATCCTCTTTCTTTACCCGTTCAAGTTTTTCTCTGGATTAGGTAATTTTTCCTTCTTGCTGATTTTCTTTGCGTTTTTCTTCAAGTTATGCTCTGTTTTTGCATGAATTGCCTTTGTTTCTTCTTTTTCTTTTCTTTGTTTCAACATGACTAGAGCAAATCCTAGGTCTTATTCATGAAGTAGTTCTTCCCCTAAAGAACGTTTTTCGCCCCTCAGAAATTTTGGAAAACAAGAACATCTACCCTAGTGTGCTAACCGTAGCCGATTTGCTAACTGTTAGGAACAATTATGATTTTCCCCTAGATGTTGTGATTAGGTTGTCGTTATACCAAGAAAGGATGGATTGGGCTTGCCCATGTTGGTTAGTTTTTTGCTGCAACTGAAATGGCACCTTGTCAACTTCTTCCTCGGGCATGGAGGGTTTTTACAAACGTAGAAACTTTTGAGCAAGAATTTGAAGATCGATTTTCCGGTGGACGACTTCGCCTTTACCTACCAAATCAAACCCTTTGAAAAGGGAAGATTCACCCTCAAAACCAATGAAGGTCGAGATGCGTTGGTAAAGAAAATTGACAAGGGCCACGACAGGGGTTGGGTCGCGGAATACTTTTTTTGTGAAAGTAAATTATTATATGGGTGATTTTGGTGGTTTGTTCAAGGACACTTGGAGATCTGAAGGTATTTGCTCTATTTGCTGTGAATATTGCATACTAAATGTTGAAAATTTGCTTACATTTTTTTTTGTTTGGCAGGGGTTTCTTTGCATTCTGCTGGGCGTGACCAATCGGCGAGCTTTATACACCTGATTTTGGCGCTTATTAGTGTTGAGGACAGGAACTTCCCCATTATTCCCATGCATCCAGGTGCCAACTTGCCTACCCAGGCAAACTCATGCAATTCCCCCAGAAGAAGGAGCGCAAGAACTCGCTCGACATCCAACATGTCTTTTGGTATGACCACAAATTTTCATTGTCTTCAAAGTTGTCGCTGTGTAGATTTTCTTTATAAGTTGCTTACCTTTTTTTTTTTTGACAGATATTTCTACATCTTAACGCGTTGCTTCAATTCTAACTCTAAATTGATCTCAAGGATGCGCAACAGGAGCAGAGTTTTTGTCGCGGCTCTTGCTTCTGCGCCAATTTGTCCACCTTCTTCTTAGAGCCTTCGTCCCGTCATGACGCCTGCAACCCATGGCTGGTCAGAAGAGAAAGAGCGTAGAGGTTGAAGTCCCTGAGGATTTTTGCTCCATTTCTGCTGATGCCACCCCCATATGGCCTCATGCCAAGAACTTGTGGTTCCATGCCGCCAAGGCACGCCCATGAAACCATGACCCCTATTGCAATTGCTTCAGAAGAGATTGGGCTCTTTTTGCAGGTACCTTCATTTTTTTAATTCCTAACATCTTCTCCTTCTAGCTTTGCTCTTCGTAATGTGGCTTCCATTTTAGTGTTTGCAAGCCTTTATTGCAACACACCAAAACTTGTCTGAACTAACAACCAAAGTTAACACTCTCACCAAGGAGAAGGAGGATGCTGAGGAGGTATGCCAACGTTGGGTGGATCAACTGAGGCGGAACAATAGGAGCTGCAATGTTTAAAAGGGGAAGTGGAAAAAGATGTTGACGAGGCTGGGGAGAAGTACAATGAGCATATTGACGACATAGGCATGCAACTGTTGCTGGCAGGAATTGAGGCTATGGAGGAGTATGTTGATGGGAAGCATGTGGAGTGGAACCATACTGCAGAAAGGCTGGCTTATGTTGATGCCAAAGTTACCAGGGTGCAAATGTTGCTTTGGTAACTGAGGAAGGGCTAATGATGCGTCTACCTATGTGGTAACTTCTGCTGTTGGTGCACCTTTCCAGCCGATTGACGTTGATGCTGACAAGCCTCATAATGATGCTCTTTAGTTTTACTGCTTTTCTTATGATCAAAAAATATTTTAATTTTATTATATTTTTCACTTGCAAAGGTTAGAAAAAACTTGTGTGTTTTTGTACACGCTCATAGGAACAGGTTTAGGACTTATTTGCGTGTCTTTTCTGCTTGCTAAAAGCAGAATGTAGGAACTAACTTTTGCCTTTCCTATGGGGTGAACTTTATGATATTTGACGTGCGTGGGTTGCTATTCTGCTTTTGAGAATGGTTTACATATATATGTTTTTGTCTCATGCATGCATGTTGTAGCAAACTAAAACATCAACCCGTTTTGAAGTTGCTTTTTGTACTCATTTGTTTTGCAACTGCGGTGTTATTGCCTTTTAAACAAGGAAAAATTGATGCTATGAGGCTCAACTATGAGCGATTCTCTTTAATAGGTCTCAGTTATCAATAATCCAGTGGCAGGTCCAGCTATTACATGATCCATTTTTGAGTGGACCTAACAAGTCACTTAACCTGCTACTTCAAGTTAAGAAGGTCACATAACTTTAAACATCCTTCTCATACCTCTTCCCTTCTTCTTCTTCTTCTTCTTCTTCTTCTTCTTCTTCTTCTTCTTCATCCTTTACGCATAAATGAGAAATCTACCTAACTCATTCTCTCGCATCTCGAACCCATACATCCCCACTACAAAAAAACTTAAATAAAAAAAAACGAAAACCCAAATCCTAAGTCCAAAACACAACAACAACAACAATTACAAATGAACCACACAACAATTAATCTTGCCCCTATCTCTTCGCAGCTTCGCGCACACAACAACAACAAAATAATACAAGCAAATCCCAAATCCAAAACCCAATAACAACAACAAATAAATAATGATCCACACAACAATTAATGACAACAACAAGGAGTTGACTCCAAATCACCACCCATATTGTCGATTTGATACCCCCAAAACCCAAACCACTCACCCTGTCATTCTTTGTCTCTCCTCAAACCCCTTTTTTCTCTCAAACCTTACCCCTATCTCATCGCAGCTTCGCACACCTATCATCGGTGTTCCTTGAGATTTCTAGTGTGTTGTCCTCTTTCTCTCTCTTTTCTCATCTTGCTATGGTGTTGTTGTTAATCTTTTCTCCTTCCTCTGTTTGAGTTGTGTTTTTGCAGGAACTGGTCATTTTGTGCTACTATTCGTGTTGACTAATTTATGTTCATATTAATGCCGTAATTCCACGCATTTGGTGAAATTGGAAACCGAGTGGTGCCATGGTGTGTGGTGGCGGTGCTGCTGTTGTTAGGCACCAACGTGGAAGAAAGAGATGAACAAAGGGGATTAGGGAAGAGAGGGGGAAGGAGAGATATAATTTAAATAAAGACTTAAGAAGCTAAAATGAACTAAAATCATACTAGTTTACCGATTCAACAAGTCATAAGTCATCTGGGTCCAACAAATGACAATACCCCCTAAAGTTAGGACCTTCATTGGATTATTGATAGTTGGTAGCTATTAAAGAGAACCGCTCATAGTTGAGCCCCACATCATCAGTTTTTCCTTTAACAATTGGCATACCTCACAAAAAAAGACGATTTGTAGTTAGGCAATAATTGAGGAAATTGCGCATCTTTATTATTGGAAATTAAGATTACATGTACAAATAAGGGAAGTGATTTTCTTACAAGATGTTCTCCAAAAATTCGCTTTCTATCAAAGATCAGATCACAATTATATCAAACCAACAATTCTCTTCTTAAATTGCCATTCTGAAGTTGCTCAAGAATCTACTTGATTTATTCTTGCACATGTGTAACTTAGATCGAAGTCCAATCCGAATTTATCCTTGAGTTGCAATATCCAAGGCTGCTCAAGAAGTTGCTTGGGAAGCTTCCTAGAAAGTTGCTTGATAAGTTGCCTAGGAAGTTGCTTCTGGCGTGTTAGCCCTTGCAGAATGGTTTACCAGACCTAGACCATTGGCATTTTGCCAACTTCACTCCGATACTTAAGTCAATATGTGTTTTTGCAAATAAAAGTAGATGCAACAAAGGAATGGTGTAAGGAGATATTACCAAAAGTTGCCTGTCATGCGTTTTGTGTTGGGATATTACCTGGGTAGCCGTCAAGTTGTGTTTTGACAGGTTGCAGCCCCTTGCAAGGTGATATGGAAAACTTAGACCTTTAGCATTTCGCCAATGGTACTCCGATGCAAAAGTCAATAAATGTTCATGAAGGAAAGAAATGAAGTGCAAAAAATAGAATAATGACTAAGGTTTAGAAGTGATATTGTTTGAGATGAGTTACGTTCCAACTGCATGGAATTTGCATCCTATTTCTGGTGAGCATCCTGTATGCTCTGTTGCCTACTACCTTTTCTATTTGGTATGGCCCTTCCCAGCTTGCGTCTAGTTTGCCTACCTTTGGGTCTTTGGTGTTTTGGAACATGTTTCTAAGGACCCAATCTCCAACTTGGAATTGCTTGATTATGATGTGCTTGTTGTAACTCCTAGCAGCTGCTTATTGGTAGGCTATCATTCTTACCTTGGCACTATCTTTGATTTCGTCAATGGTGTCCAAGTCATGCGCCAACTCTGCATCATTCTTGTCTTTTGTCATGAGTCCATATCCTGCAGTTGGCATAAACACTTTAGTTGGAATAACTACTTCACAACCAAATGCGAAGGAGTAAGGAATTTAATCAGTTGCATTTTTAGGAGTTGTCATATCTGCCCAAAGAACCATAGACAATTCGTGAGCCCATCTTCCGCATGCCTCGTCGATCCGCTTCTTTATGTTGTTGACGTTAATTCTGTTGCTAGATTAAGCTTGCCCATTAGTTTGCGGGTGTCTCGGCGTTGATGTGTCTAATCTCATGTTCCATTTTAGCAGAGCTTGCGTGTTTTTCCACTTATGAATTGCGATCCATTGTCGCAAATTATTTCTGAGGGGATTCCAAACCTGCATAATATGTTGCGTTTAGTGAAAGATATTACCTTGGAGTCGGTGACTTGTCAATATGCCTCTGCTTCAACCCACTTGGACAAGTAAACCTGGGGCTTGCGGGATTTTGTCAACAATGTCCATTCCTCCACTTCATGAATGGCCAAGGTGCTAAGATTGGGTGAATTTGTTTGGCATGTTGATGCGAGACTGCAGCATGTCTTTGGCAAGCGTCACATTTCCGAGCTTATTCCATGGCATCTTTCCTCATAATGGGTCAGAAGTAGTCCATCCTGAGTGCTTTGTTAGATAGGCCCCTGCCTCCAGCATGGTTGCCACATTCCACATCATGTAGTTCGCGCAAGACAACAGGTATGTCTTGCTCTTTGAGGCATCTTAAGTAGAGACCTGCAACTGAATTGCGAAACAATATGTTATCAATTAAGATAAAGTGGGATGCTTTTACCTTGAAAGTTCACAGATCTCCGAGTTGTTGGGGTAAGATGCCTTCTTTTAGCCATTGAATGTACCCTTCTGTCCAATTTGTACCTTCAAAGGCAACTTCAGTGCCGGTCTCATTTATTTGATGTATGTCCGTTGTAGGTTGCATGATGTGTACAATATTGATGTTGCTTAAGGTCGGTGCAGCTGAGACTGAACCTAAGTTAGCTAAAGCATCTGCTTCGACGTTTTGCTCCCCTGGAATCTCCTTTATGATAAACTGGTCGAACCTGCTAGCAACATTCTTGGTTATGTTGAAGTATTTTTCCATTTTATGATCTTTTTATGCATATGAATCATAA
The DNA here is from genome assembly GCF_026745355.1 of Beta vulgaris subsp. vulgaris. Lineage (NCBI taxonomy): Eukaryota > Viridiplantae > Streptophyta > Magnoliopsida > Caryophyllales > Amaranthaceae > Beta > Beta vulgaris. The sequence goes on from NC_079208.1 coordinate 11,927,858, forward strand.
AATTGATTGACATTTAATACGGAATCACAACTTACCTCGATAAGTTTTAATTTACCTCGAGTTCTGCCACGACATTGAGGGCAACAGTCAAAGCTTCGTATTATGCCTCATTGTTAGTTGCCTTGAATTCCCAATGTATAGCCTAGACTATTATGTCCCTTTGTGGTAATTTTACTACAAATCCAAGTCCTGCTCCATTTGCGTTTGACGCTCCATTAGTGCATAATGTCCATTTGGGACTTGTAGTTTGCTCTAGCAGTTGCAATAGTTCTTCGTCAGCTTCTGTTTGCAAATTTGGACGAAAATCAGCCACAATGTCTGCCAAAGCTTGCGACTTAGTGGTTGTTCTTGGTTCGTACCTGATTCTGTAGCCACTTGGCCATTCTGCCTGACAACTCCGGTTTGTTCATCACATATCCTATAGGATAGTTAGTTTTGACGCAAATAGGGTGACATTCAAAATAAGGGTGTAACTTAGAAGAAGCCATAACTAAAGCAAGTATAAGTTTTTCTAAATGAAGTATACCTTGTTTCAGCATCTACGAGAGTTTTACTTACATAGTATATGGGTGATTGACTTCCATCCTCTTCTCTTACTAAAACGACAGTTACAGTTGCATGAGCTATAACTAGATAAAGTTGCAGTTCCTCTTTACCCTTCGATATTGTGAGAAGAGGTGGCGTTATCATGTAGGTCTTTAGGTTTTGAAATGGTTCTTCATGCTTGCTAGTTCATTCAAACGACTTGTTCTTTCTCAGCACATCATAGAATAGTTTGCATCTATCCGACGACTTGAATATAAATCTGTTAAGCGCTGCAACTCGTGCGGTTAGTTTCTGCACATCTTTGATGCATCTTGGAGATTGCAAGTTGACGATAGCCTTGATTTTCTCTAGAATTGCTTCGATCTCTCTTTGAGTCACGACGTATCCGAGGAACTTGCCAGAGGTAACACCGAGTGAGCATTTGCTAGGAATGAGCTTCATTTAATAGCGCCTAAGAATTTCGAATGCTTCTTTAAGGTGATAGATGTGGTCGCTGGCTTTTTTGGACTTGACCAGCATGTCATCAATGTACACCTCCATGGTTTTCCCAATCTATTTTTCAAACATTTTGTTTACTAAACCTTGAAAAGTTGCACCTACATTCTTTAAGCCAAAAGACATCACTTTATCGAAATAAATTCCTCGATCTGTGATGAATGCCATCTTTTATTGATCTATGGGGTGCATGAGGATTTGGTTATATCCACTGAAGGCATCTTTGAAAGTCAACATCTCATGGGTATCAATTGCGTTTACCATGGACGTCGATGTTAGGTAGAGGAAATAGGTCTTTTGGGCAAGCTTTGTTGAGATAGTCGATCTGTAAGGTCAACGTGTAATTGAATCTAGATTGACGTTTTATCAACGTTAACCTGATTTTTCGTGTGGGACGACGTTTTGTCAACGTCAACCTGAGTTTGAGTTTTGTTTGAGCGTATTCGAATGAGGGCTGGCAAAGCTTGAATCTCAATCGAATATGTTTGAGTGAATGTGAACAGTCGGCACAGTTTTGATGTGCTTGTTGACTATTTGCAGAGAGAATTCCAAGAGAATTTTATGAGCTCTTGATAATAATGATTTTACCGATTCCCTCAACTGAAGGACGTGAGGTTTATTTATAAGAAATGAAGATCCCTTCATGGACTTGGTAGTTTATGTGCTTGTGCCGTTTTATGACTTGGAAGCTAGTCGATCTTTTTTACCGTTGCCATTTGATCATCTTATTTGGACTAATGATATGGGCTGGCCCAAATAGTGATAACCCAAATTATATTTGTTTGATTTAATTTGGATATTTATTTAGATGGGCTAAAATTAATTAAATCGGGTTAATTATATTTATTTTAGTTCAATAATAATTAACTTATTTTAATATAGATGTAATAGCCCTGTTTTTAAGAGCGTTTATTTAAACGTTAAATATAATTATTAAGTTAGTTATGTTGCGAAATTTATTATTTTATTTGAGTTGTGGAGTTATTATTATTATTATTATTTTATATTTTCGGATTTTAAGTTTAAGTTGAGCGGTTTTTGGCCCAAATAGAAAATCGAAGTCGGGTTCCCATCCTTTGTTGTTGTCGGTTAGATATGCTTAGCCCAAATATTTTCTTTTGTCGGTTTGATGAAACTAAACCCCCCAAAATCTTCTCTCTCTCCCCGTGTATTCTAATCCCCAAAACTGAAAAAACCCAAACCCCAATTGAGGAAACCCGAAACCTCTCTCGCTCACCTTCGCCTGCATGTCGCCGGCGATTCCTTCCAGGCTTTGCCGGAGTTCCCCCCTGCTGCTCGTCGGAGCCTCGTCGCCTGCCTGCTACAACTCGCTGTTTCTCTCTCTCTTCTCCGTTCTCTGTAGCGCGAGGCGGTCGTGGTGTTGCGGTGTTGTTGTTGCTGCCACCGTGCGTGCGCTGCAAGCTGTCGTGGCTCGACGCCACGGTTCTCTCTCCTCCGCCGCTCGTCGGTGCTCTCCGCCGCTGCCGGAGGAAAGTTCCTCCCTTTGTCGTGGTCTCCCCTCCTTCAAGAGCAGAGGTAATGACTACCTTTTTCTTTGTCCTTGAAATTCTGGTTTTAAGTTTTGTTTGAGCCCAAGTTGTTATTATTGGTCTTTGTTGTTGTTGTTATTGGGCTGTTGTTAGTTATTGTTGTTATTGTTGTTATTTTTGTTGCGGTGCTGTTGTTATTGTTGTCGTTGTTGTGGAGTTGTGTGGTGGTTATGGTGAAGTGTTGAATTGTTGTAGGTTGTGTTGTTGTTAGTAGTATTACTGTTGTTATTCTCAAAAGGAGGGTTGTTAGTTTCTTATTTTCTTAATGAAGTTTGTTAGATTGATTTATGGTTGATTTGGTTTCTAGCTTACAATACTAGCCTAAGTATATTTTATCAGTTTCGTAGTTTTAAGAGAAGGTTTAAGTAGAATAGCTGAAGTTAAGAATTGTTGTTATTTTATTGGAAATCAGAGTTAGCCTATAAGGGTTGTAGTTGTTTCATGAAATAGGTTTAGAAAGTATAGACAAGTCAATACCCTTATTCGAATTATAGGGAGAATGGTTGTTAATACTTATTATTATTATGAGGTTATTATTGGAGGATGATTTTGGAATGAAGAACCATTCGGGATTATGAAGGAGATTATGTTGGTGGAATCTGAATCGCAGTTCAGGTAACTTTTATGTTTAGTAAAATCATTTACTCATGCCCATGTGTGTGTGGATCTCTATTATGTTTTTGATACTTAAGTTCGTACTATGGCCATAGATATGAATGTGATGATGAAATGTCATCGATTGGTTATGAATACGCAACTGTTTTGCTGGCTTAGTTTATGAACTGAAAATAGAAAGTGGGCAAGGTATGGGTGGAGGATGGTTACTCTTTTGATCTGATACGGTCGGCTACGCTCCATAACGAACCTTGGGGGTAGTATTGTTGGGCTCCATAACGAACCTTGGAGGCAACGTTTGTCCTTTGTCCAAAGCCTGTACTTGCCACTGATTTGTTTAAGAGAATGAGCTATGCCAGCGGTGTAACGAGATGAAAATGATTTGAGAAATAAAATGTTTATAACGGGCTGAAGTTAAGGTTACGAGTTTTCCACTCATTTTGGAATTGTGTTTGTTTTGTATTTTTCCCCTGAATTTGCAGGTTTGGTATCAAGAGCTCGAGAATGGAAGTGAAGCAAGATTATGATGTCGTCCTAGATTAAGGATTGAGCTTGTATCTAGTTAGTTGATTGGAGAATAGTTATTTATATTTCGTTGTATAACTTTTGGGATTTTTAGTTCAATTATTGGTGTATTTAAGGATATGTATAATATTTGGGAATTTAGTCGAGATATTGGTGTAATTAAGGATATTTTTCCGCTGCGATTTTATTAATTAAGATTTGGATTCCAGCTTATGGTTGTTGAGTGTGTGTCCGCTAGCAGCTCGGAAGAGCGGGCTGTTACAATAGAACACTAATATTTTTAGTGTTTGCATCTTGATATTGTTATCCCTTCATTTATTTCTTTATCGTCTTTCTAAAATTGTGGTTGTTGCAGTTGGTCTTCTCAAGTTGTTCTTGCTCTTGATGCATTTTTATCTCTCTTTACTGTGTGAGAATCTCTTGCACTTCCTCTCTCCTCTTGATATTGTTAGTGTCTGCAGCTTGATATTGTTATTTTTGCTCCCCTGTTGGGTGTCGTAGCTGTCGACTTAAGTATAGTCTTTGAGGGTTATTAATTACTAACCATGGTTAGTGTTGAAAAACAATTAAAAAAAGAGGATTACACGAAAATATGACTAAAATACTCATTAATGTCACGCCTGGTAACAAAATAAGACTATAAGGTGTAGACATATAATCGTGTCTCTCCATTTATGGATCCAATGATGAAACATACCGCGGTCTTAATTGGTCCGACCCAAGCTCCGAAAAGTCATCCCAAAACTATTTCCAAAAGTATTAAATTCCTATTTTGAAATAATTAATTGTATTTTTATCCTAGTTTTTTGAAAAAGCTCAGTGAATAATTATTCATGATAATTAATTATTTTTTTTAATAAATAAATATTTTCAAAGACATTTTCATAATTAAAATTGAATTTCCGGAGTCAAAACATAAAAGAAAATCTTCAAAACGTGTCTTCTAAAAAAGGTTGGCAAAGCTTGTCAATAAGCCAGGCTGGTGCGTCTGGCGCACCGTCGTGCGCCTGGCGCACCATTGTGCGTTAGGTGCAATATTGTACACCTGTGTCACGTACACCAATCTGCACCTAACACATAGCATTATGTGTCACAAAGAGTCGTGTGCTTAGTACACTCATCTGCGCGACGCGCCAAATTCTTTTCTATCTTTTTAAAACGCTTACAACGTGTACGAATCTAATTTGGCATACCATTGTGTGTTAGGCGCAATATTGTCCACCTGTGTCATGTGCACCAATGTGCGCCTGACACGTGTGGTTATTCGTCACACTAGGTCTGCGCCTAGTGCAGCCCCCGCGTGACGCGTAATTCCTTTTTCCACATAAATAGGTCTTGGATGTCCGAATTAAGGAGAACAAATTTTCATACTTCCACTATAGTTTGCCACACTAAACACTCGACTTTTACATAACGAAGACACTCACGAATTCTCTCTACAAAACTCATACTTTCCTGCTTTTCAAACACAAAAATACATACATTCATACACATGTTCAGATCTTTCGGCTTAACGATTGCTCGTTCCGGAGGTTATCAATCTCGAAGACTCAAGCCACGATATAATCGTGAGGGTCCTTGAATAATCTATTGTTTTCATATTAAAGTTACTAACAATTTCTTTTATGATGTAGATATTTAATATAAAATTGTGCCTTTGTATATTCTAATTCCTTTTCTTTTCTTTTATTTATTTTCATATGCCTATGTGTGCTATATGATTGTCCTATTTAATGCTTTCATCACCCCACATGTATATTTGCTAATAAATACCTAAAGAACTGCTCTAATATTAACTAGATTAATTTGAACAACATGCTAGGTTCCCTGTAATTTGATTGTCTAATAACTTGTCACTAAAAAAATAATGTTTTGTATGTGTTTCCTGAACCAACCTAGACTAAATATTTTTAGGGTGCATGAAAATAGTAATTGGTTATTCAATTGCATAAAAATTGACATGAATCGATATTAAGTAGAGGTCAGCAATGGGCGACATGGTTCCTGAATGTGTTCGTACCCTCATCCCCGAACTTAATCTTTGGTTAATTGACCATTTATGGTGGTAGGATGGGGAAATCTACATTGGATAAGTTCCTAATTTGTCCCTACGATTTTCCGATATTCAATTAGGTTTATGAGTCTTCCTTTAAAGACTTGTTGACGACTTCAAAAACGTTTTAATAAAAACGTTTATGATGAGGTACTCAAATACGCGCTCATCTCGTGTAGGCGAAATAAAAACACGCCTACATAAGGTCACATTTTGTATAGTCTTTTTAAAATGGTTAAAAAATATAATTTTTAATAGCATAAGATTACCAATGAGAATTTCCCATAAAAATTATTCAATACATAATTAGGAGATTAAACAAAGTATTAATCTTTGAAAGAACTACATCATAAAAAAAAAAGTTAACAATTCGAATAATTGAATAAAATGGAATAAACTAAAAGGATCCCCAAGTTTATATCGAAATCGCCTTGATCTCAGGAATAATAACCTTCAAGAGAGCAACCTTTAAAGCTTAAAAGGAAATTATTGAGGTACTTGAGCATATTTAAGTGTTTGAAGTATGTGGGAAAAGTGATATGGAGTATATGACTTGAGTATTTAGAGAGATTATATGGTTGAAAAATCGTTGTTAAAATCGGGTATAATACAAGATGTTTATAGGCAAAGCAAGAAATGTTAAAGTAGTCGTGCGCTTGGCGCAAAGGGAATAATTATCATGCGACAAAATGCGTTCTACGCGACACAATGCGTTCCACACGACACAAATGCATTTGGCTCTAAGAGGATGTGTGGCATGCGACCTACTTATTGACGAATATATATATATATATATATATATATATACACACACACACACACACACACACACACACACACACACATATATATACACACACACACATGCACACACACATATATATATATATATTAATTTTCGCTTTATTTCTCTTTTTCGTTATTTTTACTTGTGGTTCTCTAATTTCTGTAATTTTCATTACTTTTAGTTATGTTTTTAGTTCGGTTTTTTCATTGTTCAATTGAAATTTGTGTATGTATTTTTTCAGGTATATATATGTATTTTTTTCATTGTTCAATTAGAATTGTGTATGTATTTTTTCAATTATATATATGTATTGTTATTAAATATATGTATGTATATGGTGTTTTGAATGAAATCATCATGCACGATCTTTGTTTGTTTTGAAGTATATATTCTTAATTATTAATTAATAATATATAGTATAAAATATTAATAGATATTATGTACTAGGGATTATCTAAGAGGCAGGTAGTAGAAGTTAAGAAAGCAGAATGCATAGTATTATGAAAGGAAAGAATCAATTGGAGTTTTGGTATGAAAGTTGCGTTGCAGACCTATAGTTGCAAGTCTACCACTTTTTTTAGACAAAAACACTACAATCTGATGCGGTTCTGAGGGAAAATCGCATCATATTATTACCTAATCTGATGCGATTTTGGACCGCATCAGAAATGATTAGTCACCTGCTACGCCCCCACCTGATGCGGACCAAAACCACATCTGAAAGGTCAGTTTTGACCGCATCAGGTGGGGTTTTTTTATTAGCGATTTGAATATATTTTATATTTATGTATGGGTTTTTAGTATAACTTTTATTATTGCATACTCATTCTTTTTCGCTATTATTTTTATTACCTATTGAGCTTTATTGGTGCTTTATTTTATGATAGGTGTTCGGTTTGAAAAAGTAAGTACGTGCCCAAATAGTAAGCAATCAAAATAATAAACATTAAGAAGAAGATATTGAAGCCCACTTTATGTTTGGACACTAATGATATCCACGCTACATCAAGAAAGCATAAGGGAGAATTCTAATTACCTGGGCTTAAGTTCATATAAAGAAAAAGAAGAAAAAGAGTGGTTGTTTTGAGTTGGGAAACACGAAGAGAAGAAAGAATAGGAAATGTTCCTATTTGCACCTCCACACAAAATGCAATAATGAAGTTTTTAGGAATTGGGAATATCAGATTTTATTTTCATTCCTCTCTTGAAGTAATTTACTTAATTATGTAAATTGGGGGTTGGTGGAATTAGGAATAAAGAGGGAAGCAGCAACGCAGAAGAGAGGCGGGCGAAAAAAGTAACAGTTTTCGCACAACACACACAATAGTTTTAGGTTTAGTTTTTAATTCAGTCTTAGTTTGTTTATTCATGGGTGACAACGGCGGAAATACATTTGGTCCAGTTCTATGTTGTTCTTTAGTATTCAGTTCAATTGCAAGATTTTTTGTTTTGGTAGAACTTGTTATTGCCGACGGGGCGACGACGGCGGCGAAGCTTAGTTCAATTTCAGTATTCTCTATCTATTTTATTAATCAACTTTGGTACTTTCGTTCCTTTCGTTCTCTAATTTTTGGTTTGTTCGTTTGTTTCACACTTGGATTTTCAATCTACAGTTAGTTTTCTTTCTTCTTTCATCTTTTGTTGAGTAAGAATTATTTCGTTTTTTCTTCTTTATTTTTCTTTAGTTATCCTCGTTTACTCTTGCTTGTTCTCTGACTACTCCATAATTCAATCTTGTGTTGCTTAAAATACTACTACTTGCAGTTCTTCTAAATTCTTAGGTTTGTCCTATTCTAAATTCCAATATCCATTATCATGATTCATGTTTTATTATTGTTGTCTTTGCAATTCCAGTAGCTTATTTGTTTTCGTCATTTTCTTAAGTTAGTTTAACCTTAGTCTATTGTTTGTGCTGCTAGTACTGAGTCATTATTGGTAGATTAATTATAATTACAATATTAGTCTAATATTTGTTTGGCTTAGGCGTAGTTATTTTGCATAATCAGAAATTCAGATATTTAAGTGGGTAATTTAACATAGTATCAACATTCTTGTGGGTTCGACCCGTATTTGCTAGTTGTGTTACATCGTACATCGAGCACTTGCGGTATTAGTTTTTATTCCTACACTATAATAGAAGGTATTCAATTAATGAAGTTTATACTCAGATTACTGAAGAACAACCTGTGGTTTCATGGGTTAAAGGAGTTTGGAATCGTATGTCAATGCCTAAACACAAGTTTTTCACATGCCTTGGGGTACATGACAGATTAAAAACAAAAGAGAGGCTCTTCCAATACAACATTAGTCCTGATGATCTATGTTGCTTATGTGGGACTGGTTCTGAGTCTACTACACACCTTTTCTTTGGGTGTATCTTCAGTACACAGTTATTGAAGGAGGTTCTTAGATGGATTGGAGTCAGTTATCAGCGTAGAAACCTGACACAATGGCTCAGCTGGACTAGAAGATCTTATCATGGATCAAAGGTAAGAAAGCAGGTGTTGTTAACAGTTCTGGCTGCAACAGTCTACATGGTCTGGAAAATAGGAATGAAGCTTTTTGGCTTTCAAAAGTAAATAGAATTACCTGTATAGTTATAGAGATCAAGTATATAATTAAACATAGAATAAATCTGTGTAATTTAGGAAAATGGAGTAGAAAAGATTGTGACTGGATTAGCAGTTTACAAGCTGCTTCTTGGCCTTACGTAGCCTGTTAGCTCCAGCTCCTATTTTGGAGTTTATGTTGTATTATCTCTTTGGTGTGAGCTTATACCTTTACTTACCAAAAAAAAAAATTCCTCTATCATCAACAAGACTCCTGTTTCTCTTGTTAACTTTGGTACTAATTCTGATGTTTCTCCTTTCTTTTCCTTACATCAACCAAATACTCCATAATTCAAAGAAAATATTCTTGTTTCTCCTCATTCTTTTACCCAGTCCATTGATCACACTACTTCTCAGACTTTTTATTCTTCACCTTTACCTTCACATATATCTGACAGTAATCCTTCAACTTCTTCTCCCACTAATTCACCTTCTTCTTCTAAAGTTCAATCTAATGTCTCTATTCCTATCAGAACTTCTACTAGAAATGTGATACCTTTTGTTAATTTGACTAACTTTGTCAATACTTATGTTCCCCACAAAATTCCTCCAAACACTCATCTTTCTTCTTCTGAATATGCTTCTTTTGCTGTTAATTATTCTCATATAATTGAACCTAAGCACTACAATCAAGCTAAGAATAATCCTAATTGGGTTATTGCTACGGGAAAAGAGATTAACGCTCTTGAAGATAATGAAATATGGGATTTAATACCTCTTCTTGTTAATTGGTTCAAAGTGGGTTTATAAAACCAAGTTAAATCCAGATGGTACCATAGAAAGGTACAAAGCATGTTTGGTGGCTACATGATACTAGCATGTAGAGGGGAAATATTTCACTCAAACTTTTGCTCTAGTAGCTAAACTGGCTACTGTCAGAGTGTTGATTGCAGTTGCTAATGCTCATGGTTGGCTTTTGTGTCAATTAGATGTGAATAATGCATTTTTGCATGGTTTTCTTGAAGAAGTCTATATGTTGCCACCAGTAGGGTATGACAAAGCTACAAATGGTGAAGTATGTAAACTGAAAAAGTCCATTATTTATGAACTTAAACAAGCCTCCAGACAATGGAATAAGGAGTTAAACAAGTTTTTTCAGAGTTGGGTTTTATTCAAACCAAACAGGATTATTCATTATTCACAAGACTTTTAGATGGTCATTTCTTAGCTATCTTAGTCTATGTGGATGATATAGTTCTCATTGGAACAAGCATGCCTCCGATTGATTATGTCAAACATTCTCTTGATCAAGCCTTTACAATTAAAGATCTTGGTGCTCTTAATTACTTTTTAGGAGTTGAAATCTCCAGAAGTTCTAATATGTCATAGAGGTATTTTGAGATATATAAACCTTTTTCTCAAAAAACTTTGAAATAATGTACAACACTATTAGTTCTGATGGAGTACAATATAAAGATTGGAAAAATATACCCCATGAACAAAACCAAAATGCTAACGATACATGAAGAAAACAACAATAGCTACGACAACGTGCATGCTTCCAACCCCACTTTAATTTCCCTTTCCAACAATCAACATGAAGTAATATCCTCTGGCCAACACCCTTTACCCTCAACTTTTGACTTACTATAAAAATCTATCAATTTTTACTGCCTCGACAAGATATGATTATCACAAAGAAAGTTACTTGTTACCAAAATGATTGAGCCCCATGGTTGAGTTCATAGATGCAAAACTGGCAAGTTCTTGAGGCAAAAAAGGGCGAACACTTCCGTCTTCAGCTCCCATGCCAAGGAAATCTCTAGTTAGAGCGTTCGAGATGGAAGAGAGCTTAAGTTGGTTTAAATTATTTTGTGATTTCGAACCCGATTGCATTATCAATTGACTAAGGTTGTTCACAGAAGTAGACATTAAGTTCGAGCTCCCTACTAGTCCAGTGCTAGTAGTAGCACAACTATTAGGTCCATTACCAACACAGTCAGGCGCCTCAGTGCTTGACACTAGGGCGCTTGATAAAATGTTGGTAGGTGGTGAACTCGTCATGACTCCCATGGATGTTCCAAGAAAAGAAGGATTGCTCCTTGTTGAACCCATTTGAGCCGCCTTTTGTAGGAGTGCGGTTGCAGACATGGGGGTTGTGGGATTCGGTGAGGAAGATGATGGGTTGTTTTGATCATGTGAATATAAAGAAGCTAGGTTTTCAACCATGTTTGTCTTGTTGTTATTGTTATTTCTTCCTTCATCCTTCAATGCAAGTGGGAAAGATGACAAGGAAAGACTTGCAGTGGTTGATGTTGGTGTTGCTGTTGCACTTCTTTCTAAGGATGAATATTGATTGTTGATCATAAAATTGGGAATCGAGGATGAGCCAAAGAGGTTGTTACTTGTTGCCATTTGTACCATCTCAGGCAAACCTACAAACAACATCCATGAATTCATTCACATATGTTATGATGCTCATATACCAAGATACTGTTAACATGTTCAAATTTGCGCATGTTTTAAAGATTATTCTCAACGTGACTTGATAATAATCGTCTAATTTTCTACTCAATTATTCAATTTAAACTAACACTTCATCTATTCAAAATTTATTGTCGCATATGTTATCTTAAATTGTCCAACATAATTCGCGACTTTTCCTACAATGGCTTTTGTAGACAACTAAAAATCCTAATATGTTATTGCTTAATTTGATAATAATAATGGAAATGATAGAATGAGCACTAATATATAATGATACCTTTGTAAAATATGTTTTATCCTTAATTATGATAGGTTAGGTCAATATAACTCATTTTGAATTAAGGGAAACATAGTTTCGATCTTTTCAGATGAAGTAGTAGTTTTTAGCAAAATTCTCAATAATAGGCTTATATTCTTGATAATTCACAATGGTAAATATGGCTCTTTTTCCTTCCCATTGTTAGGCCTAAATTTTTGCAATTCACCCAGATATAGCATTAATAAGGCTTAATTGTTAATTTTTGGTTAAATTTTAATACTTATGTTAAGTTTTGACTAAGCTCTACTAAACATGATTTATCTAGGTCAAAGAGTAGGTCAATATTAATCTTTATGACTAATCCTGACATATCTTGGTACATTGTATACTATTAGTAGTATGCATACTATTCATGTGATTTTCTAATAAAGTAAAAGATTCACCATTCTATGACTTCTGAAACATATAATGCACACCCAAGAGGAAAAATTACACAATGATGGGGTAAGAAGATGAATTTTCCATTTATCAAAATAAAAAGAAGATGAATATGTATTTTTTAAACACAAAAATAAGAATAAATGTGAGTGACAGACAAAAGGCAACACATTCCACAGTGGGAAGGAGAGGTTAGGCTGGAGGGAAAGTGAAATTAGAATTGGAGGAAAAAAAAATTGTTAGTCGGTTAAAAGTCTTGACCTAAGTAAATCATGGGTTAGTAGGGCTTAGAAAAATTTAAAACAAGTATCAAAACTAAACATGAAATTAACAATTAAGCCCGATTAATGCTACATTTGGGTAAATAAAAAAAATGAGACCTAATTATGAGAAGAAAAAAAAGTTGAATCTACCATTCGAAATTCTCAAAAATAGGAGTCTACCTATGGGTAATTTCCCTAATATTTATCATTGGAAATCTACGACACCCCAAATTAAGGAGAATGTACGTGAGTGTAATATATATTATCATTGTTATTTTTCGATAAATCATCAAATATTTTACTAAGATAAGCTATGCCAATGTCACAATCAACAGAGTTTTATTTGTTCTAACAAGTGCAATGATAATGGTCAAAATTAGTTAATACAATTGGGTAATTTAATTGCAATATGTGCATCTTTTTTTTTCCTTCTAAGAAAATCCTTGCAATGTTTTAATGTCAAACTAGTATTTGGGCTCGGGCGTTGTCCTGCTAAGTGGTATTTTTTCCGAAGTTGATATGTATTTTTTTCCTATTTGCATTAGAATATAATAAAGAAAACTCAACATTTAAAAGGTACAAATATAATAATGTGGACATTTAAAGCATGATTAAAAGCTGGTTGAGATAGTAACTATGCTTTATGTAATAGTAAAATGTCATTGGTTCAAATCTTGTTACAAGCCAATTTAGTTTTGTTAGTTGACATCCAATATATACATATTGGACAATTCTAGAGTTCTAGTGGAGTAGAGATGCCACATGGCGTGCAAAAGTTGTCAAATACGCCTTTTCATATACTTGTTTAGATATTTTATTCTAGATATGTACTTTGCGTCTTTATTTCTTTTCTAGAGAGGGTGTTAGTCTAAGCTTGTTCTCCTTATCAAAAAAAAAAAAAATTCTTTTCTAGAGAAAATAAATGTCCAAAAACTAGAGGCACAATTAAAAAATTATGGTGATTATCTTGCAAGAAAATTATTGTAGAATGTTTTCATTATTTCCCCTAATATATAACATGTACTTCCTCTATTTCATATTACTTGAAACATTTCTCCGGACACACTTGCCCGTGCCTTACTTTATTCATTAATATTTTTAATTTCTTATAAGTAAAAACTTAAAAAGTTAGTATTTTGAAACTATATGACAATATGAATCTAATAAGATCACATGACTATATTTTTCATTACGTTGAATTCGCATAACACTGTCAAATAAGAGTTGGTGAATATTGTAGAAGTCAAAACGTGAAACGAAGGAAGTATAACTGAGAAAGGTTGAACAATTAATTAGTGAGACTGGTGGGTTCCATGTCTTGTCATATCTCATTATTTAGAAAATTGACAATCAGCTATTTAGCCATTCAATCAAGAATTCTCCAAGGCATTTGAGGAGAATGGAATTATTTGAGATTGCCATTAACCACAATACACAAATATTTAAATTGATGCTAAATTTGATCAATTAATAGTTTAAATGTCTAGTTGCCTAGTATTATCTAATGAATAAAATTGGTGCATACAAATTAACAATCAGCTATTCGCTACTTAATTCAGGATGATATATAATGCCACTAACCTGTATTGAGAGTATTGGTACCAGCCATGTTGCTAAAATCTTGTCGAAAAAGCGGGTTAAACTGTGAAATTGAATTGGAATTTTCTTGAAGTCCTTGACTAACAAATCCATGATGAAAACCAGGTTGAGGAACAATGGTGGATTTGTTATTGGATTGATCATCAGTCTTGAAACTTAGACTTGGAGGTGCGACTGAATTAATCCTCACATTTTCTTCTGCTAATGCATCACAAAAAGCCCTATGTGTGATAAAACTATCTTTCCTACAATAATAATAATAAAAAAAGTAATATTATAGCTCACATTTATTACAAATAATTAAAAACACCCCAAAAAACAAAACAAATAAATCATAATATCTTAAAAAAAGAAAGGGAATGAAATTAATTAAATTCACCTGGAGAAAAGTGTACCACAGTCACATTTATACTCCCTAGTACCACAAGTCTTAGTATGAGCTTTCCAATCTGATTGCACTGCATATTTCTTGGAACATTTCTCACACTTCCATTTTTTTTCACCATGTTTCCTGCTAAAATGTTTTTTAATTCCAGTTAGATCACCAAGAGCTCTTGATGAGTCATGATGTACACATGTTTTTTCTGGGCATATGTAAACCTTCTTCTTAACTTCTTTGTTTGTCCTTTGTTTAAGTTTCCATGGTAAGTTGTGGCCTCTCCTGTGAAGCTGAAGGTTTTGATCTCTTTGAAACCCTTTATTGCATATTTCACAGATGAATCTGTTTGTAGCCATTAGGGTCTTTGGCGATAGCGCGATCACTTCAGCATCTGGATCTGTTTACATGCCAAAAGAAGCATCATTGAATAAGAGCTTCTACAATTATTGTACGTTGACACATAGAGTCTCATTGTATAATCATAAATGAGTCTCTTTATTAATTAATCCAAGCATGAGTTGATTTTTTTCTTTATCATCTAGGGTTTCATGGTTGTTCTTATTTTAATTGTTGCAAACAAAATCTATTATTCATGGTGTCATATTTCTTTTGGATAATATATATTGGAATATCTAGGGGCGTTCTTACTAACTAGGGGCAACCTTGAAATAAAAGTACCTGACCACCAAGATTAGTCAAGAGTTGCTGGCTATGATTATGTTATACAAATATATATAGCTATATTACAACATATTAATACATTGTTAATCACTAAAATGACGAACTCAACTTTTAATAATGTTTATTTTGAAAACTGACAACAAAAAATTAAAAACCGGTTCTATGGGTTCCATATATTTGAATTTACTTTTTAAAGAAACGAAAAACTAGAAACAAAAGACGATAACAGGTGAGTAGATTTTAGCTTCAAATTTATACACAAGGCCTTCCATCAACTTTTCGCCGAAAAACAAATTAAGAAAAGGAATTCAAAGTAATATAAATGAAGAGACTTAAATAGTTACATAACAAGTGAGATGATAATATTACTTATGGAAGATTTACAAATTGGAACAGTGATAAGTTACCTGGTGTTCCTGGTAGATTTCTCTTCTTCTTGGAAGGAAGAGGATTACCATTATTATGGGATAAAACTTTAGGGTTAGGGTTAGATGGTGGTGGTTGTTGTTGTAGTTGTTGAAGATGATTTTGAGGGAATCCCCTAATTGTTGAAGGTAAAGAAAACCCATCTCCAATACCTTGCAAATTCATATCTTTTTTATTGGGTATATATCAACTCTTGGAAAACAACTAACTTCCAAGAAAAAAACACTAAAATTAAGATCAGAAGAAAGAAAGGAAAGAAACAAGAGTAGTAGTTTTATTTTGAAGAAAAAAACAGAGAGAGTTAAAGAGTATGTTTTTGGGTGTATATTGGAATGTTTTGACTCAATCTCTTCTTCCCTCGGATTATACCAAAAGAACAAGAAAACCCCAAAAAAAACTACTGAAAATTAATTTACTACTACTTTGTATCTGAGTATTTCTTCTAACACTAAGCGAAAAACTCGGTTTAACTGTTTTTTGTTTTGATGCTCTTTCACTACTTAAGAGGAAAAGACCAAAATATAAAGAGAGAATATTTTCATTTGTTTGTCTTCCTCAATGATCTCTTTTATCCAAGGAGGTCAGCCATAGATTTACAAATAGTGGGCCCTCTCTAATATTATGTCATTTTCTCTCTCTTCCTCGTGATGAAAAAAGAAATAAGGATTAGGTGTGTGTGATGTTAGTAGCTGCTTGTGAATTGTTCCCAGAATGGTGTAGGATTGTAGAGTACCACAGACTCCACAACTGTGTCTTTCTCATTGTCATCTAGCTACTTCACTCTTTCTTGCTTTTTGAATTTCAAATGAATATATTATTATTTCGTGTATTTGATGCATGAATGTATGTGAAGATTAGGGACTATGCTACGTTGGAGTAAGAAAAAAGTTTTGGTTTGTTAGGGTAAGCAGTGCGTTTTGACTTTCCATTCTTAAACAATGCTAATGATTTGAAATATACTTCTATGATTAAAAAAAAAAATATGAGTCTAAATTTACTCATTGTAAAGTATAAGAAGAATTTGTAGGATAACAAAATAATTAGTGAAGCATTAATGCATCAAGCTCAAGAAAAAATATACGCATAAAGTTAAGAAGATTAAGCATTGATTTAGCAAGATAGTTGAATCCATTTATGCACCATAAAGTATTTCTTTGTTACAAATATTGTGATGGATGAAGAACTTCCAACAGACATAGTAAGGCCCTATTCTCTTGTGGAAAGTTTCAGTTCAGTTTAATTCAGTCCATCACGTTAATTCAGTTTCGTTCAACTACAACAGAGTCTTCAGATGGAGATTCCAATATTAAAAGGTATCAGTCTACGGATTTTTTTGGCTTCACCTGGTTTGTTAATATTATATAGGTATGATATAATATATAAGAAAAAATGATATATGTTTGTGTTTTGTGAATATTTTTTGGGTATCTTTTCTAGTAATTACTTAAAAAATTGATTGTATGATGTATGGTGTTGCTCATACGGTTACACTAAGCACTAACAATGACATTCCTAATAATCAATCATCCAATTAGGATCTGTTCTCCTCGCCTTATTTTCAGTTCACTTCAATTCAATTCAATTCAGTTCAGTTCAGTTCAGCTCTGGACAATACTTTTACTCTAACATATCACTATTCATTTCAGTTCAGTTCAGTTCAATTCAATTCAGTTTAATTCAATTGATTTCAGTTTAGTTCAGTTTAGCTGTTTTATGCCGAAGAAAACAAGCCCTTAGTTATTGGCTCTTTCATTAAAGGTTAGGAAACTCACAATTACATGTGTTCAAGCTTTGAAATGGGGACTCATTTTTTAAATTTTAGGATGGCTGATTTTTTTTTTGTTCATTTCAGATTATGTTTAAAAGCAGTATACGGGAATGTGAAGGTGGATATATACAAGATGTTTAGGCACAAGAGATAGGACTTATATTTTTCAATATTTTGTGGAATTAGTTACTTTTGCTTAAGAACAATATTGTTATACCTTTTGAAGGATTTAAATTTAATTAGATTTTAGCGTATTCATTTTGGGTTTTATTGTAGAATCTATTCACATTGTTATTTGTTACTAATAATAGTATTTTTTTCTTAAAATTGGATTATATTTCAATTGTTCTTTGATTTTATGGTTGAGTAATAAAGAACAATAAAAATAGTGGAACAATTACTAATATCATTATTTTTACTTTCTTTAGTATGATGGATGGAGATGCTTGAAAAATATTGTGATATTGTTGCACCGCTATTAATGCGCCGTAATAGGTCGATAAAAGCTTTGGATTGAACTCAAAAATATGACATTGGGTTGGTCTTTGCAAAGTCAAAGGAGGCGCTTCAAAAACGTTGCAACACTATAACAACGCTAAGGATGTGTTGTAATAGGTTGACAAAAGCGCGTCAAAATTGACGTTTTTTGGTGTTTATACCTATGCTATTAGAGTGTGTCGCCGTAGGTCCCAACAACACCGGCAAAGTCGGTGTTTTTCCAAGCGTCGGTAAAAGCCCTTGAGCGCTTTTTAGCGCCGCAATAGCATATAAACACCGAAAAACGTCATGTGAGATAGAACTAGACCCAATATAAGGAGTTTAGCAGAAAATTTACCATCCTAAGGAGTCATGTGAGATGCAGCTCCCGAATCCGGGTACCAGACTGAATCATTAGCTTCACCACCAACAGACAGTGCAACTAGGGCTTGAGTGACACTTTCAGAGGACGAGGAAACAAAGCTGGAATTAAATCGTTAGGGACAATAGGCAGCTTGATGACCTGGAAACCAACATAAACCACAAGTATCTGAAGTAGGGGTAGAGGTTACATTGCTACTTGATGAATTACTCCATGCAGACGACAAATCATTAGTAATATAATCTATACAAGGCATACGATAGGATGACAAGTTAGAATATTTATCATACCATTGGAGCGTCCCCGATTAGCATTGTTGTTGTTGTTGTTGTTTCCAGAGCCACGAGAATTACTATTTCCCCCATTTCCACCATTATCACCACGAGCATTCTGATTATTGTTACCACCACGATTATTGGTACCCCCACGATTTCTGTTATTTCTTCCCCGATTCCTCCTTCTAGAAGTAGGCTTGGAGGAGGAACTTGATCCAGAACCAGTAGATTGAACAGCAAGTAAGGAATGATGAGAGAAGGAATCAGATCCATCCTTCGAGTTTATCAGACGTTGTTCATGAAGGAGCAACTTAGGACACAAATCATCAAAACTAATAGGGAATGGATAATGCAGCAAAGTAGTGACAATGTGATCATACTCAGAATCACGATCGAGACCAAAAAGTGTATACTGTACTAAATCCTGGTTCGATACAGGACACTGAATGGCAGCAAGGGAATCAACAATCACCTTAATCTCACTTAAATAACCATCCATAGTCTGGAAGCAGTCTTTTTAATACGAGTTAAACGTCCCTTTAATTCCATTGATCTAGCCATACTAGCATGCATGAACCTAGTTCGTAATCTAGTCCAAATTTCTACAGAAGTAGATAAATCATGCACATCCACAAAAACATCCCTAGATAATGTCAAAAACATCCCTAGATAATGTCGCAAAAATCCATGATTTTATTTGTTCATCCACACACAAATACTCATAGAATTGATTATTAGGAATGAAACACCACGTTCATCAATAATCGTTGTAGGAGGAATAATAATTGTGCCTTCAACCATACCAAGAAGTTGATGGGAAAGAAGCAAGCAAGTAATATGAGTTTTCCACAACAAATAATCTTTAGGAGAAGAAAGAGTAATAGTTACCAAATTACTGAGATTAGGCGCAGAGATCTGCAGTAAGGGGAAACACGACAGGAAGAGAGTCGGTTGGGCGGCGCCGATTGGCGTGGTCGTGGTAGTGACCGGAAATCCAGGGGGGACCTGGGTGAGGCGCGCGACGAAGAGGCCGGGGTGCTCGTGTTGTGCAGCGCCGAGGAGAATCCCGACATGGCATGGCTGGAAGAAGACCATGGTTGGGAGAAGAAGGAACCGGCAAAGGGCGCTGTGGAGGAGGCTGCGGCGTACGTCGGGTGGTGCCGGAGATCTTGCATCGGGCTGGGCTGCGAGAAAAGCATGTCGTAGGGCTGCGTGGCAGCGGTGGCGACCGTCGGCGGAGGCAATAGCGGATCGGAGGTCGACACCGGCGGTTGCTGCGGTGAGGCGACTAAAGAGGCGGAAGAGGTGGCCGAGAAATCCATCAGGAAAGAAAAGAAAACTTTTTTGTTTTTGAGAGGAAAAAAAAATTTAGAAAAACCTTGGTTGTGATACCATGTACAAGTGTAGAGAATAATTATGTTAACCTGATGTGGTTAACCCTGGCATTGAGTATATATATAGGTTTACAATACATGCCTATGACTAGTTGAAGACTATTCTATCATTTTACATACAATGTTATCTAATACTTTTCGTCGTTAGTACTTGATAGAGCACTAGTGATTTATTTTCCAGTTGCTTAGATTATAAGACTTGAGGTCCCCGATCGAGATTGGCAAATTTGACATCTAAATCTGCAACCCTCTACCAGCAAACTATTAGAACTACAAATCTTCCAAATTTTGTATCATTGCATATACACTAATAAGATAAACAAAATACTGAACTTAAAGATCCCATGATGATTGGTGTGAGGGAAACACTACATAAGGGAAAGGGAACCGAATAACCCCAACATGATATGAGAGGATTGACTGTGATTATCATACTGATGGTGATATTATTTGAATAAAAGATTGAAAATTTTGAAAGATTTAGGCCTTATCATGGACAAATCTGTGATGACGACGTGCTTAAGTTAAAGGAAAATTTGTCCAAAAAAACTTTTTAAAGCATTCTTTTAATTTTTCTTGTAAGATGAAACCTATTTTCATTTTTTGGTGTGGTTTTTGAGATGCATAGGGGTGGCGCTGCAGCTAATGGAAATAGGGGGGTAAAGAAAGGTACAAGGGTCATCGCCGCAATTGAGAAAAACACACCAGAAAATGGGAATAAGTTTCTTCTTGAAAAAAAAAATTAAGTTTGTGGTTTCTTTTTTGCAAAGAATGCTTTATAAGGTTTTTTTTTTTTCACAAAATTGAACCACTAGAAATTTCTTTTTGGCAAATTTTCTTAAATTAAAATATGGTGGCTAGAGTTTTAAATAATGAGAAAGAGATAAAAGAGAAAAATAAGAAACCAACAATTTAGACATTTTGTTGTTTTTTCCCAAAGCATAGTAGTATACTATTTGATAGAGTATAAATCTATTCCTGGGGCCTTAACCATCAGCTTAAGTTTTTGGTTGAGTTGGTCCTTTGATATGGTATCAAGAGTCAGCGTGACAAAAAGGTCACGGTTTCGAATCTCATCCACCCCTCATTTCTCAGTGGAATATTTAGCGTCAGGTATGAGGGCAACCTGTGTTGCATCCACACTTCAAGTCCAAAGGGCTCTTGCGTGAGGGGGCGTGATAGAGTATAAATCTATTCCTGGGGTCTTAACCATCAGCTTAAGCTTTTGGTTGAGTTGGTCCTTTGATACTATTTCTAATGAATTTCTACAGACTAAACACCATGCATTCTTCTTTCTCTATAATGCCCATCAATAGTATAGATAATCAAAAAAATCAACGAAAGGTCCACTAAGAGCTACACTGATGGCAACTTCATTTGTACTTTGAATTCTTCTTTTACTTTTAAATTTTGAAAAACTTTTATTACTTTCTTCTTTCAATTGATTTTGTGTACTTTCCATCCATATGGAGAGATTAGCATGACTACGTATAGGGGGAGCAAGTTTAAGAGTAACAAGCTCAAGTTATTTCAGACAAAAAGTAAAACAAGTTCGAATAAACTATAATCGGTAAATAAACGCCCATTTGGCACTATGTAATAAATATATAATATTATTATGTTTAACTACTTATATTTACATAAAATAATAGAAAAATATATGATTTCAGTATATAAGCATTTGAAAATTTATTTTCTTTTTCTTATGCAAACTCATTTAATTAATAATTTTGTCTTTCCTCACTAATTAATTTTCCTAGTGGGGAGGAATTAAATTTATATGAATTAAAATATAGCATGATAATTCCTTCTTATCTAACACTTTGAGAAAATTCGTTAGCTTCTCCTATTTTATAAGTTCAACTCATACTAACTATATTGAGATCCTATAAGTTATAGACAAGTTAACAATTTGATTTAGCGAAACACAACACATTCTAATAAGTTAGAAATATGAAAATAAATACACAACAAGAGAAAGTGTCCACTGAAAGAACAAGAGAATATATGAAATTGAAAGAGATAATTCACCTACAAAGATATGTTTGTTTTTACACTTATTCGAGACAAACGTAATATGTTTGTGTGATGGTAGTGAAGTAGTTTACAGATCGAAAAGTTACAATTAAAATAGAAAATATAGTATCAATCAAATGAAATAGTCATAAAATTAAATTAACGCACTAGAGCATGGTAAGAAAGAAAATCAATCAATTAAAGCGGCTACTTGTACTTTGATTAATGATTAAGTGATTCTAAGTTGCCATCCAACAAAACCAAAGGCTTTCACTCTCAAATCTCAATAATAGGAATAATTATAATAAATAACCATGATAATTAATATATTTAGTAGTACTATTATTATTGGTCAAACATAATTACATATTTACTTACTATGTAGCTAGCTAGTAAGTAAAGAAATTATAGACAAAAGGCTACCTCTTTCTTTATTTTTTGAGGGGAACAATAATTTCTCCCAACATTATTTTTGCTTTTTATATTGTGATTTAATTTTTTTTTGTTTTCATCTTGGTTTTTGGGATCGACTAAGGTAAGTGCAGAAAGGCAATGGATGGAATTATTTCACAAGTGTGATCATGATAGGTTCGAAGCTTAGAAAGTCAGTTACCTTTCCATAGTGATCTTTTCATCAACATGATTAAGTCATAATTACAGTAGGACCCTAAGAAAGGTGAACTTCGAATTGTCAACAAATTGTAGAAAAAAATAGTACTATAGTATTTTCAGAAAAGAAAAGCAAGGAATTGAACAACAAAAATTACAGTAATCTAGGCGAAAATTTCTTTATACATTACGATGCCGTCCGTGAACTCTGTCTACACCTTTTCTGACCTTTTAGACCATGTAGGTCCCACTAGTATTGTACAGTATTCTGGTTGCATGGGCACCTTCATCTATAAAAAGTTTTTGTATGGTGGGATAGATCGATAACTGTTGGGGCGCAGTGCATGTGGAATGATGCTCTTTCTATGCTCTTTGATGGTTGATCTTTTAGACCGAATTGCGTGTCAAGCCTTGTGATGTTGAATGTTAATAATTATAGTCTTGAAGAGTTTTCATCAATTATCACATGTTCTTTTGGTAAAAAAATTACCATTTTTTTTATGAGGAAATTAAGTTAGCTCAAGGACTAACCTCTATAAGACTATTAGCCTGTAGAAAACACCAATACATTTGCATAGCATGCTAAGGAAATACCCCAACATAATGGGGGGTAAGGATTGAACCCCTGACCTCAGGGGCCAAGGGGAGCGCTCTACCCACTTGAACTAACTCCTATTCTTAAGAAAATTACCTTGTGACAAATGTAAAATTTACGGAGTTTTTTAACTTAAATTTTGAATTAAATCATTTTGTATTGTTTAATGACATAAAAAAAATTAATGAATTAAAAACGAAAGTACAATTTAATTGTAATACAACGAAACATAAAACAAAAGGCAAACATAAACTAAATTAAGCTTCATTTGTTCTTACATATTTAATGAAGAAAAAACAAACTATTACTTATTTCAAATGAAACTTGTCTTGAGCGATGGTCGGTGAGTTATATGTCTTGATCAAAAATACCTTATATGAGAGGGAACTTGTTGAGATACGATAGACAGATGATCATTAGAGATACATTGTTGTATCTCATTTAGGAAACCTCAATATCCACTACACGATAAATCTCAAAATCCTTGAATAGAAAATCCCCCCAGGGATTCTACTGATTTGACTAACAACGAGGTCACGTCCTTTAGTGAATTCTGACCCTATTGCGAGGGTATCCAGAGTTCAATCTCACTGGAGTGAATCTTGAAATGCGTGTAGATCAAAACTTGCCCGAAATCAAGTTGGAGGGCCTCCCACAATAGGCATTTCATAAATGTAATGTTGCCCGAAGTCGTCACGAGAACATCGATTGAATTATATTGATGGAACTCACCCAACTTACATATCTGAAGGTCCAACTTTGTGATCATTAAACTAGAAGATCAACGCACGATAGATCTAAATTGAAAACCTCCCTCATCTTATCCAACACTCAAACCCCTAAAGCTGCATAAACCAAACCATAAACCGTAGGAGCATTGGCTCGATTGACTAGGTTTCCTAGATCTTCCTTTGTCATAGGAAACCAAGAACCTTTTAATGCCCATCAATCACCAGTAACTACCACCCAAGCAAAACCATACACAAAATGACAAGGGTAATTGGATCTCGATAAACCTAAACTAAGGCTAAAACAGAGAACAAACACTAAATAAACTAATGAACTGATTACTAGATTCATAACACCATGTCGTAGATAACTTCCACTTAGGTTAATAATCAAAGTCAAGAAAAACCAACGAACACTACATCTTACTCCCCCGCGCGAGATGATATCTGGTTGGATCGATGACTTCCTTCCAAGCAACAACACTTGCTGCTGCTCCGGAACAACCCCTGGTCAGTACTAGTGCTCACACAGTGGCATCGACCGATGAACACAAACAGGGGAGGGGGAAAGGGAGACGCGGGGAAGGAGAACCATAGGGGGACAACGGAACACTGGGGAAGGGGAACCATAGGGGACGATGAAACACTTGGGAAAGGGGAGATGCACGAAACGGGGAAAAGAGGAATGGTGTGAGGGAGAGTAGGAGAAGGTGCAACTAACCGATGCTACTATTTAGAGGACAGGGCACTAGTAGAATAATTGCTTATTGCTGCGGTGATATTGTTGCGGTTTTACCCATATACATCAATATATAACGTAAAAAGAAAAGGAAAAATATAAAATAACCATATTGCTGCGGTTTCGGCCGAAAACCGCAGCAATATGGTTCAGACGAATTTTTTTTTGACTATTTGACCAAATAAATTGTTGCAATTTCTGGCAAAAACCGCAATAATATATTAAAATAATATAAAAAATTATTATTTGAACCTATTACAACGGTTCTTATAAAAAACCGCTGCAATAGGCTTTCAAAACTATTAATAAAGTAATCCACCTAGGGTTTTAAGCACTCCTCTCTTCCTCTCTCTCCTCTCACGCACGCCTCTCTTTTCCTCTCTCTCTTCAGTTTCATGTACTCCTCTCTTTCTCTCTTTCTCCACCTCTTTTCCTCTCTCTTTCTCCTCCCACGACCCGATGAACCCTTTTCTTTTCCTCAAACATTTCCATTTTTCGGGGGTTTTATTTATTTCCAACAACTCCCAGAATTTATAATTCTAGGGTTTGCTCGTAATCGCGAAATTCAATTCCTAGTGTAGCAACTCACTATAAAGATGGCATATTCTGCCAATCTAAGCCCTCAACCTCACCGCTTAATTTTCGCTGGCACAATTCGTCGAATAAAGCTTGAGAATTTTATGTCTCACAGTAATTTGGAGATCGAATTCGGCGATTATGTCAATTTTATCACCAGTTAAAATGGAAGTAAGTTTGTTTCTCCCTCCAATTCTCAATTTCAGTTCTAGAACTTTTTGCCCTAAAAGTTATTGAGTAAAATTTTGAAGCGGTAATTTCTTCCTCACATCAGTTCACGCACCCTCTCACTCTTCCTTTAACCCTCTCATCCTCTCGCGTAGCTTCAACCACGACCGTTCACTTGTCCGCCAGATTCAACGTTCATTTGTCGCTCGCAGACCGTTCTTCGTCGCAGATTCGGCCGCTCGCAGGCCAGATTCGGACGTTCGATGGCAACCACGACAAATTCAAAACTTCATCGCAAAGAGAGAAAAGGATCAGTTTCGTAAAGCCTAAAGCCAACGTAATGTGGTATTCAATTTTATTTTATTGTATAGGTTGTGATATGCAGTGCTTCATGCTATCTTAAATGAAAGATTTGAACAAGGATTTTTTTTTTGTTTATAGTCCAGATGTAGTGATGTTTTATTTTTTTTGGATTTATTTTATTTTTTAGAATGAATATAATGTTAGGTTCTTTATTTTTGTTTTTTTTTGTGTATTTTTCCTTTATATCTCTTTTTTTATTTGAGCTGAATATTTTTTGTAAGAGCACATCTAAAGTTCTTTATCATTACTTTGAATGTTGTGTTTTATTTTTTTTTCAGTATTTTTATTTTTTAAATTTGACGGTAAAATGCAAAAAAAAAAAAAAATTACTTGTACTAGTACCTATTGCAGCGGTTTTGACTAGGAACCACAGTAATAGGTTTAACATATTGATGTGATTTTAGCTAGGAATCGAAACAATATGTTGAAATATTGTTGCGGTTAAAAACCGCAATAATATATTATTTACCTATTGATGTTACGATTTTATATAGAGTTTTTCTCCCGTATTTATTTGCTAAAAGTTATGGTTATGGTGCTCTTAGGAGCCATTTGGTACTAACTCTCTCCATCTAGTTGTGGTTTGCTTTTTTGTATTGGATTGTAGGTTTTAGGGAGCTATTACCTACTTTATATGACCGCACATTTGGATTAGAGAGGTTGGATGCTGAGTTTCAAGATCCCGAGGATGCTGTTCGGGACTTTGAGCAAAGGACGAACAAGGAACGAGCATAATCTGACCGGCCCGATACAATCGGGCGGCCCAGCCCGATCGGGCGAAGAAGCAAGGTTCAACATTCTGTTGCGGGCCCAATCGGGCGATGGACGCCCAGTCGTGATTCGGTGTTCGCTCGATCGGGCGACGTGGCCCGACGTCGGGCGCCCCTGGCCAGCTGTTGCGAAACGGCTATGTTTAGCCCGATCTCATCGGGAGCCTTTGGTCTTGGTCCTGTTCCTCTGTTTTGGAGCCCGATTCCATCGCGCATATTTGGCCCGATCGGGTGACTGTCCGCCACACGTTTTAATGAATACGGGGCCGTTTATCGAGACTTTTTGCTATTGTTTTAGGGCTTGTATAAATAGAAAAATCAGAATTATTAGAAGACATCTAGGTCTTTATTATTAGTTTTCTCTAGAGGGTGTTTCAAGAACCTTAATTTAGTGCTTTGTGATTTCAATTCAAGAGCAAACCTTTTTCTCATTCGCAAGTTCAATATAATTCGGTAATCTTTCTTTATTACTTCTTCTATTGTTTGTTAATTAGATTATTTTCTTAGTTATTTGCCATGTTTTAAAGTATGAGTTTTTATATGACTTTGGTTATTGTTTTCATGATTATGAGTGAGTAGTTTATTATCTAGAATTGTGGGATCTATGTATCAATGAGGGATTGATAGATTAGTTTGATTACTTGTATTTCAATTGTTTCCTTTGATTGATTCTTCATGCTAGATTATAAGTTAGGCCTGATTTATATTTCTATTGTTGCAATACTGAATCTACTTCGAGAGGAGAGATATCCGTATAGGCTTTCAATTATTAGGCAAAGTGACCCTTGACTATGCGAGAGCGGCTGGGTGATCTTTGAGGGAGGTAATGTTCGAGAGAAATTACATGTGCCCTAGACAGTTGACTTACTAGGTGGTTATTATTTATCCCTGATTTCCCGAATTGTATGCATAGTGATCCATGATTCTAGTACTTTATTAATATATTTACACCTTTATATTCAGTTCTGCTATTGCTTAGTTTAGTACACAACCATTCATCTGATTTTAGTGTAAATATTAGAGTTCAGATAAATATATAACTTCTCCCTGTGGATTCGATCCTGACTTCCCTGACTACTAGTTAGTGGACCTTAGGTTATTTTTGATTAGGTGATACGACTTTAGCCTATCAAATTTTGGCGCCGTTGCCGGGGAGACGGTTTATTTTATTTTGTCTGAATTATAGTATTAAACTAACCTCTACTCTGAAGAACACCTGTTCTTTGGAGCATCTCACGTTTGTTTTAGTGTTTTTGGTGTATGAGCAGGAAATTGAAATCCCCAAATCTCATCCCGTTCGATCCGAAGATTGAAAAGACCGCTCGTAGACTCAGAAAGAAAACTAAACAAGCTAAGCTGTCTGCAGGGACACCCTCCCAAAAGACACCTTCTCCACCATCTTCCCCACACCAAGAAACCCCACCTCACCTATTACTCTCAACATGGGTGAGAATGTTACTCGAACCTTCAGAGACTAGCACAACACCATCTCCTATAACGTGCCTACTGGGGTACGGATGCCCACTATTGCTGCTACAAATTTTGAGATCAATGTTTGAATATGGTTCAGAACAATCAGTTTGCTGGGTTACCATCTAAAGACCCAAATCAGCACCTGCAGAGATTTTACAGTGTTGTGCTACTCAGAAGCAAGCTGGTGTTACTCCTGATGAGATGAAAATCCTTCTATTTGGGTTCTCTCTGCGCGATAAAGCTTTTTCTGGTATAATAAGCTGCCTTCCACCATCACCACCTGGCCAGAACTTTCCAAGATTTTTTATCAAGTGGTACCCTTACCAGAAAACTGCAGATATGAGACATGCCATAGTTACTTTACCCAAGATCCTGGTGAATCTCTATATGAAGCTTGGGAGCGGTTCAAGGATCTGCAGCTCTATGTCCTCATCATGGGTTGGACCAGTGGTACTTGTGTCAGATTTTCTACACTAGAGTTGATGCGATACAAACGGGGTAATTGATGGAGCATCGGTGGGTTCTTCATGGATAAAGCAATTGAGGAAGGGTATGAACTTTTGGAGAAGCTAGCATCTAATCAAGCATCTACTATTCGTTCCTCTTTGAAAAAGGGAGGTAAACATGATGTTGAAGCCATTTCCTTACTGTCTGGGCAACTAGCTGCTCTAACTCAAAAGATTGATTTGAAGTTAGGTAATGACTCCCCCCATATGAGTGTTAATGCGATGGCTAGTGCTTCTAACTATAATGTGCACCTATGTGATGCTTGTGGAATATCTGGGCACAACTCTCAAGAGTGTCCTGCGCTGGGAAATAACTGTGAGGCGTCAATGCTTTCCAGTCACAACCTAGGAACCAGTTCAACCCATATTCCAACACCTATAATCCTGGGTTAAGACATCATCCAACCTCTCATATAGGAGTACTAATGTGTTGAACCCTCCACCTCACCTCAACAACCATATCCGCCTCAACAACAGGGTCAACAATACCAACCTCCACAACAAGCTCCACCTGGTTTTCAGAGAAATCAAGCACCTCACAGCCTGCTCCTCTGCTGACCCAGCCATGACAGAGTTGAAGAATATGATGTTCCAGATGCGAAAGGGTTCAATGCTTTTCAAGCTGACACAAAAGCTCAACTGGAAAATTTGGGCACGCATAACAAGATGTTGGAGACTCAACTAGCTCAGTTGGCTAGTTCTTCTGCTAGTAGGCCACCTGGGGCCTTACCTTCACAATCAATGCAACCAAGGGACACTGCCAAGCCATCACTCTTAGGAGTGGAACACATTATGATGGTCCCCAATGCCTAAGGATGGTCCGGTTGAGCCAGAAAAAAATGCAACGTCTACTGAAACTTCGTCAGCTCCTGAGGCTACCACCAACACAAATGCAGAGAAGCAGAAGTACCTGAAAAAATTCTCCACCATCCTGCGATAAAGGTACCATTCCCCACTCGTCTATCAAAGAATAAGCTGGATCACCAACTTGGTAAGTTTATGGAGGTAGTGAAAAATCTTCAGGTAACTGTCCCATTTACTGAACTCATTACTCAAGTACCTGCATATGCTAAATTTTTGAAGGAAATTTTGACTAGGAAAAGAGCCTTTAATGCAGTAGAAACTGTTGCCTTTACTGAAGAATGTAGTGCTCTTTTGCAAAATCAATCCCCTCCTAAATTGAAAGATCCGGGGAGTTTCTCCATCCCTTGTAATATTGGCACCATTTTTATTGACAAAGCCTTATGTGATCTAGATGCTAGTGTTAGTGTCATGCCCTTGACTGTTTGCAAAAAGCTTGACATGGGAGATTTAAAATGTACCAACATTACTCTTCAAATGGCTGACCGTTCTGTTAAATACCCCCTAGGTATCTTAGAGGACGTTCCTGTGAGGGTAGGTAAATTTTACATTCCTGTGGATTTTGTTGTGCTTGACATGGAAGAGGATACTCAAATCCCAATCATTTTAGGGAGACCATTCCTTCATACTGCTGGAGCTGTCATAGATATTAAAAATGGGAAATTGACTTTGACTGTGGGGGATGATAAGGTAACTTTTAGTTTGACCAATGCTTTGAAAAGTCCCATGCTAGAGGAAGCCTGTTATAGAATAGATGTCATTGATGTGCTGGTTAATGATGACATGCCTCAATCCCTTCTGCGGGATCCTTTGGAGGCTTTGCTTTGTTTTACCTCTTCCACAGGTGATGATTGTATCCGGACTACTGATGTGGAGGCTTGGGAAGTAGCTTTTACCTGTGTCGAGCTTGAGGTATACCACTCATGAGGATGAACGGTTAGTATGTGCTACTCACCGGTAGAGGTAAAGAAACCTGAACTGAAACCCCTTCCCCCTTCTCTGCGATATGCTTTTCTGGATGACTCTAAAATTGCCCTGTGATTGTTAGTGCTGCATTAAATGATGGTCAAATGTCTCAACTTTTGTCTGTTTTGCGACAACATAAAAAGGCCATTGGATATAATATTGATGATTTGAAAGGCATAAGCCCTGACTTTTGCATGCATAAAATTCATCTTGAGGATGATCATCGTCCTAGTATACAAGGTCAGCGTCGTTTGAACCCGAATATGCAGGAAGTTGTCAAAAAAGAGGTTATGAAATTGCTTGATGCTGGGATTATCTATCCTATTTCTGATTCTAAGTGGGTGAGTCCAGTTCAAGTGGTTCCTAAAAAGGGCGTACTACTGTAGTTAAAAATGAGAAAAATGAATTAATTGCTACAAGAATAGTCACTGGGTGGCGTATGTGCATTGACTATAGGAAATTAAATGTTGCCACTAAGAAAAACCATTTTTCCCTTCCCTTCATTATCAGATGTTGGAACGTCTAGCTTGTCACACTCATTTTTGTTATCTAGATGGCTATATGGTTTTTTCCCAATTCCTATCCATCCAGATGATCAGGAGAAGACCACATTTACATGTCCTTATGGTACCTTTGCTTATCGAAGGATGCCCTTTGGCCTATATAAGCCCCGCTACCTTCCAACGTTGTATGATGGCCATACTTTCTGACTTTATTGAGTCCATCATGGAAGTATTTATGGATGACTTTAGTGTGTATGGCATTGACTTTGATGCATGTTTGCTGTTGCTGCTGCTGCTACTACTACTACTACTACTACTACTGCTCTGCTGCTGCTGCTGCTGCTACTACTACTACTACTGCTGCTGCCCTGTTGCTGCTGCTGCTACTACTACTGCTGCTGCTACTGCTACCACTACTGCTGCTGCTACTGCTGCTACTACTACTGCTGCTACTGCTACTACTATTGCTGCTCCTACTCCTACTGCTATTGTTATTGCTATTGCTACTACTACTACTACTACTACTACTACTACTACTACTACTACTACTACTGCTACTGCTACTGCTACTGCTACTGCTACTACTACTACAACTACTAATGCTACTACTACTACTGCTACTGCTACTGCTACTACTACTGCTACTGCTATTGCTATTGCTACTACTACTACTACTGCTACTGCTGCTACTACTACTGCTACTACTACTACTGCTACTACTACTACTGCTACTGCTACTACTGCTACTACTGCTACTACTGCTACTACTCCTACTACTGCTATTGCTGCTACTCCTGCTGCTACTGCTACTGCTCCTGCTGCTGATGCTGCAGCACCACCAGCACCACCACCACTACTACTACTACCACTACTACTACTACTACCACTACTACGACTACTACTACTACCACTACCACCACCACCACTACCACCACTACTACCACTACCACTACTACCACCACCACCACCACTACACCACTACCACCACTACCACTACCACCACCACCACCACCACTACCACTACCACTACCACTACCACCACCACCACCACCACCACCACCATCACCACCACTACCACTACCACTACCACTACCACTACTACTACCACCACTACTACTACTACCACTACTACTACTACTACCACTACTACTACCACCACTACTACTACTACTACCACTACTACTACTACTACCACTACTACTACCACCACTACTACCACTACTACCACCACCACTACTACTACTACTAGAGATGGCAATATCAAGCGGACCACCCGGTCACCCGGTCCATCCGTCTTAATGGACGGGTGAAAAACCCGGTTTAAACGGATGGTGGACGGGTGACAGATTAACGGATGCGGGTGATGGATCGGATTCGGGTGGACAATTTTCATCCATCAGCCGACCCGTTAATCCGACCCATCACCCGTTTATTTAAAAAAAACAATTTTTTAGGTCCAATCCTCAAGGCCCTGCTAAATATTCAAATCTAAAAGCCCAATGCCCAACCTAATTTTTCTAATTTCTGTATGCGAATTACTGTGATTTTGAACTTAACTTGAATTGTGGTTGTAGATCTATGGTTTTGTCGGTTGAAACTTTATTTTTCTGAAATTTTATGGGTAGCATTATTTTGAGGTATTTTCACCCGATTATAACCCGATCCATCAGTTCACCCGGAATTAAATGGATGGATGGATTCGGGTGGTGATTTTTCTGGGTGATGAATGGATCGGGTGGTGCGGATGGTAGCGGGTGATGGATGCGGGTGATGCTCCACCCGCCCCGAACCCGATCCATTTACATCTCTAACTACTACCACTACTACTACCACCACTACTACTACCACCACTACTACCACCACCACTACTACCACCACTACCAGTACTACTACTACTACTACACCACCACCACTACTACTACTACTACCACCACTACCACTACTACTACTACCACCATCACCACTACTACTACCACCACTACCACCACTACCACCACTACCACTACTGCTACTACTACTACCACCACTACCACCACTACCACTACTACATTTGTTCAAAAGGATTATTGTTGTTGTTGTATTTGTTAATTATTAATATTGGTAATTATAATTAATGTCATTGTTATTATTATAAAATGTCATTATTATCACTTATCACTATTCAATACACTTTTTCCTACTGAATTGTTCCAAATCTCCTTAGCTATTTTGAATTTTGACTTCTCCATTTCTTTCTTGCGCAAGTTGCTGTAGATATCACAATTTGCTCTATTTGGCTCTATATACGATCCTTGAAATCAGTATATCCAAATAATACAAATGAATGAAATTTTGAAGTGAGTATGCAGAAGCCATAATAGTCTATTGATACAAAACGTCCATGTTCAGCATGTTTGACAATATAAAATATCTTTTAATCGATGTTAATTACTTCTTCTTTTATTATTGTTGTAGGTTAAAAGTTGTAAAAGTAATACTTGTAATGATATACAAATTAATAATAATATTAGTAATAATATATTTTATAAAATATAATTTAAGTTCATATCAGATCAAATAAGTTCAGTTCATAAAATTAACTTCAGAACAGACCATAAAGAATAAGTTCACATCAAACTAGAAAAAATAAGTCAAATCAAATACAGTCTTTACCAGAGGAGAGATAGAAGAGAAGAGGCCAGCTTCCATGGAGGAACTGGAAAAGAGGGTGGTTTTCGGGACTAGGGAAATGGAGGAGGTGGATTTCAGAGTTGGGAAGGGGATGTGAGTCATTTTCGAGGGTTGTGAAGGGGGTGATTTTTAGTGGGTGGGGGTGGAGGAGGAGGGAGATATTGGCTAGGTGATGGTGGTTCACTGGTTTGGGTGGAGAGAGGAAAGGAAATGGGATGGAAGAGAAGGAAATGCAATAATTTTTTTAGAATAATTAGGGTTAATTAGATAACTAGGGGGAGTTTGGCTGAGGCAGTTAAGTTTGGAGATGTGTAATTAGATATAGTCTATTTTAGGCTGTATGTTTTTGTTTGAAATGAAATTTATCTTATTGAGCTAAAAAAAGATAAATAGGGGGTAAATTGTATGGTTCAAGGGGATAATTAGTGAATTTTCTTAACAAGTATATATTTCCTCCGTTTTTTTATTGCTACATTGTTGTATGCACAAAAATTTATGCAATGCCACTTTCAAATTTATTGATCTATTTAATGTAAGATAATGAGAAAAAGTAAAAGTAGTATCTTTTGGGTGAAAAAAGTGAAGAACAAATATAAAAGTATTACTTTATGGTGGACCAAGTAAAAATAAACAACCATTTATGGTTGAAAAATGTAGCAATTAAAAAGAAACAACCATTTAAGAAAAATATAGCAATTAAAAAAAACAGAGGGAGTACATCTTTAACACTCTTATTACTGTAACTTACAAGAGAATATTGATGTCATATTATCTTATCACAATTCCTTTTAAGGTATTGTTTTCAAACTCAAAGCTCTCAAATTTTTTTAATTATCACATCGTGACATGAATTTTTCAATTTCTTAGTGGACAAAAAATACAAAAAATACCAAAATAAATTATGAAATAAAAAATAGTAACATATTTGTTTATTGTAACTGACCCGAGGCATCGCTCGGGCAAAAAAACTAGTAAATATATTAAAAGGCGTACATAAACAAGAAATTGTGTCACGTGGCGCTCTTCCTAGGGAGTTAATCCATATACCATTAAAAAATTTAAAAATTGCATAGTATAGGGTTTGATCCCGAGACCTCAAGTACATATAGTAAAATCTTAGCCACTAGACTAAGTTGTATTTAGTGTTATTATTATAAAATATTATATTAATAAATGAAATTTTTTCTTACCCGAGACATAGAGTCTAATAAGTGGTTATTCTATCAAAACAAGCCATAAAATTGATTAACCGAGTCTCCCGCAAAAAGAAGGAGAATTTATAGCTAGGATGCATACACAAACTTGGGGACAAGAGCGAATATGTAACGAGGACTGACTTTGGCTGTCACCAAAGCTTGAAGGTTATAAATCAGATCATCTTTCGTTTAATTAACATTAAAATCCAAATGAATATATTATAATTGAAGCACTGGTCTCACAGATGATTTGCATCACAAAGATAAATTATTTCTTCAACGCTTTTTGGCTGCATACATTTGGAGCTTTCTAACAAGATTATGATACTCATAACTCTTCAAACTAACATATAGATATGGCTAATATTAAATTTAATCGAGAACATGGGAATTCTCATGCACACGTATGGAGACGCACACTAGTACAAGTCTTCTTTCCTGTAAATCTTAACCCTAATTCCCGGGTGAGTTAGAGAATAAAATTTTATATTCAAATGCCCCGACCATATCCGCCGTGCCCAAGCAAGCAGATTGTATTAATGTATTTTGTGATAATAATATATCGTATAATTTTCCGATGATTTCATATGTGCCTCTTCTAATTACCACGTAATATTGCTCTTTTTTTTTATTTGATTACTCAACGTACCTTTCCCTCTTTCACATTATTGACTAGCTTATGGTCCGAATAATGCCATAGGTTCTCATGCATGGTTCATCTCATTGGTTCAAGATAGTTAATATCATATGGTTACAGTAATCGATTTTTTATCACCTTTTCGTGACCTATATTTCAATTTTAGGAATGTCAGCAGCTTTGGTTTTTTTGTACATAATGGCATGAGTTCTTAGCACATATAGTTGCCTAATATTCCAAAAAAAAACCTTAAAAGTACACATTCTCCTTGGCGATGGATTTTTTTTTTAAAAAAATATGTTAAGAAAGAGTGATATAGTGTTTAATTAATGCGGAACATATCAATGAAATAATAAGGATAAGAAAAACAATAAATAAGTTAAATAAGAGAACACAAGGATTTACGTGATTCAGTCAAAATAGACATACATCCACAGGTGGGAATTCGAGCTTCTTCACTATGATGGAGAAAAACAAAGAGAATAAGACAAGGACTCCTAAAATACTAGAGGCTAAAAGTGTATGTCAAATAATGACCATCAAGGGGCCCTTCTATCTCATAAGCAACCCCGCACAAAATCCTAAAAGAGAATCCAATTCGAAAATCACCAAACCGCGTAAAAAACCCAGCCAACCGATCGGGTCGGGCGAGATCCGCCCGATCAATCGGCCAATCAATTTCTTCGACCCTGCTGATGTCTCGAGCACGATCGGGCGATGTTCGCTCGGTCGTGATTCGCGCAGGACGCCCAATCAAACGTACCCACCTGACCAAATTCGGCGCCTTGCCTTAAGAGCATGCTGAAGACGAGCCACCCCCCACGTTGGGCGAACTTGCCTGAACTGATCGGGCAGGCCTGCGAACACTCTGTTTGACGAGATTCAAGACATCAAACTAACAAATCTCCACCGGGACTTGGAGCCGATCAAACAAGATAACTCCACCTTGAACCAAGAAGTGATGCTCACCCAAAAAACCCATAGAACCTCCACCTTAAACAAAATGCCATAAGCTTATTGTAGGCAATCCAGAAAACGGACATCTTCTGTAATTTTGTACTGATGTGTTTTCGAACACAAAACTCCATATACGAATCCATCACATGGCCTAGATTGAGAGTATAAATTCACCAACACCAAGCATGCTTATTCAAATTGACCAAACTCTACTTCTTCATCTCAACAACAAACTCAATTAACTCTAGAAAATTAAATGACAATAATAATTTCTAAATTGCAATTCTACTCATGCAAAACACAAAATTACCAAAATTGAGATAAGAAATAGTATATCTAGAATAAAAAATAATGCATAACCAAGATTGTTACTTTATTACAAACTCAAAAGCAATCTATCATAAACTCCATAGCAAAAAAAACCCACACAGTTCTCGTTTCACCAAGAGATCTCAAAGTGCACCAAACATGAAGATATCATAGAAACCGAAGTCCCAGAACCTGTAACCCAAAAGTGCAAGATCATCATCAAGAACATCGTTGGCGATATTTGCGGATTGGTCCTCATTGGACTTTTACCCATTCTTCCTCTTTAATTTCCAACAATCGGCTTTGATATAACCTTTCACATGACAATAGTCGTTACATATTTTATTCTTGCCATAATTCTTTCCACCATGAGAAACCAAAGCATTAGTTTGAGAAGAATTATTAGATTAATTAACCAACTTATTGTCAATCAAATCTCTGAGTTAAGGCATCCTTAACATCCAGCAAACTCAAATAATCTCTACCATACAATAAAGTATATCGAAAGTGCTTATATGAAGGCGGCAAAGAAGACAGAATCCTAATAGCCTTATCCTCATCATCGATCTCAACATCGATGTTTTTCAAATCCATAGTAATAGAGAAGAATTCATCTAAATGAGAATCAAGCGGTTTACCTTCTTCTAGACTGAGATCATGAAGTCTAGATTTGAGTAGTAGACGGTTGGTCACTCTCTTTGTCATATAAAGTGACTCCAACATCAACCACAAACCCGTAGATGTCATCTCCTTGGCAACCTCTCTCAAGACATCATTAGAATAGAGAGACATAATTGAATTACCGAGAGAGCGTTCAAACCGATCTCCTCCCACTAGTCATCTGTCATACATGGAGGCTTTTTGTATGCACCAGGAAGAACCTTATGACAACCACTTTGAATCACGATGGTTTTCATCTTCAATTTCCATAGGCCAAAATTTACCTACCTATCGAATTTCTCAATATCGAATTTCACTGACATAATTTTATCAAAATCGTTCTATAAATACCTAAAACCTTACAACCTTTCTCTTGATACCATTTTGTTAAGAAATGGTGTTGTTGTGTCTGATTAATGCAGAACAAATCAATGAAAGAATAAGGTTGAGAAAAGCGATAAAGAAGATAAACAAGAGAATACAAGGATTTATGTGCTTCGGTTAAAATAGACCTACATCAATAGGTGGGGGATTCGAGTTTCTTCACTTTGATGGAGAAAAATAGAGAGAATAATACAAGGAGTCCTAAAATACTAGAAGCTAAAAGTGTATGTCAAATAATAACCATCAAGGGGGCCTTTTATAACATAAGGAACCCCGCACAAAACTTTAAAAGAGAATCAAATTCGAAAATCGGCAAGCTGCATAAAAGCCCCAGCCACCTGATCGGGGTCGGGTGACATCAGCCTGATCATGCAGTCAATTTCTTCAACCCTGCTGATGTCTCGGGCACGATCGGGTGATGTTCGCCCGGTCGTGATTTGCGAAGGATGCCCGATCAAGCGTACCCACCCAAGATCGTGTGCCTTGCCGTAAGAGCCTGCTGAAGACGAGTCGCCCCACCCGATCGGGCAAAGTTGGCCGACCTGACCGGGCGGAGTCGCAAACACTCCATTTGACGAGATTCACATCAAACTAACAAGGGAAAATTCCTCAGGTACCCCTGAGGTTTGGCGTAATTCCCAAATTACCCCCCACATTTGGGGAATTCCTCAGATACCCCCGAGGTTTGTGTTTGTGCTCAAGATACCCTTACTATGGATGGAAACCTAACGCCGTTAGGTTTTCCTTTCCTTCTCCACCCATCATCCTCCATTGATGAACATGGAAGCTTTCTCTCTCCTCCCAACCCACTCTAAAGCCCTAACCACCCAACCCCACCACTTCCCCTTTCCCCACCCCCCCCCACCCCTGCAGCCCCCACCCCCGCCAGTCGCAACCCCCATTTTCGCAATCTCTCTCTCTCTCCTCTGTTTTTTCCCAAATCCCAAATCTCCGACTGAAGAAGATCGATTTCGCCACTGCTCATCAACCAAAGTGAACTGGTCAAGGTTCGACTGGGAGGGGAAGGGGTGGGGTCGATTTCGACGGGGTTCTGGGCGTCGATTTCGAGGGGTGGGGTGGGGAGGGGTGGGGTTCTCGCGACGGATTGGGGGGGGGGGGAAGGCGGGGGGGGGGGGGGGGGGGGGCTGCTGGGGTGATGGGAGGGTGGGGGAGGGGAGTTGCGGGGGTGGGGAGGGGTGGGGTGGGGGAAGCCCGGTGGTGGGGTTGGGTGGTTAGGGCTTTAGAGTGGGGTGGGAGAAGAGAGAAAGCTTCCATGTTCATCAATGGAGGATGATAGGTGGAAAGAGAAGAAGAAAATTGGAGAGAAGGAGAGGAAAACCTAACGGCGTTAGGTTTCCATCCATAGTAAGGGTATCTTGAGCACAAACACAAACCTCGGGGGTATCTGAGGAATTCCCCAAATGTGGGGGGTAATTTGGGAATTACGCCAAACCTCAGGGGTACCTGAGGAATTTTCCCAACTAACAAAGTATTTATAACACAAAAAGATTAGTACTTGTGAATTTGTTTTCACAAATAAGATGATAAAAATATAACATTTGAAGTGGGTGTTAATATTACAAATAAGAATGAGTTTTTTGTCAGAAACAATCTTTTATAATCACTTTTTTGCAAAAAAAACAACCTTTAATTTTTTTTACAACTTACAAAGTTTTTTTGCAAGATGAAACCTTTTCTACTTTTCATCATTGACCGTTAACTTGTTGTCTTTGACTGTGAGTTGGTTTACTTCCAACTTTCTTAAATTTCATTTCCCTCCATTTCTCTTCCTTTTCATTATTGATTCATGTCCCCCCATATCTTAAAATTCTTTCTCTCTCTTCTCATTTTCTCTCTATAATGTCGATGATTGATCAGCCGATATATTAGAGGTGATCATTTGTTAGAGATTAATCTAGAAAATTCTAAATATTTGATGAAAAATGTGAGAAAAATATCTAATGTGTATCTAGAACTATCTTGTGAAAAATCTAAGATATTTATACTTGAAAGAAAAATCTAGAAGTTAGAATACAACAACTATAAATATGTAATATGTGCATGAGTTGTTAAGGGAGTCAAACAAGTGAGCTCTAAACAAGAAATTAGGAAAGGTATAAACAAAGGGTTCTACCAAGGTGAATGAGAGACATGAGCTCTCACAAACACACTTGTACAAATAATTATCAATGAAAATACAATTTTATGATACTATTCGGGTCCATCAAAACTTCCGTGTGCGCCACATATTCTATCATGGTATCAGAGCCGGAACGTGATAACGCCAACATCCAATTAGCAAGAAGAAGATAGAAGATGCAAATTATCAAGTTGAAGGTTGAAGCAAGGTAAAAGAAGTTGAGGTAAGTGTCAAATTTAAAATATGTGGAAGAATTTAAATTAAAGGTGAAGATAAAAAAAAAATTGTGAAGATGCATTAAGGATAAAAGCTTGAGGAGAAATTAAAAATGAAAAGGTATGTGAAGGAAAGATTAAAAAGAATTGAGAAATAGTTTAGATAGTTAGTGCCACAAATTCTATCATGGTATTAGAGCTAGAACGTGATAACGCCAACATCCGATTAGCAAGAAGAAGATAGAAGATGCAAATTATCAAGTTGAAGGTTGAAGCAAGGTAAATGAAGTTGAGGTAAGTGTCAAATTTAAAATAAGTGGAAGAATTTAAATTAAAGGTGAAGATAAAAAAAAATTTGTGAAGATGCATTAAGGATAAAATCTTGAGGAGAAATTAAAAATGAAAAGGTATGTGAAGGAAAGATTAAAAAGAATTGAGAAATAGTTTAGTTAGTGACATGAGCACTAACAAAAAAAATTTGAAAATGGAAAAATTTTATTAAATGTTGGAGAAAAAAATATTTGAAGAAGAAAGATTTAAAAGGATGCTAATGACAAGGACATTAGCAGAGTATATTGGTGACAAGAGCATCATCAAGAGTTTGGAAATATTCACAAAAAAAAGGATTTTGGAGTTTGCTAATGACATGGGCATTAGCAGAGATGATTGGTGACATGAGCATCAATAAAAGAAAGAAATTGGATAAAGATATGTGAAGAAGAAAAATGAAAAAGTTCAGATTAGGAGGAGTGAGTTGGTAACATGGTTACCAACACAAAACAATGAAGCTGAAGAAAATGTGATGAAGAAATAAAGGTACTATGGTTGGTAACAAGGGTACCACCACAAAGAAGTGATAAACAACAATAAGGAAAGAAGAAAATGGAAGATCAAGGTGGTTGGTGATGAAGGCACCGACGAGAATGAGAAGAAAATTTCAAGAATCAAGTTTGGAGATCGTTGATGACAAGTGCATCAACAAGACATTGAAGAGATCTTTGGAAGAAGCATGATCAAGTACAAAAATTTTCAAGATTAAGGGGGAGTGTTAGAGATTAATCTAGAAAATTCTAAATATTTGATGAAAAATGTGAGAAAAATATCTAATGTGTATCTAGAATTATCTTGTGAAAAATCTAAGATATTTGTACTTGAAAGAAAAATCTAGAAGTTAGGATACAACAACTATAAATATGTAATATGTGCATGAGTTGTAAAGGGAATCAAACAAGTGAGCTCCACACAAGAAATTAGGAAAGGTAGAAACAAAGGGTTCTACCAAGGTGAATGAGAGACATGAGCTCTCACAAACACACTTGTACAAATAATTATCAATGAAAATACAATTTATGATACTATTCGGGTCCATCAAAACTTTCGTGTGCGCCACATATTCTATCATCATTTTGGCCAGGCCCGCGGGCTCGGCCCGGCCCGTTTTTGAACCGGGTATTGGGCATATTTTTTCGGCTCGCAGTCGGGCTCGGCCCGGCCCGGATTTTTTTTGACTTTGGGCGGGTTTTGGGCAAGCCAAAAACGACTTTTTACTCTATTTTTTTGCCCGTCCCGTTTTGGTCCGCAAAAGCCCGCTAATTTAGGCCCGAAATAGCGGGCTTTGGGCACAAAAATTCGGTTCGAATTCAGGCCCGGCCCGATCAATGGGCAAATTTTTTTTGCCCCGGCCCGGCCCATGATCACTCTACGATATATCCACTTGTTGTTTTGGTAGATGAGCTAAACAATGATGATATACAACTGAGATTGAATTCTATAAGGAAGTTGTCTAAAATTGCTAGTGCGCTTGGGGAGCAGCAGATAGCGGCTAAAACCATTCCCGAGTGATAACAATGACGATAGTGATGACGTTCTTCTACCAATGGCATATGAATTGGATGTTTCTATACCCTATGTTGGTGGTGTTGAACATGCCCATGTTTTGCTTCCACCCCTCAAAATGCTTTGCACGGTGGAGGAAACTTCTGTGAATGATAAAGCTGTTGAGTCATTGTGTAGAATTGGATCCCAGTCCCCAGAGTGATGAGCTTTTTTTAAGGGGCCACTGAGTGATGAACTTGGAGCTGACTTGCTGGGTTTTTGCTTCTTCAGTCTCATAGCTATGCTTACTTGAACTATCTAGAAGCCATTAGTCTAGACTCTCGAATGATAATAAGATTTTGTTTCTCAGAAATTTAAAAGAAAAATGTAGGCGAGAAAATGAGAGGAGAGAATGCACTAGTAGAATAAATGCTATTTGCTGCGGTGATATTGCTACGGTTTTACCTATACGCAACAATAAAAATAGAAATTGACAATATTGCTGCGGTTCCCGACCAAAACCGCAGCAATATTGTCTGAAGGATACTTTTTAAAATAAAGTGGGGCCTTAAACAACATATATTGCTGCGGTTTCCACGTAGGACCCCAGCAATATATTAAAAAAATATTTTTTTAATATATTGTTGCGGTCTTACGTGGAAACCGCAGAAATATTAGGTGGCAAAAAAATTAAACCGACTCCTCACATTCTCTTATAAACCAAACCCTATCTCTCACGCCTGCCTCACTTCATGCCTCCCTTACAAGTTCACAACTCACTCCTGCGCCTCCCTCCCTCCTCAATCAGATCTGACCTCTCTCCGCAGCAATATTTTCGCCAGATGTGTATTTTTTTTGTGTAATTTTTTTGTAATTCGTCTTTTATTTCTGTTTTGTTTAATTATCTGGTAATTTCTCCAGATCTAGATTTTTTTAGTTATTTCATATTCTTTCTTTTCGTCAACTTTGTTGTTGATTATAAGATACCATTTCATCTTTCTTGTTGATTAATTGCCTGATTTTAATTCAAATTTGATTGTAAAATGCAAAAAAAAAAAAAAAAAAAAAAAATTGGATACCAGATAGTATTGCTGTGGTTTTGACCCAAAACCGCAGCAATACTCTCTGTTAAATACATAACACATAAAAATATTGCTGCGGTTTGGCCTAAAAATCACAGCAATATTTGTAGATATTGCTGCGGTTTTAAACCGCAGCAATACAATTTATACCTATTGCTGCCCTCTTAATTGCTGCGTGCCCAAAACCGCAGCAATAGGGCACTTTTTAACTGCAGCAAATAGCATTTATTCTACTAGTGGTGAATTTAAGAAATCGAGGAAAATGAATGAAAATGAATTAATGAAAAGGAAGAGAAATGGAGGAAAATTAATTTCAAAAAGTTGGAAGTAAACCAACTCACAGTCGAAGGCAAAAATTTAACGACCAATGACGGAAAAATTTTCATCTCGCAAAAAAAAAATCGTTTAAGATTGTAAGTTGCAAAAAAAAGATCGAAAAGGTTGTTTTTCCCAAAAAAAAATTGATTATAAAAAGTTGTTTTTGGCAGACTCAATTATGACATTTAAATTTGGTTGTTAATGATTCAAAATCTCTTACAAACATTTTGATCATAATATAGAGAAATGACACTTTATAGATGAATTGGAGCCTTGTCAACACTTACGATGGAGCGACACATGACTACGGTTGTTAATGGTTTGGTTTGGATCGGGTGAAATTTCATCATCATATGTCACTCGATCCTTTTGTCATCCTCAGGTGAATTGGGTGGATTGGGTAACTAATGGGTCCAAAAATGTATTTGTATCATCCTTAGAATTTTACTTTATTAATTAAACACTAAATACTTTAATTTGTAGAAATAATAAGAGAAGACTAACAAATAATTTTACAAAATTATTTATAACAAGTTAGAACATCTTTTTTTACTTTATCCTTCATGATCTATATCAGATTTAGTAGATTGAAATATAAAAATATAATAAATAGGCGGATGGATGGTTGATGTACATGATATAGCACCACCTTAATCGACCCAATACATCGTCACCCACTTCATGTGTGACCCGCTTTTCATAAATTAATTTTCAGTTTCTCCTTGATAAATCGGGTGAAACAGATAATCAGATATCAATGTAAAATTGACATCCTTATACATGACTGCATGCAATTCCAATTCACGTGATATATATATATATATATATATATATATATATATATATATAATATATATAATATATAATATATATATATATATATATATTCCTCCTCCATTTCGTTTTAGATGCAACAAAGGGGTATTTTTTGTGAGATATAAAATATTTCATTGTTGCATTTAAAACGAAACAGAGGAAGTTATGACTTTCTAAAGCAATGATGTGAAATGATAATGATTCAAGAATAAGCTGACTAGAAAAACTGATCTTATTAATTATGATTGATTTCTACTCATTTTACCGTAATTATGCTTAATTTTTGATCTTTTACATTAGCTATCAGTTCACATTGAATTTGGATCATCAAGTATAGGGTCATGGTTGGGTCTTGGTCATCTGGATCCCCATGATTGTTTTATTCGTTAAGGTTCAGTCGACTAAAATCATGTTTGGGTCATCTGGTCATAACAAATCAACTATCTTGTTTTGTCTATTCGATTTTAGGTTACATCATTATTGGGTCGATTCAGTTCAATTCATTTATCCTTTTGGATTTAAATCAGTTCAAATTTGATTTAAACGAATTCCAGTTTAGGTTGAGTTACTTGGAATTTATTTGTCGAAAATGTCATTGTAACTTCTATATTTCAAACTAACATTTATTTATTATGATTACTATAGAAATCTTTATATAATGGTATATCTTTCCATGGTAATTAACACCTAAAAATGGTATGCTCGTTGAGCTTTTGTGGAGGTTTGAATACTTTTGAATAATCGATAAAAAATGAGCGATAAAAATTCAAATGGAAATTGGGTCGAGTTAATGAGAAGTTAATTATTATAGATTCGAGTGAATAAGCTATGGTTGAAGTGGGTAAATGACAATTCAGGTTTATGTTTGGTAGGCTTACACGTGAGTTTTATCCTGTTAAGTTGTTTTTTTCATAGTAGGTCGAGTGTAGATTGAATGTGACTCTATACTTGGCAG
Source organism: Beta vulgaris subsp. vulgaris (assembly GCF_026745355.1). Taxonomy (NCBI): domain Eukaryota; kingdom Viridiplantae; phylum Streptophyta; class Magnoliopsida; order Caryophyllales; family Amaranthaceae; genus Beta; species Beta vulgaris. The sequence goes on from NC_079208.1 coordinate 11,972,833, forward strand.
ATCACCGCAGGAGATGATCAAGTTGTCCTCGAATCATGTCAAGTAATTTAGGATCTCGAATTATCAGGCTACTCTTGCATTCGATATATATTATCAAGGTTAAGTCGCATTCAAGTGATCATTTTTAGGGTACAATTGGCTTTAAATCAATTCCTTGGATCGAACAGCTTTTGACTACTCTATCTTATAGACTATCTTCTAACATAAATAACAATGGTGGAATTGGTAAAGTGTTCATAGGAAATATTTATGTTATTGTAATTTATAAATTAAGGGTTTAGCTATTTGTTTTAATATTTGCTCACTGGAACTGATATATATGGCATAATCAATTAAGGATATAATAATTCTCGTGATCGATATCTAAGGTGATAATGAGTAAGATGGAATTATCACATATCATTATATATATGGAATTAGATATCAACTTTGAATTAAGCTATTGCTTGATGGTACGGAAGTTTAGTGACACAACAACGGAGATCGTGGAAGTCCATAGTGTAAAGAGAATTATGCGCATAGAGGATGAGGGTCTTGTTAAAATTTGAATTGTGAAACCATATTCATTACTGAATACTTGAAAAAAAATACTTTTTGAACTTTTCTCTCCACGAGTTTCTAGCTTTACTAGGCGCCATGGGCATACCTTGAGGGTCGGAAAATTCGAAGAGTTCCGCGAATGGAAAGATGAAGGCAACTGGACCAACAATGTCGGATTTGAGGAAAGCTCGATCGATGGACGAAGTTCTTGGAGAAGGTATGTTGGATGTTCCAGAGCCTGTATTGAGCAAGGAAGAAGGTGAAATTCTAACTCATAAATCTTCATTTGCCGAATCGAAAAAAAATCTGGGGATAAACATATGTTTTCGGAATGGTTAAATGTCATTAAAAGCAATGTTAAAATGGGGAAAACTGGTGCTATGATTGCTTGTGATTTGAATGAGGGGGTTTCAGATGTGAATGGATTGCAATTGAATTATAAGGAGGTAATTGATGTGAATAATGATTCGATTAATCTAAAAATGCCTAAAGTCCAGATTAATCAGAATGTTAATGATTCTTATGTGGGTGAATTGGATAAATCCGTACAATTGAATGGTTTTCCTGAAATTTAATGGGATAATATATAAGATGAAGTGAATATTTGGGGGTCATCTATTGTTTGCTATGCGTTGGGGGCTAGGCCGCCACAACATGTTATGGAGGGGTTCTTTAGGAAAATACGGGGTAAAATGGCAATCAATAAAATTGCAGCCATTGGCAAAGGGATGTACATGGTGAGGTTTGAGGAAATTGGTTCCATGGAGAAAGTTCTAGCAGAGGAATGTCAATTTTTTGATGGCAAACCACTTATTGTATAAGCCTGGAAGCCTGACATAGATTGGCATGAAAATGTAAAGAAGGTCCCAATTTGGGTTGAACTTCATGGACTAGATTGCAAATGTTGGGGGGTAAAAAGTTTGAGCAAGATTGTGAGCCCCATTAGCAAGTTCTTGAAGGTTGATGATGTTACTTTACATATGGGTGATCTAATGTTTTGCAAGGATGTTGGTGGAAGGTGGTATAGATCAACACTTTCCAGGGGAGGTGAAGTTTAAGAGTGAGAAAGGAGTGATTGTGACACAATCTGTACATTATGACTGGAAACTAATCATATGCACCAGTTGCAAGGGGTATGGGCATTCACAATCAGGTATGCGTCAAGACACAAAGAGCCAAAAAAGTTCAGAAGATATGGGTGGTGAAACAAAAGCCTTTTATCCAGAAGATGACAGTAAGAGAAGAAATGGTTGGCAACAGTGAGACTGTCATGCAACCAAAAAGAGTTTCCGCACGTCACAATTCTAGTCAGCATGGGAAGGTGGGCCAATAACTTGCTCCTACTGCCACTGCTTCAAGAAATAGGTTTGATGTGTTGACAGATGCCACTACTGATGAGCTATTCTATGATGTTCAAGGGGAGTATGGAGAAGAGAAGCAGGGGTTAGAGGCCCCTGAGTCTCAACATGGATAACAATCTCGTGTGAAATGTTAGGGGGCTACATAAGGGTTCTAAGAAGCAGCAGGTGAGGAAATTCATAGCTACTCACAAAGTTTCTCTCTTTAGCCTCCTTGAAACCAAGTACCAGCATCTTTGCCCTAGTTGGTCTTTCACCACAAACAGCTTTATAGTAGATAGGGAAAGAATTATTGTGCCTTGGCTCCCACATTCTTTCAATGTGTCTATTGAATTAGTTACTGACCAAATAATTCACTATATAGTAGAGCCTAGAGGTCTCATGTATGCTTTCATGTGTTCCTTTGTTTATGGATCCATTTAGAAGAAGGAAAGGTGTAGGTTATTGCAGTTATGTGTGGCATTAAAGGTGACATTCCTTGGGTTGTATTGGGAGACTTTAATGTTGTTTTGAACTTTGATGAAAGGATAGGTTCTTTTGTGAGGCTGAATGAAGTGGAAGATTTTAGTGATTGTGTTGAGATGTGTGCTTTGGCTGAGATCAAACAAGGAGGGAGATTCTTCACTTGTTTAACAAACAAGATGGTGAGTGTAGTGTTTTCTAAAATTGATCGAGTTATGGGAAATGAAGGTTGGAGAAAGGCATATGAAAGTTTCATGGTCACCTATCTTCCTGAAGGTGACTTTGACCATGTATGCATAAAGAACAAGGTGGCAAGAATCCATTCAAGTTCTTTAATATGTGGGTGTAAGATCGAAAGTTCAAGGACACGGTTAGAAGGGTGTGGCAGCAACAAAATCAAGGATGTCTGATGTATAGAGTAACTCAGAAATTGAAGGTCTTATAGGGTGAACTGAAGAAGATAAATTAACAAAGTTTTCTAAACTCTAGGCTAAGGCTCTGTAAACTAAAAAGAATTTGTCTTAGGTGCAGGAGCGGCTTCATGCAAACCCTGGAGATAGTAGCATTGCTAGTGCTGAAACAATTACTACAAGTGAATATACGGCAGCTCAGGGGGGCTTATGGTAGCTTTCTTAAACATAAGGCTAAAGAGAATTGGATTTTCCTTTAATGATGATAACACCAAGTTCTTCCATCAGTCAATTAGAGCAAGGAAAAATGAGAATAAGGTGTATGCGATCCAAGATAGGCAGGGCAGTGGGTTTGTGATGTTAAATATGTTAATGATGCTTTCATTACCTTCTATCAAGAGTTGTATATTGGGTGATAAGATGGATGCTAGATGTAGTGTCAAGCCACAGATCATTGATCAAGGAGTTGTTCTTACTGATGAGAACAAAATCTTCTTGCCTGTAACTTCACAACTGAGGAGGTGAAACAAGCCATTTTTTCCATTTCTAATGATAAGATTCGAGTCTTGATGGCTATAATAGTTGCTTCCATAAAGAAAGTTGGGAGATGATAGGTGAAGAGATATCTGCTGTAGTGTTGGATTTCTTAAACACAAGCAAACTTTTAAAGGTTGTTAATGTTATAGCAATAACTCTCATCCTTAAGGTGAAACGTCCTTCACATGTAAGTGATTTCAGACCAATATCTTATTGTTTAGTCCTTTATAAATGTATAAAACCAAGCTTATTTGCAACAAACTTAAGCTTGTGTTGCCTGGTATTGTGTCTCAGACACAAGGTGCTTTTGTCTCAAATAGAAGTATCCTCCATAATATTTTGTTGTGTTAAGATATCATAAGAATGTACAAAAGGGCACAAAGTTTTTTGCTTAAAATTCCTGCAAAAAACATATGACACACTTAGCTGGGAGTTTCTAGAAGAAATGATGGATGCTTTGAGATTTCCTAGAAGTTTTACCAAGTTGATTATGACATGTGTTAGTAGCCCTTTCTTTTCCCTGATGTTGAATGGTGTCCCTACTGGTTATTTTCACTCAAAGAGAGGGCTTAGGCAGGGGGATCCCATGTCCCCTCTACTCTTTGTTCTATGCGTGTAGTACCTTTTTAGGGTCATGGTGTATGTTGGAAAACAAAATGACTTTAAATATCATCCAAGATGCACGTCAATGGGCATGAATCGTCTTTGCTTTGCTGACTATCTTATTTTGTTTAGCAAAGGTGACTATAAGGCTGTGAATATGGTTTTACAAGGAGTGGAGTTATTTGCAGCAATCACTAGCCTGAAGGCAAACAAAAATAAGTGTCGCTTTGTACAGTTGTGATCTGAAGTAAGGGGAAATTCAAAGACTGTGTTATAGCTCTGGATTTATACATGGTAGCTTACCATTTAAATATCTTAGGGTCCCAATTTCTACAGAAAAAACCTATCTGTTGCTGACTATGAGAAGCTTGTAGAAAAAATGGTCAGCATGATATATAAGGGTTTAGAGCACTAGAAACATATCTTTTGTTGGGATAAGATAGTTGGTTAATTCAGTTTTGCTCAACATTAGTGTGTACTGGTTTCAAATCTGTGTTGAAACAAGTTAATGTTGTTTGTAGGGCTTTCATGTGGACTACCACTTGCTATAGTCCTAATCCAGGTTGTGTGGGGTGGGAGGAAGTCTGTAAGCCTAGAGGTAATGGTGGTCTGGGCTTTAGGGATATAATGACATGGAATGTTGCTATAATTGGGAAGTTAGCTTGGAGCATTATTCTGAAAGCTAACAATTTGGGATAAAATGGGTCCACACAATGTACGTCAAGGAGAAAAACTGGAGCAGGTTTGTCGCTCCTAAAAATGCTAGATGGGCTGTTAAATAGATTTGCAAGGTTAAGCAGGAAATCACTATCAAGGTTGGATAGGCATAAGGACTCTTATTAGATAGCTTTTGGCTAAGGACTGTGTCAACGGGCTATGCACCAATCTTCCTAAGAAAGGTTTATGCAAGCAACTCGGCCTTACCTTGGATGAATCATTCAACCTATAGCACTGCTTTGATGTATAAACAGACTAGTGATCAAGGAGCCAAGCAGGATGTTGCACTGTTATTAGAACCATCACAATACTCCTAAACAAAGCTTCATTATTAGCTGGTTGGCTATGAGGAAGAGACTACAGACTATAGGGAGGTTGTATCGTATTGGTGTTTATCCTATTGATACTTGCCTACTATGTGACGGAAGCGCAGAAACTCATGAGCATTTGTTCTTTAATTGCACATTTAGCGAACAATGCTTGCAGAAGATTAAAGAATGGCTTGTGCTACGAGCTATTACATGCAATTATGACCAGATTCTCGGATGGATAAGCAAAAGATCTGGAGGAATCAAATTTAGAAAACAAGTTCTGGTAGCTGCAATTGAAGCACAATCTATAAAATCTGACAGGAAAGAAATAATACACTTTGGAATATGCATGTGAGATATGTGATAAGGAGTGTAGAAGAGATTCAATATAATATAAAGTGTAGAATTTACTCTAGATTGCCAAAGAAAATGAAAGTTGTAGATAAGCAGTGGCTGGAGAAGGTGTAATTGTATAGTTGTTGTTTGGGCTTGGTAATGCCAAAGCTTTAAGTTATATTCTTTGTGTGAGCTTAATACATCTCCACTTACCAAAAAAGAAAATATCAACTTTGAAAATTATGTCCTTAACTAACTATGTCATATTAATTAGTTTTGTTCAGTATCAATACAAATAAAAAGTTAAATCCATTCACCTTGGTGCATAGATCGGAATACCTCATAAATTATTGAAATATGTTTTTTTTATAAAGTACTACCTCCGGTCTTTAGAGCATGAGCAATAGGGTTAGTTTTGGTTGGTCTAGCAAAAAGTAAAACTAGTTTTACTTAGTTTTGCTATCGAAGCAATTAGCCCTTGGAGTTGGTTGGTTTGGAATGCTAGACCAACCATGCTTTGGATGTTGTGCATAGCAACGAACGGGGTGTTGCTATATGTATCAATATTGCTTTATGCTTTTTTTTCTACAAGATTGTTTTTTTATTTTAAAGTAAATAAAATCAGCTTATATTTTTTAAAAAAAATTACGTTGCTACTATAAAAAAAATTATCTATAAATTTAGTCTAAATTTGATATGTTTTACCACAATTTTTCACAACCTACTTTTTTTTCTAATAACTTTCTCCTACCTAAAATTATTCAAAATATATATAAAATAATTAATATATCACTAATTAAAACATGAATAACAATTATCTACTCTATATTTTTATTTCAAGTAGACTAGATATTAATAAAATCAGACCAAATTATATTGTTTTACTAGTGAAAAACAAATTGAGAAACAATGAACAAGTTTTAGTTGATTCTTTTTTTTTTAGGAAGGAACAAACTATTAGAATCTTAGTTGACTGGTAAGTGTTGAGGGATAGACCGCCAGAAAACAAGCACAAACTTCCACATGTACTACCACTACTATAATTCTAGATTCTAGAAACAAGTGTGACAATATAATTGTACTTGGAAATGTGACATGCCAACGCATTTTGTGGAACAATAAAATATGATGAAGATGACTCATTTACAAACGGTTATGCAAATCACAACTTGCTCTCGATACACACCACTAGGAGTCTAGGATAAGTTATGCTTATTCATGTCTATCTACACATAGCATACATGTTGTTAACGGGTACTGTTAAAATTTTAATACTCTCTTCCGTCTTTATCAACTTACCTGTTTCTTTTACACAAAATTTTAAAAGAAATAATATTGTGAGACATAGAAGAAAAGAGAAAACATTATTTTATGTTCAAGTTGAATGTGGAAAATTAATCATCCCATTTTAAAAATTGAAAAAAAAAAATGAGTAAAATAATAAAGGACATCCCAAAAAAGAATACGAGTAAACTAATAAGAGCATGTACAATGGGTGGACGAGTTTTTGTTGGTCTTTATATTTTCTCCATTCTTTCTCCTTTCCTCCTTCTTACACCTCACATCCCACTAACTTCCCACCAACTTAATTTTTTTTTTTTTCTTACAATGGGTAGACTAGTTCTACTTGGCTTTTCTAACTCTCTCTCTTACTTTTGGTATACTCAATCATATACTCTTTTTCCTATCCAAAATGTTTGTATTCTTATATAGCTAAACTTCTAATCTTCGCCCTAAAATTACTTAAAATCGTCTCAAAAACATGAAATTACATTTTTAACCTTTTCTTTTTCCCTAAATCACAACCCCATCACCAACCACCTCACTCTTGCACCATCACCAACCACCTCACTCTTGCACCATCACCTCATGCACCACCGCCACCCACCAACCACCCTTCTTACCTCATTCTTTCTCTTTCATCCTCAATATCAAACCCCCACCCATCTCCGTTTCTTCTTCCTCAATATCAAACCCAACCCTCTGTTTCTGCTTCCTCAATATCAAACCCAACACCCTGTTTCTTCTTCCTCAACCATAAAAGCTGGAAATTGGGCCTCCCCTATACCTTCTTCCTCTTCTCTTTCGTTGTACCCACGCAAAAAGCCAACGATTTTTTTAAAAATCGCGAACGTCCGGCCAGGATGTTCGCCCCATGGAATGAACGTCTTGGCCGGACGTTCATACCATGGGGCAAACGTCTTGGCCGGACGTTCATACCATGGGGCGAATGTCCTAGCCGGATGTTCGCGATTTTAAAAAAATTCGCCTGGGTGCTGCGGTGGACACGTTGCGGGAGGTAGGTGATGGTGGTGGAGGATGTTGGGGGAGGTAGGTCGGTGCGGTGGAGGTCGCAGGTGGCAGTGGGAAGGTAGGTGGTGGTAGTAGGGGTGGTGGGTGGTATGGAAAAGAGGAGAGGGTGAAATAGGAGTGGGAAGGTAGGTGGTGGTGGTGGGGGTGGTGGGTGGTGTGGAAAAGAGGAGAGGGTGAAAGGGCAGCAGGGAGGTAGGTGGTGGGTGGTAGAATTGAGGAAAGGGTAAATTGGTCAACAAAAATAAAATTTTGGGCGATTTTAAGTAATTTTAGGGCGATGTTTAACAATCTCTTGGTTCGGTTTCCTTTGGTTTGAAAACTGAACTTTGACCAATTATACTTATGTTAATTTATAAGAAAAAGAAAACATCATTGATTAAGACCAATTACACTCGTGTATTTTCAAGAATCTAATCTTTATAAATTTTTACTGATAAAAAATCAGTTATACATATTTGATGGGTAAAACAATTAGAAAATTTGGCTTCATCTAGTTCGACTTTCTCTAATCTGAAAGGTATGCTGTAAAAGTCTAAGTTTCCAGCAAGAATATGTAAGTTTATAAAGGCTCACACCAAATTAATTGTTTGGCTAGCAAAATCGTAATCATACATACCGCCATACCGGTACAAGTATCAGATTCCTTGGGTGCAAGATGGGTATTGTTATACCAATCCCTTGGGTATTACTAAATAAAAATGGAGATTGGTCACTGTGAGGACTCTCTGTTTAAGATAAATATTAATGTATTTAAGATAAATATTGGGAATGTTGGAATATTCCTAATAGGATTCTAGTCTCAGGATTATAAATATATTTGATGGATGAATGAGGAGAATAATATGTGATCATGATTTAACATGGTATCAAGAGCCTGAGAATATTTCTTTCTAATCGACCCTAACCGGATTTTTTTAACACAACCATCGACTCTCTTCGGACGGATAGCCGTGGCATGCGACGTGTCATTATGACGGAAACCACCGAAGCTGCTACTGCCGTGAAGTCGGACCCGGTATATTTTCTGGGTTCCAACGACAACCCTGGTAATCTGATTACCCCTATCCAACTCAAAGATGATAACTTTGATGAATGGTCTCGTGCCATTTGGATGTCCCTTAATGCCAAGCGCAAACTGGGCTTCCTTGACGGAACCATCCCCAAGCCTACCACTGCCGATAAACTCGCCGACTAGAGCACCGTCCACTCGATGCTCTCATCGTGGCTGCTGAATACTCTCTCCCCCCCCCCACCTGCGATCATCAGTCTCGTGCTTCGAGGATGCGCGCAAATTGTGGAATCACTTGAAGGAGCGCTTTTCTGTTTCGAACGGCACTTGGATTTGTCACCTCATATCCCAAATCAGCGATTGCAAGTAACGATCTAGAGAATCGTTGGCTGATTATTATTGTCATCTTCAACGGTTGTGGGATGATCTTGCCTCGCAGAAGGTGGTGCCAACCTGTGGGGCTGGCGGGTCTGGCTGCCCCGTAATTCGGTTTTTCGAAGAAACCCGCGCTCAAGATCGCCTACATCGCTTCTTGATCGGCTTGGATCACATGTATGCCGCACTCCGCTCGACGATTCTCGCACAAGACCCTCTTCCTATTGTCACTCGGGCCTACCAGTTCGTCGCCCAGGAGGAGCGACTACGTGGCTCGGAGACTTCTTCCTCGCCAAGCGAGGCGCTTGCTTTTCGGGTTGATTTTCGATCGAAAACCCGACCATCTGAGGACCCCCCTCTTTTTTCTTACTGCCAAAGGGAGGGTCATGATGCTTCCTCTTGACTTCAGGTGATTGGAAATCTGGACTGGTGGGTTCACCGCTCGCGTGGCCCGCGGGGTGGTGTGGTTGCTCGTGGGGGCAGGTCTGGTCGCGGGCGTGGAGGTCGCGGTGGTGGCACCCCTGCGCACGCAAATAAAGCAGTGGCCGGCGGTTCTCAGCCCGGCGGTGGGGAAGCACATCTCAACCCGGCGACCCGTTGAGTGCAGGTCTGGCCGGTATTACCATTGAGCAATGGAAAAACCTCCTGGATTTGTTGAACCTCCCTAAACCTCAAGAACGGTTGAATGGTAAGTTTATGTGGATGTTAGATGTCCGAGCTACGCATCATGTCACAGGAACGTTCTCACACTTCCAGACTGCGAAGAAAATTACTGGTTGTCCGATGTGTTTTCTAGATGGCAGTTCAGCAGAGGCTACGCATGAGGAAGATATGATTCTTCCTGGAAATTTAAAGATCACAAACGTTTTATTTGTACCTAATCTTGACTGTAAGTTTATTTCAATCCCGCAGTTGCTCGACTCTGCAAACTACATTGTTCAATTTACTAAATCGTTGTGTGTGTTACAGGACCGCAGGACGAGGACGCTTATTGGAGCGGGTGAGCGGGAAGATGGACTTTTCTTTTTTCGGGGCGTTCCGAAGGTGCAAATCAATGTTGTGGATGGCATGACATCTATTGATATCTGTCATAAGCGTTTGGGTCACCCTTCGGAGAATGTTTTGCGGCATTTACCGTGTGTGAGTCCCTCTAGTGTTAGTAGTTGCAATAAAGATGGGTGCATGTTTGTTTTCGCGCCCATCAACCTAGAACTAGTTTTCCTACAAGTAATAGTCGAGCTAGTCGGATTTTTGAACTAATTCATTGTGATTTATGGGGACCCTATAGAACTAAGTCTACCTGTGGTGCTTCCTATTTTCTGACATTAGTCGGTGATTTTTTAAGATCTGTTTGGACATATTTATTATATAATATATTGGAAGTTGCGACTATATTCTTGCATTTTGTGGCCATGATTGATCGCCAACTTGACCAAAAGATTAAATGTATGCGCAGTGATAATGGCACTGAATTTAATTGCCTTAAACCTTATTTTTTGCAACAAGGCATTATTTTCAAGACCTCTTGTGTTAAAACCCCTAATATAACGGCCGAGTGGAGAGAAAACATGGTCATATATTAAATGTTGCACGTGCTTTGAGGTTCCAGGCTAATTTACCCTTAAAATTTTGGGGGGATTGTATGCATGCAGCTTGCCATTTGATAAATCGAACCCCCTCTGTTGTCCTCAATTATAAGACCCCTATGAGTGTTTGTTTGGCAAGCCTCCTACGATGACAGATATAAAGATTTTTTGTTGTTTGTGTTATGCCTATAATGTTTCTCATGGGGGTGATAAATTTGCAAGTAGAAGTAAACTGTATGTGTTTCTTGGTTATTCTTATACCCATAAGGGATGGAAACTATATGATTTAGAGACCAAGAAATACTTTGTTTCCCGGGATGTGAAGTTTATTGAACATAAGAGTTGCTTTTGGTGAGTCTACATCTTCGCTCGTGTCCAATGATGTATCCACTAGAGTGGAATACTATGAGGAAGAGATTATATGCCCCTTGTCGAGGTTCCTATGCCGGTTGACAAAAATATTGGTACTTCAGAGGGTGGGGCGCCTGTTGTGGGTGTTCCGGTGGGTTCTGGTGAGCTCCCTCATGGGGCGCCGATGCAAGGAGGGGGTCGTGAGGCGAATGTGGAGGTATTGGGAAGTGAGGAGAATGGTGGTGAGCTCCCTTGTGGGGCGCGCACGCAGGAAGGGAGAAATGAGGAGAATGTTGAGACGTTGGGAAGAGGGAAACAAACTAAAATTCCAAATCAAAAGTTGAAGATTTTGTTACTCATACTGTAGTGAGAAAGAAAAGTTCATCATTTCAGGCACCTATTTCAACGACGTCCTCAGGTACTCCTTATCCTTATCACTCATTATGTTAGTTGTGAAAAGTTTTCTGATAAACATCGCAGATTTTTAGCCGTCATAACCGCAGGGCACCCTCCCAAGTCCTTTAAAGAGGCTATGAAACATGAAGGGAGGCATAAAGCCTTGGGAGCTGAGATACAAGCTCTGGAGGATCAAGGCACATGGGAATTACAACCTCTTCCTCCAGGCAAGAAAGCCTTGGGGAGGAAATGGGTGTATACAGAGAAATATGATGAGAAGGGAAATCTTCAGAGGTTGAAAGTTAGGCTGGTTATATTTGGGCATCATCAGGTGGAAGCAATTGATTATAATGAAACATTTGCTACTATAGAAAAAATGACCACAGTACGGACTTTCCTGGCCATTGCAGCAATAAAGAAATGGGATATTCATCAGATGGATGTTCACAATGCCTTTTTGCAAGGCATGGTGATTTAGAGGAAGAAGTATACATGAAAATTCCACCAGGTTTTCAGGGAGACAATACTAATCTAGTATATCGGATGAAAAATCCTTCTATGGTTTGAAGCAGGCTCTTAGGTGTTGGTTTGCAAAATTGGTCACTGCTTTGAAAGCTTATGGGTTTCAATAGTCTTATTCTGACTATTCCTTGTTTACTTTGACCGGGAACCATATTCAGCTGAATTTTCTTATCTCTATGGACGATATGATTATTGCAAGAATGATCAGGCCGCTTTATTGAATTTCAAAGCTTATCTTAGGAAATGTTTCAAAATGAAAGATTTAGGTGCTCTGAAATAATTCCTAGGTCTTGAGATTGCCCGGGGACCGCATGGAATTTTTATGAGCCAACGGAAGTATGCCCTGGATATCATTTCAGAGGCTGGGATGCTCGAGGCTAAACTGGCCGAGTTTCCTATGGAGCAGCACCATCAGCTCGCTCTGACAGATGGTCCTTTGTTTGGTGATTCGGAAAAGTTTCGCAGATTGATGGGCAGGCTGATTTACCTTGCTGTTACGAGGCCTGATTTGGCATATTATATTCACATTTTGTCACAGTTTATGCAGGCACCTCAGGTAGTTCATTGGGAGGCTGCTTTAAGAGTAGTTAGGTATTTGAAGAAAAATCCAGGACATGGCATCTTATTCTGTTCTGATAGTGATCTTCGCCTTCAGGGGTGGTGTGATTCCGATTGGACGAGTTGTCCTATTACTAGGATGTAACACCCCGTAATTTTAACCCTTTATTTTTGGTGTTTGTTTATTTTAAAATGGTATTTTCCTTTTCATAAAATAAATAATTTATTTATTTTGAATTGTTTTGGAACATGTTATGAAAATGTGTATATATATTATATGTTGTGATATATTTATATATATCTATTTTAAGTTGTTAGTTATTATTTTAAGTTGTTATATTAGTTTCGTTATTTATTTTGGCGTTTAGGATCCCGTTTTGTCGCGTAGCATTATTGTAACGTTGTTGGCCGACTTGGGTGATGAAATGTTGCATCGCATGTGGCATGTCATGCTAGCCGAAAATCAGCAATTATGGAGTGGAGGATGAAGAGTTTGGTGCTTATGAAGCTAACTTTTGAATATCTTGTAACCCCCTATTAAATTCTCCATTAACCCACTTTTGTAATCACCCTTTAAACCATTGCTTAAGAAGGTTATTAATCAGATTTTTGCTGCATTGTAACCCCATTTTTCGTCCAACCCTTAGAGAGGAAGAGAAAGAGTTTTTCTCTCTTCTCGAATTTTCGTCCATTTTTGCACACCCATTTTGTTTGTATCATATCTCCTTTGTTTCTTATCCGAATTGAATGTGTGAGTAGTCAAAATCTATCTACTCGGAAAGATTTTGCTCGTGGTATGATTTGTTTTTGAAGAAAGAGGAAGACGCGACTGCAGTTTTCGTTTCAATCAGACGAGTCATCAAGTTTTTGTTCCCTGTCATACCTTCACGAAAATAATCGTAGCCGGAGATTTAACCGTTGGATCGTCTTAAAATTTGGACAGAATGTTTATAACATCTTGTGCTTTACTTTTACCGGAGAGATTTCAAATCCAAGATTTTGATCATCGGTAATCATGGTCGGAACAGAGCAGTGCAAAATAAGAGTTTTCACCATTCAAGAAAAAGGTAACTAGCGTTATTCTAGTTCGATAGAGAATAGATTGTGAACTTAGGCTGTTAGAATCACTTTAGAGCACGTAGTATTATGCTAGGTGGAACTTAGAGGATTTTATGATTGAAGTTACATGTAGTTTCATGGTTGTTGGTGTTGTTTTCATACCTTGGATTTCTACTATGATCATCTCGTTAAGTTTTGTTGATTAGTTGTATCCTTGTTGTTGTTATGGTTGAATTGATTCATTGGTTCACTTGGGTTATCTTTGGATTTTGAGAAGTTGTCATTATTGATGAGATTTAGCCTCATGTGAGGATGATTGGTGTTGTATTTGGCATGAATTTGAGTTGGTTTGGACGTTGGAGGCTAGGTGTAAGAGTCGTTGGATTTTTGATTGAAGCCTATGGTTGTTTGGTTTGGAGTATGTTGAGGGCTTGTGCTTTGTTGTGCATTCACACATTCGAACCTTGTTCGTTAGTGAATTCGATTTGCTTGTATACCTTGTTGTGTATACCTATGAAAGTTGGATTAGATGGATTTTGTGTATACCTTGTCGTGTATACCTTGTGCTTGTAGAGTTGGATTGATCCTATGGACGGTATGGTCCTAGGAATTTGTGTTTGATTGACCCTATGAACGTATGGTTCTAGGAATTTGTGTTAGCTGATTCTAAGAACGGTATGGTTCTAGAGATATGTGATCCTAAGAACGGTATGGTTCTAGGAATTTGTGTGATGATCCTAAGGGCGGCATGGTCATAGGAATTTGTGTTTGATTATCCTAAGGGTAGTATGGTCCTAGAATTTGGTTACTTAACCTTGGGCGGTATGGTCCATTGGTTCACTACGGGTGGTATGATCCGTAGAATTTAGCTATTCGAAAAGGGCGGTATGGTTCCTCGAATATGCAACGTAGGCCTTCGGCGGCATGGTCCAATGAGTCTACTCACAAACGGCATGGTATGTTGTGTTTGAGCTTGTTCACCGCACTTGTTGCATGGTTGACAGGGATTTGGTGTGATAGTGGATTTTTCCTTATTGGTTGCTTATGACTATTTGTACCTCGTAGTGAGTACGGTATCTTGATAATGTGTTCTTTGATGTTGCTTCTAATTTTTTTTAAGTTCATTATCTGTTTCTATTTGAGCTGGGAGAACTGCTAGTTACTCCCCACTGATTGTGGAAGTTGTTGTATACTATTTACTTATGTTGGTTTATCACTTAGTTATGTAATCGCAATTCTTTTAGTAGTGACATTCCCAGAAGACTATATTTCCGCCATCGTCCTATTAATACTATTATTATTTCTTTTGTTTCCGCTTTGAAATTCTGGGGTGTTACATAGGAGATCCTTGAGTGGGTGGTTTGTATTGTTAGGCTATTCTCCTGTTTCCTGGAAGACTAAGAAGCAGCCTACTGTGTCTCGGTCGTCTGCGGAGGCAGAATATCGTTCTATGGCTGCTATAGTTTGTGAATTAAAGTGGTTGAAGCAACTATTAGGTGATCTTGGAGTACAACATCCTGCTGGAATGTGATTGTATTGTGATAGTCAATCTGCGCTATATATTGCCAAGAATCCGGTATTTGATGAACGTACTAAACACATTGAGGCTGATTGTCATTATGTTCATGATGCTGTGACTGAAGGTCTTGTGAGTCCGTCCTATGTTCCTACTAAGTTTCAGTTGGCAGATATTTTGACAAAGCCACTTGGTAGAACTCAATTTGAATTTTTGTTGTTCAAGTTAGGCGTTCGTGATTTACACGCTCCAACTTGAGGGAGGGTGTTAGGACTCTCTGTTTAAGATAAATAATACTGTATTTAAGATATATATTGGGAACGTTGGAATATTCCTAATAGGATTCTAGTCTCAGGATGTATATAAATATATTTGATGGTTGGATGAGGAGAACAAGATTTGATCCTGATTTAACAGTCACTGAATATAACAGACCAACTCCTTTAAAGAAAGTTTTTCTCCTTGTAAGACAGGTTTAACCTTACCCTAGAGGTTAGTTCTCTTCTAATCACGAAGGGTGAATTGATCGTAAAATGTCAAAAAAGCAATGATGCTGAAACGAGGTTCTTGATGTTGGCAAGTTTGGCAACATAGAGACTGTAGTGGCGGAGCTAGGAATTTCAATTTGGAGATACGGACATATAACACAAAAGCAAGGGGGAAAATGTTTGCATAAAGTGTTTATTACATAACTATATTACCTCGATACCTTTATTGATCTCCAAAATCGGGTGTCGTGTCCGACACAATACTTCACTTGGATACTTCATTTTATACCAAAAACTTGTCTTTTTTTTTTTACAAAATACCCCTAGTTGGACGCTTAGACACCCATATTCGAGTAAACACTTAATCCAAATCTAAATAACATAGATACATAAGTCTTACAATTGAAATATCCAAAATATGCATAGGCGTACAACCCAAATGCTAAATCCCAAAAAAAAATATTTGATTCCAGTTTCAATTAGGCACTAACATACAATCAAATACATAGATAATGTGGCAATAAAACACAAACGCAAATCCAACAACATTACAACATGCAATTTTAACCAAATCAAAAGAATTACAAATAGCCAGAAACAAAATTAATTAATTATCATAAATATAAAAATAAAAGTACCCAAAAAATAAATCAAAATTGAGACCTTTTCTCAAAGTTTATGGCTGGTGAAGAGGAAACAAATTAGAAACTTTTGTTGTATAATATGAGCACTATAAGAGGGGGGGTGAATTATAGTGAGAGAATAAGCTATACTTTTTGCGGAATTAAAAGTAAACTTGGGAACATGAGAGATTTAGCGAGGAAAAACTTCCTAGGCCTAGTAGGAAGAAACAACCTCGACCACAAGGGATTTTAAACAACTTTCCACTATAATAGGCCAAAACAACTCTGATTACAACCTATTACTTTTCTCTCGATTCTCAACTTAAGTCACTCAACTCAAGTTCCCAACGACAGTTCCCACAACTGACGTTTCTCTCAAACTTCACTCGAAGTTCCTTTCTCTTTCTCTTTCTCTTGCTTCACTCAAAGCTTCTCACACTTACAAGAGTTCACTCAAACCCTTTTTCTCAAAAATACACTTTGAAAATAATGGAAGAGTAATAAACTCGATTAATGTAAGTATGAATTCTCTTAAGGAAAAGGCACTGACACTTTAGATAACTTAAGACAAATTACTAAGTCAGACACACTTTTTCAAATGAATTAGGCCCTATTTATAGACAATTAAGACAAGACATGTTCTCCACTAATTAACCATTATCACATGATCTCCATGATGTTAATTAATTAATTAAATTAAATTAATATTCATGTCAAGTAACACTAATCCACTACTTCACTTCATAAGAGAAGCAGTAACACATTACGTGGTTTTAAAACTTGAGAATAATTAAACTCATTTAATTTAATAAATACTTGGAGGATAATTAACTAAGCCACTAAATCCACTAATACATAAATCGTGTAGCAGAAGCTTTAGGCGTGCAATCCATTTTTTAGGAAATAAATAAATATTAAATACTTTAGCTAGTTTTTAGGAAAAATATCTTTTTCAAAATATCTTTTTAAAACGGAAAAACAGTTTTATATTTTAAAAATCCGAAACATTTTAAAAACCGGAAATATATTAATTTTCGAAAACTAAATCTTTTAAATAAAATATAAAAGATAAAAGATAAAAGATAAGATTTGAAAATCAGTTAATTAAAATCAGAAAATCTTTTTAAAATCTTTTCCTAACAAACTTAAACTAAATTCCTAAAATAGTGGATCTTATTAAAAAACCCTAAAAACTCTAACAACTATATTGGGCACAATTTACTTAGGCGCACAACATATGAGTCTCTTAGGAGTTCCTAAATCAGTTTTAAGTCTTATTCCCTAACCTTGTTCTTATAGTGCCAGGTCTGTTCCTTTCATGGGAACAGAACCAAGTTCCTTTGAGAATTCACCACGAACTTAATTAAGTTTTTCTCAACCTTAACAGAAGATTAATAAATACCCTAATGTATTCTAATCTTCATTCCATGCTTGATTCTTCATCTCTCGAACATCTTTACTTCGATCTTGATTAATTCTCCTTTTAATCTTCAATCAAGTATTCTCTTAGCTCGAGCATGAATTACCTTGCAACAACATAAATAAAATATACTATGTCTTTTGTGGTTAGGTTATCTTCAAAACTCAAGGGTCAACAACTTCTATAATTACAAAATTGGGGTTGAAAAAGTATCAATAATTGAAGTAGAAGTAGTAGAAGATGAAGAAGTTGGAGCTTCTGATTCATTTTTCTTTTTTTGTATTACAATGGAGAAAGACATGTCAGACATCTGAAAATCGAGAGAGGAGTGGGGAAGTGTGGAGAGAGAGAGAGGAGGGTAGGAGAAGCATGGAGCATAGTAGAGAGAGAATGGTCTGCAAACTCAGCACTCTTCATTCAGTTGATTTTTTTAGAAATGGGGGTACGGTTGTACCCCATGTCCCCCATTGGGTCCGCCAAAAGTAAAGAGTACGAATCAATTATCTATTTTGCTCGTAGGATGTGTTGTGACTTACCGCAATTTCAATGTCGACGCATTGAAGAGAACTATGATCCAGGTTTGGGTAGTGACGAAGAAATCGATAATTCACATAGTAGGGCCTAGTCGCTTTTTCCAGTTTTTTTCATTATAGGGACAAGAAGAAGGTAATGGAGGGAAGTTCATGGTGTTTTGACAACTAACTTTTAATTCGCAATGAGATCTGTAACAATGAACAACCATTGGAGTTAATAGTCTCTAGCATCTGATTCAGAGAGAGGCCCCGTGGTTGGTGATTTTATTGCAGACGGAGTTGAGTAGTTTTGAGTTTGCTAAAATTAAGAGATATTTGAGCGATTTTTCACCACCTATAAGTTGATTTCATGGGGAGGTTAGGTGGTCTTGCTTTGATGTGGCAGAAGGATGTGGACATAGTCCTTCAAATTATGTCAGTCCATCATATCGACATAATAATTGGTTATGGCTTGAGGGAGGAAGAGTGGTGTTGAACAAAGTTTTACGGGTGGCCTGAGATGCACAATAGACATATGTCTTGGAGCTTATTAGAGTCTATTGCTTCACATTCCTAGCTACCTTGGCTTTGTATTAGAGAGTGTAATGAGATCCTTTTTCTGCATGAAAACAAGGATGGCAATGATAGAGTCAAATGTAAATGACTCTCTGTTAATATACATCTTAAGTCTAACTTTGGAAGAATCATTTAGTAGATACCATAGGGGGATCAACATTGGTAATCATGTGTCTACCTCAAAAGGTTGAAGAACTACTCTCATGCAAAGGAACCTCGGAGCTCTGCATGCGTAATTTTTCTCTTCAACGCTTATCTCTCTAAGCTTATCAAACGAATAACAAAATTCATAGAAAGTTCTTGCCACAAGATAAAGAGAAAGAAGGCCCTTCCCGTTTTCGTACAAAATATCATGTTCTAAATGCATGTGCGGTCTTGGATTCAAGAACAGGGCCGGTCCTGAGGGGCGTTTGAAGGGGCAAAGGCCAAGGGCCCAAGGCTAAAAGGGGCCCAATTCTCAAAATAAAACTAGGAAAAGAAAAAAAAAATCGCGCACGTGAAGATACGCTCTCTCAAAAATTGAAAAACTCAGTGAACGTGACTCTTCGTATTCTTCACTTCTTCTCTCTCACTCTCTTTCCAAATTAAAATCTTTTCCTAATTCCCAAAATTTTCTCTAACCTCCATCAAACTCTTTAATTCAGTCATAATAAATTAATATTAAAAATTACTCACAACTTTTATTAGCTTTTTATATTGACAAATTAATATAGTTTAATTCATCTAACTATTAATCTTTGACATTTTAAGTGTAATCATAGTTATAGTACGAATGAAATATATATAATAATTTTGCCAAATGCATCCCTTTAAAGTGGTCACTTTGTTAATTGCAACCTTTTCATTTCAATATATATCTTCAACTGCAGCCTCAAATAAAGCAAATACTTTTTAGTTTCAGCTCAATAGGCGTGAAGATAAGTTGGATTTAGGCTGCAACTTAAAAGTGTTTGGTTTATTCGAGGTTGTAATTTGAAGAGATTGCAATCAAAGGGCTGCAATTAAAAAATTGATCACTTTGAAGAGTTCTATTTGGCAAAAACATCTATAGTAAAATACCAAGTTTTGAAATCAAGGCACGCATCGCGTGCATATAAGACTAGTTTCGTTTAAAATAAGCACAATTGGAGAAAATCAGTAAAAAGATGGAAAAAAATTATCCAAAATATAGCTAAATGAGTCTCTATTTATAGAGCTCGCAAAACTATAGCCACTGGTATCTTTTTTTTCACTTTGTATTTTTTTAAATAAAACCGTTGGAAATTTTGCAACAATTACTAATTTCTAAAACCTAGTCAGAAAGTGACACTTGACATCACTCATCACACAATCTTATTCATCATTTCACTCACTCCATGTAATATTTTCATCCCAATCAACCCATAATCTTATTTCTATTCATTGGTAAGGGGGTCTTATTAAATACTACATGCTTGATCTTATTTGTTGATCATTGATGAGGATGTTTTTAGTGCGTGCCTTATGCTACTGCTACTAGTATAGGACTTTTTTTTTAAATAGCCAAAAGTGTCAACAACTACTTAATATATATCACTTTTCATAAACAACTACCTAATATAAACTTTTTCTTATGCAACTACCTAAGTTAATAATTCCGTCAACGTAACACTACCAAAGACGTTAAGTTTTGAAATTTTCGTCACATGGCTTTGGATTAGAGACTTTAATGAGATCATTTTTCTGCATGAAAACAAGGATGGCAATGATAGAGTCAAATGGTTAATGACTCTCTCTTAATATACATCTTAAGTCTAACTTTGGACGAATCATTTAGTAGATACCATAGGGCGATCAACATTGGTAATCAGGTGTCTACCTCAAAAGGTTGAAGAACTACTCTCATGCAAAGGAACCTCGGAGCTCTGCATGCTTAATTTTTCTCTTCAACGCTTATCTCTCTAAGCTTATCAAACGAATAACAAAATTCATAGAAAGTTCTTGCCACAAGATAAAGAGAAAGAACGCCCTTCCCGTTTTCGTACAAAATATCATGTCCTAAATGCATGTGCGGTCTTGGATTCAAGATAATCAAGAAGTCCTTCCTTATTAATTAGGCCAATCATAGCTAAGATAGGGCCGTGGAAAGTTTCCGAACCACAAAGCCTATGGATCTAGAACTTCTATTTGCACAATATGAACTATGAAACAAAAAGACTTGCCTATTTGGCACAAATACTCAATCACCGAGAGTTGCTAAGACAAGAATGATGGGAGATTGGAAATGGCATAAGTATTAGCTAGCTTTTTTGCATGCGATACGTGTGTGGATTATTTTGGTAATTATTATTAATTTCTAAATGTAATTTTGAAGTATGTAATTTACAATCATCATTAGTTCTAATTAAATATCATGTGGTGTAAATACAAAATATTAAAATTACTTGATGAAGAAGTTATTTTATGGGTATTTATATTACTTGTTAATAGATGTCGGTATTGTTATTGTATTTCAAAGTTTAGGTAAAATTAAAATTTTATGTCTTTGGTTTTGTAATTAATTTGAAAAATGCTTTAGCTAGGTTAATTTGTTCTTCAATAATCATAAACTTTTTCTTTCACTACACATATTTTTATGAAAGTTTATTTGAACTTCCTTTGATATACATATTTCAAATCAAGAAGGGTTATGATTGAGAAAAATCTCGAAATCTTAATAGGTAATATTTTTTTATTGAATGAAGGGTTAAAAAGTCTTTTTCCAAAGAGGATAGATATTTGGAATGAAAATTGGCTCTCAAGTTCGAATTTAAGAATGAAATCTTATATGAGCGATTATAAAGATGTGTACACTGTTTATGCCAAAAATCGCCTAAGTGACAATTTTTGGTTAGAACATCGATAACTAGACTACAACGAGACAATAAGAAAAGAAATAAAAGGAGAAGAGACACAAAATATGGTGACGCGAAAAACCCATGGAAAAGGGTAAAAAACTGCGGGTGGCTACGAGTCCACCAATCCACAATAATATGGGCATAAAGCCGTTAATTACAAAATAAATTGCATATTTAATAACTAATAAGATAAAAGCATAATATAGGTAAATATAACTACACCAAGGGAAAAGAGTGAGAGATGATCGCCCAAATAGACAAGTGATGATGTTGCGGCATGATTCTGAATGACATTGGTAATATATATATATACATATGGTCTGTAGGATTTGATGGTGTTTATAAGTAAATAGAGTATAATAATTTGATTTCCTAGTGGAGAGTTTAGATGAATTTACTAGATGGTAAAGGAGTAAAGGGTATTTGGTTTAGTTGTGCTTAACAATCAATAGCTAGAAGGAACAAGGTGAGAAAATTAACAATAGTAGTTTTCTTTTAAGCTTTTTAGTGGAATGTCTAAATGGAGATTAATGGTAGAAATGAGACGTAAGAAATGAGAAGTTCAACTATGTTTCATGCCTCTCATAAGTTGATGAAAAAATATATAATGGTGGAGGATGGAAATATAATGTTGCACTTGGTGGGAATATGCCATGGAGTTATCTGTCAGACTCAAGGATATAACTCCTCTTTTATAGAGGTATAGTGGGTAGTTCTATCTTCTTGCTAGAACTGTTCAACGGGCCGGGTTCGGGCTGGGCCGGACCGACAAAAAACGGGCTGGCTCGGACTAGGTTTATACAAGATGTCAACCGGGCCGGACCGGGCCAAAGGCCATCGGACCCGGCCCAGCCCGGCCCATTAATTTCTTTTCTTTTTTTTTTCCTTGTCTTGGAGCAAAGAAGAGGCCAGCCCACTCCAGCCCATAAGCTAAGATGAACCAACTAAACAATATATAACAATTAAACAAGTGATCTTCAAGATGTGCTTATACACTGATAGACTTCTGAATTACATTTGAAATGTTGTAGTATGTGCATAATGCTTGATTTAAGCTATACATTTAAGTTAGTACCATTACAACAAGGCTAAATTGGAGTTACAGCAGGCTAACCTGCAAGAAATCCTAACATTAAGTAAAATTAAGATAAAGTTAAAACCAGATCCACATTTACAGTTGAGATTGATCATTGTCCATTCTCCCGATAACATTTTTCGGTAGAAGGTTAATTTAGCTCTTGTTTTTGAATTGAAGTACTAGCGAAATTGAATTCTCAGCAACCCTAGCCAATGCGAACAACAAAATCGACCTCAAACCTTCAATTCGAACTAAAATGAAGGATATTAACAGAAGATGAGATCCCTTCGTGCTGAAGTTTTGACATAAAAACAAGAAAAAAAAAAGGGACAAAGATCGAAATTGAAGGAGGGATTTAGGGTTTTAGGAGAGAGAAAATGAAAGAAATGAATAGGTGTTATGAAATATAATATGGATGCCCATTATACCCCCGTTAATATATCCGGGATATTCTAGGGTTTTGTTCTCCAAGTAAAACCCTAACTATTGTATTGTATATATATACCCTGGACTATATGGAATAAGATACAACACGATTCTCTCTCTTCAGTTTATTTACAACACGTTATCAGCACCAAACCCTAGCCAACTGAGCAAACAAGAAACCACGAACATCATCTGTCATTAAGCGAGTGACCTCAATTATATGCTGTCAAGTATTCAACTGCAAACCGAGCCATATAGTCAGCATCGCAAATCTTCGGTAATTTCTACGATTTTTAGTTTTGTTATATGCGATTTTGTTAATTTAATTGAAATTTTTGAGAGATTTAGTTGAGTTACTGTTTCATTAATGGATATAATCTGTGAAAGTGGTACTAAAATTCCGATCAGTTTTTTTTGTTGCTGGAAATTTAATGATTGTTTTTGATATATAGTTGATACTGTTGTAGTACATGTGGAATGTTTTGGTTAATTGAAGCCAAAGACTTGATAATTCGTTAAGAAAAGCGAAAGGTTAGTATAGTGATAATGGTTGACTACTTAGCTGTAACCAAATTTACTATCTAATATTTGTCATCCATGCACAAAATTTGACTACACTCATCTGATGCCTCGTGATTTGCGGTGATCATCACAATTTGTGTCATCTCAATTTTTTTAATTTTTATTTTATGGCTGGCATTCATCAGGATGTAACGGGATCCATTTTGCTTCTTATTATTAAGATTGTTCCACATCAAAAAAAAATTAAAGTAATAACTATCTTAATGGACCATTTTTGCGTATTGGAGTTGCTAATATTTGGTTTTTATCTGAATTTTAAGCTTTTAACTAGAGTTTAGAGGTCGCAAAGGTTCTGTTTGTTTCGTTTTGCATGATTTCATATGTACACTGTGTTAGTTAATACTTTCATTATTAGGAAGCATATAATTACTTCATATGTTTTATTATTAACACATAATCTACACAAAAGTGCACCCCTCCATTTTTGTCTTATAGCATAATTTTATGCAAAGGTTAAATAATCCTATTTTTTTTTCATATGAGCAACAATCCTATAGGAATATTATTTATTCGAATTATATTCTTACATTCCCTACTACATGAATTCCTTAAACCACAATATTGAATTACAATTTGATATGAAGTCCTAATTTCGTAATATTTACTTGTATATAGTGTACTATGTCGAACCTTACAAAACTTGAATTTGCGGCTCTTGATATTACTGGAAAGAACTATTTATCTTGGGTGCTAGATGCTGAAATTCACCTAGATGCAAAAGACCTTGGTGATACAATCAAAGAAGGAAATAAAGCAACAAGTCAAAACAAAGCTAAGGCTATGATATTTCTTCGCCACCATCTCCATGAGGGTCTTAAGATTGATTACTTGACTGTGAAAGATCCACAAGTCCTTTGGAGTAATCTAAAGGAAAGGTATGACCATCAGAAAACTGTAATACTACCCAAAGCTCGTTATGACTGGTTACATTTAAGACTACAAGACTTTAAGTCTGTAAGTGAATATAACTCAGCTATGTTCAGAATTACTTCACAGTTGAAATTATGTGGAGAGAAAATCACTGATGCAGAAATGCTAGAGAAAACATACACTACCTTTCATGCGAATAATGTTGTCCTGCAGACACAATATCGTGAAAAGGAATTTAAGAAATATTCTGAACTTATATCTTGTCTCCTTGTGGCTGAGCAAAATAATGAGCTACTGATGAAAAATCATGAATCCCGTCCAACTGGTTCTGCTCCATTCCCTGAAGCGAATGCGACATCCCATAACGGGAAAGAAAAATATCATGCCAACAATAGTGGACGTGGACGTGGATATGGACATGGTCGAGGACGTGGACGTGGATACGGATATGGTCGAGGTCGAGGCCGAGGTGGTTTTTCCAGAATTCATATTCCCACCAGAAGGGGACAATAAAGATGATAACAAACAAGAGAAAGATAAAAATGAGAACGTGACCAATGTATGTTACAGATGTGGAGGAAAAGGTCATTGGTCTCGTACGTGTCGTACACCAAAACACTTGGTTGACCTTTATCAACAATCATTGAAGCAAAAGGGAAAGAAAGTAGAAACAAATCTTGTGTACGAAGATGGCGAAGGTGACTTTGATTGTGGCAATACAACTCACCTGGAAGTTGCTGATTTCTTCACCACCCCTGAAGGGAATAACTAATCCTTAGATTAGATTATGGTCATTTAAAAATAAAACTTTTTTCGTTTATTAAGTTATTACTATGGATTTTTGTTTGGATTATGTTATTTTATTTTAGCTTTTATTTGTTAGTACCATGATTTTATATGACATTGTTAAATTTTGATTATTTAGTTTTTCTTATATATTATTGTTATTTCATTTATTTGAAGAATATGAATACCCCTCAAGTTCAGTTAGCAATGAATGGTGAAGATTTATGCCTAGCAGACAGTGCAACTACTCATACCATACTAAAAAGCAAGAGATATTTCTCTTATTTGACAATGAAAGAAACTAGTGTGAGTACTATATCAGGTAGTACAAAGATAATTGAAGGCTCCGGAAGAGCAAATATATTATTGCCTATGGGAACGAAATTTGAAATCATTGATGCATTATACTCCCAAATCTCAAAGAAATTTATTGAGCTTTAAAGATATTCGCCATAATGGATATCATATTGAGACAATAAGTGAAGGAAATGTTGAATACCTTCATATCACGAGTATTACCCAAGGCACTAAGAATATTTTGGAGAAATTACCTGCATTTTCCACTGGTCTGTACTACACTAAAATCAATACAATTGAAACATATGCCATAGTAAACAGGAAGTTTGCAGATAATTTCACTATTTGGCATGACCGGTTGGGCCACCCTGGTTCAATAATGATGCGAAAAATAATTGAAAATTCATGTGGACATTCATTGAAGAACCAGAAGATTCTTCCTAATGATTTCTCATGTGCTGCTTGCTCACAAGGCAAGTTGATAATACGACCTTCACCAACCAAAATAGATTTTGAATCTATCAATTTTTTGGAACGTATACAGGAGATATTTGTGGGCCAATTCACCCACCATGTGGAACATTTAGATATTTTATGGTTTTAATTGACGCATCGAGTAGATGGTCACATGTATCCTTGCTATCAACTCGCAACCTGGCGTTTGCGAGACTACTTGCTCAATTGATTAGATTACGAGCACATTTTCCAGATTTCCCTATGAAGGCAATCCGCCTTGATAATGCTGGTGAATTCACTTCTCAAGCCTTTGATGATTATTGCATGTCTATTGGGATAAGTGTTGAACATCCTGTAGCACATGTTCACACACAAAATGGTCTAGCTGAATCATTAATAAAGCGTCTCCAGTTGATTGCTAGACCACTACTTATGAAGTCCAAACTCCCAATCTCTGCTTGGGGACATGCTATATTACATGCAGCAGCATTAATTCGCATCAGGCCAACGAGTAATCAAAAGTTCTCCCCATCACAATTGGTTTTTGGTCAGGAACCAAATATTTCCCATCTAAAAGTTTTTGGATGTGCTGTATATGTTCCAATTGCTCCACCACATCGTTCTAAGATGGGTCCTCAAAGGAGGTTAGGAATATATGTTGGATATGAATCTCCATCAATAATTAAATATCTAGAGCCATCCACAGGGAATCTATTTAAGGCTCGATTTGCAGACTGTCACTTTAATGAGTCAGTTTTTCCAACATTAGGGGAGAGAATAAACAGCTGGAGAAGGAAATCATTGGAATGAATTATCATTATCTCATCTTGATCCTCGTAATAAACAATGTGAATTAGAAGTCCAAAAGATAATTCATTTACAAAGCTTAGCAAATCGATTGCCAGACGCATTTACTGACCCAAATAGAGTAACCAAGTCGCATATACCAGCTGTGAATGCTCCAATCAAAATTGATGTCCCAGAAGGAAAACATCAAACTGCTAGTGAGTCTACAGCACGCCTGAAGCGTGGTAGACCTATTGGTTCCAAAGATAAGAATCCTCGGAAAAGAAAAGGAGCAGGAATTGATAATGGCCAGACCGAGGAAAAAAGAATTTTGAAGGATCTCCAGGAGAGACTTTAGACATGGCAAAGGAAGAAATTCAGGTACCTGACAATGAAGAGATCTCAACTGATTATGTCATGTCTGGAATAAAATGGAACCGAAATAAAATCGACGTCGATGAAATTTTTGCATGCAATGTAGCAGTTGATGTTATGGAAGAAAATGAGGATCATGAACCAAAGTCTATTGAAGAGTGTGCACAAAGAGATGATTGGCCAAAATGGAAGGAAGCAATTGAGGCGAATTAAAATCTCTTGCAAAGAGAGAAGTATTTGGACCAGTAGTCCGTACACCTAAAGGTGTAAAACCAGTGGGACATAAATGGGTCTTTGTGCGAAAGAAGAATGAAGATGGTGAAATTGTGAGATACAAAGCACGTTTAGTTGCACAAGGATTCTCACAAAGACCTGGAATTGATTATGAAGAAACATACTCCCCGTGGTGGACGCAACTACTTTCAGATTTCTTATTAGTCTGGCAATAAGAGAAGGACTTGATTTACGTTTAATGGATGTAGTCACAGCCTACTTATATGGGCCACTGGACAATGACATTTATATGAAAGTCCCAGAAGGATTTAAACTGCCAGAAGAGCAAATTCTAATTCTCGAGAACATTACTGCATAAAATTAAACAGATCTCTTTATGGATTGAAGCAATCAGGGCGTATGTGGTATAATCGCCTCAGTGAGTACTTATTAAGTGAAGGCTATAAGAATGACCCTATCAGTCCATGCATTTTTATAAAGAAATTTGGGGCAGGATTTGTAATAATTGCAGTGTATGTTGATGATTTAAATATTATTGGGACCCCTGAAGAGATTTCACACACAGTGGAATATTTGAAGAAAGAATTTGAGATGAAAGATCTTGGAAAGACAAAATTTTGCTTGGGGCTACAAATTGAGCATCTAAAGAATGGAATCCTTGTGCATCAAACAACATATACGGAAAAAATGTTAAAAAGGTTTTATTTGGATCAAGCACATCCGTTGAGTAGCCCAATGGTTGTAAGATCACTTGATGTTGATAAAGACCCATTCCGTCCTCGAGAAATCAATGAAGAAATCCTTGGTCCTGAAGTACCATACTTAATGCAATAGGGGCATTGATGTATCTTGCTAGCCATACGAGACCTGACATATCATTTTCTGTGAACTTGCTAGCAAGGTTTAGCTCATGTCCAACTCGAAGGCATTGGAATGAATAAAACATGTACTTCGTTACCTCAAGGAACGAAAGATATGGGTTTATTCTTTTCTAACCAACCCAAAGAAGACTTAATTGGTTTTGCAGATGCAGGGTATTTGTCTGATCCCCATAATGCTCGATCACAAACAGGATATGTGTTCACAAGTGGTGGTACTGCCATTTCTTGGCGCTCCATGAAGCAAACCATTGCAGCCACTTCTTCCAACCATGCAGAGATTTTAGCTATCCACGAAGCTAGTCGTGAATGTGTATGGTTAAGGTCCGTAATTCAACAT
The DNA here is from genome assembly GCF_026745355.1 of Beta vulgaris subsp. vulgaris. Lineage (NCBI taxonomy): Eukaryota > Viridiplantae > Streptophyta > Magnoliopsida > Caryophyllales > Amaranthaceae > Beta > Beta vulgaris. Next base: position 12,001,374 of record NC_079208.1, read on the forward strand.
ATACGAGAAGATTGTGGCATATCTATAGGGAAAGAAGCTCCAACAGTTATGTATGAGGATAATGCAGCATGCATTGCACAGCTCAAGGAAGGATACATCAAGGGTGATAGAACAAAACACATTTTACCAAAATTTTCTTCACCCATGAACTGCAGAAGAATGGTGATGTACAGGTTTTACAGATTCGTTCAAGTGAAAATTTGGCAGACCTATTTACCAAGGCACTTCCCACCGCTACTTTCAAGAAATTAGTTTACCGTATTGGATTACGTCGTCTCAAAGATCTCAAGTTATGTAATCATGAGGGGGAGTAGATGCGCGCTGCACTCTTTTTCCCTTAACCATGGTTTTTCCCACTGGGTTTTCCTGGTAATGTTTTTAATGAGGCAGCATCTTACGCGCATTAGGAAATATCTTATTTTAAGAGAGAACTTTTATTTTGTATAATGGACATCCAAGGGGGAGTGTTATGAAATATAATATGGATGCCCATTATACCCCCTTAATATATCCGGGATATTCTAGGGTTTTGTTCTCCAAGTAAAACCCTAACTATTGTATTGTATATATATACCCTGGACTATATGGAATAAGATACAACACGATTCTCTCTCTTCAGTTTATTTACAACAATAGGCTAGTTATCAGGAGAGAGAAATAGAAAGTGGAATTGAAGTACTCTGTAGAAATAAAATGGGTTAAATGCTTTCCTGAGACCCAAAAAAAAAAGAATGGGTACCCATTCTAAACCCTTTAAAGCCCATTTAAAACCTTTAAAAGCCCTTACCCAGCCCTACTAATAAATAGCCCATCTAAAACCCATTCAAAAACTAAAAAAAACAACCCTAACCCTTTTAGTGATGAGCTGGGCTCGAGCTGCCATTGGGCACCGGACCCGTTGAACAGCTCTACTTCTTGCTAATGGCCACCTTATGCTCCTTGTTTATCTCCAACTACTCCTTGATACTCTCAACTTCTTTGACCTTGCTTACCAAGTATTATATTTCACATGTGCTCATTAACTTTGCTAAGTAAATGGAGATAATTATTCCCCAACATAACAAACTACCTTGCATTAACCACATTGCCTTTTATCATGTAAAATGAGCCACAACATACACTTATGTATGTATTCCTACCTAAACAATAAACGAGATACTTATTTTCATATCTAAAACTCCAGTCCAAAAAAATGTGAACATAAACAAAAACCTCACTCAAACCCTCGATTCTCATGATTATCAAGTTAATAGGTATTCCGAAAATCCCACATATAGCACGGAACCAATCGGAAATTCTGAAAATGGAAACATTTTCAAAACGGGAAAACTTCAAGCCTCTGACATTTCGAGTCTTCTTTCGCACAACAATGTTTCGGAAACGGGAAAACTTAAAATCCCAAAGGTTTGCACGCTTTAGAGCGACAATGTGCTTGCATAAAAACCAAACAACTAAATTACTCATATCAGGTAACAAACACTACCCCAGTTTCTGATTCCAATTTTCGTCATGCTATTCCTTGGGATTTTTAGCATTTCAATGTTAAAAGTCGCCATCCACTCATGTAATGCTTGCTTGAAACAACTTGAGATAATCTCATTAAGGAAAAAAAAAACACCTCCCAACCACAACTTCACAAGGGCCAACAATGGAAGCTGCCAACAATCGCTTTTGGATAGACCCAGCGCAAATGAACAATCAAGCATGCTCCCTCTATAGCGAAGTCAAACGAGCGATGTCTTAGAAAATGTTTCCAAGATAAAAGCTATTCAAGTGCCTAAGATGAAAATTCTATGACAGTAATACCAAGGATGGAGTCTAGCACCAAGATATGTTGTGTCATTCTCGCTGGACATGTGAAATTCCTGACTCAAAGAAATCCAAACACCATATAACCTATAAAACTGAACTGTCCTAGGCAGCATGACCAAGCATATTCCCTAGAAAAGCCATCTTTTCACAGACTTCTGCAAGGACTGCAAAATAATCCCCGACAAATAATTTGCAGCTCACCTACTATGTTAGACTAGTTACCAGCAAGTCATCAGAAGTTTATCCGCAAGACATTAAAAGTAAAGTAACTTATGTTAGACTGGGTACTTGTTCATGCATATGACTCGGCTATTTGATGATAATTTTCCATGATTTTGATCCAAGATGATAATTTTCCATGATTTTGATCCAAGATTAAAAAGTATCGATGTATCCATACCCAAATTTAAATGCCAATAATCCGATACCTGTATATGAAATGTCAAAAATCCGGCCCATGTACTTGAGAGGTAAAAAAAAGGTCCCAATAACAAATAAAATAACAGCTCTGGGAGATCTTCATTCTGCGATAGAGTATAAGGAACTGACTTTTCAATAGATGATAATAATTTGGCCAAGTAGTCTTCCGTCTATTTTATCCTCATGATTTTGCATCAGAAACAATCCAACGCAAAAATAAGCTCAGTCTTTAATGCATCGTAACATGAGAAGAGAAACCATATTTAACTTCAATAAAATGATATTTAGGAACATTAACAATGGTGATATAGTAGTAGTATACAAGGACAAATGTACACGAAGCATTGATATGCATGGCATGTTCATTTTACAACCACAAGCAAAATTACATTAGAGACATGGTGAGAAGCACACCAATAACCCACACTCTCAAACACTAACGCACAAGATAATACTGCAGAAGTCAAATGGCAGTAAACCCCTCTTATCCATTACTTCTTCAACACACTGCAAAACAATTACCTTCTATTATTACAGATCTAGAAAAATAGATAGTAAGCAATTGGTTGAAGAAAAATAGAATATCATGACAAATTTATCAGCATTCAATTTGAGGTCAAGATAATTTAGGAGAGGGATATGAGAAGATGGGGTTAGCGCGATACTCAGTTCTACATTTATTACAAAATATCGTATAGCATTATCAAGACCAAAGATAATTCAAGAGAGGGATATGAGGAGAATATTATGTCAGCGAGAAACTTGGTTCTAGATTTATTACATAACATTATATCCATACTAAAAGGCGTTCCGAGAATCATGTGGGAGCCCAATGGTTGGAGCTCCCACCTCCCAACCTTATGGTTGGGAGTTCGACTTTATCATTCCCATATTTGGGGTATTTGTGTGGATATTTGCTTCTGAGCATAAATCCCTAGTTTCCAGTCTCTAGAAGTTTCCTTATGGGTTTAGGATCCCCTGCTTACCCCCTAGCTCATGAGGGCTGAGCTTGGGCCAGTAAATTACCGAATCAAAAAAAATCAATATCAAAAGGCGTCCCTATTAAAGGAACAGTGTCACGTGGTACTTTAATCAAGCTTCTAATACATGTTTATGATCTCATTAAAAAATATTAACAATATATAGCTACTGGGAACCGAACACATGACCTTTGAAATAAAATATGAGAGTTTAACCACTAACCCACTATAATTTCAATGTTTAATGTTTCAAAGTAAAACATAATAAAGTCTTATAATTATATGTAACTATGAAGACAGAGACAAAACCTTTTGATCTCTAATACTATTAAGGTAATAACATTCTCCTACCCCAATTCCATTGACATTGTTACATTTAACCCCAATATCTTGGAAGTTTTTTAAAACAATATATCATGCCATAATGTCAACTTTCCAATTTCGCACTAGAAAAAATATTACAAAAAGCTAATAAACTATATTAGATAATTGTAACTGCCAAGGGCATCGCCCGGGCCAAAAGTACTAGTAACATTATTAAGTGCAAAGATAATATAGGAGAGGGATATGAGAAGAAGATGGGGTTAAAGAGAAGCTGAGTTCTACATATTATCACAAAACATGTTATAAATTCCTAGAATAGCTTGCACACAGCACGACCAGTTGTACAGTCTACACTATGTCATCATCAATTTGTAAATATATATTAGGGGAGAGGAAATTTCCAATTGCATATCCAAAAAGATGAGGTGGGTTTTTTGGACATAAAAGGAGTGCTGGGAAGTGAAATTGAAATCCCATGATCCCTATGTTTTTTTAATCTAATGTGAACGCATAAATTCAAAACTAGAGGAATGAAACAAAATTTAACTTACTCTTTCTTCCAATGCATGCATACTGAGTTAACAAAGATAAACAAATTTCTTTGAAGATATATGAACACAATCGAAAGCTAATAGTTTCTGTTATATTTCTTAAAAACTTTACATTATCCAATTCCTAGAGCTATCCTACTCCATAATAATAATCTAAGACTACTTTAAAAATACTATTGGAGATTAGTATTTATTTATATTGTAATTATTAGATTGCCACATCAGCATATAGTTAGTTATGGGTTGTTATGATGCTTAACAACCTATTGTATAAATAAACCCTCTCTCTCTCATTCCTTGTAATGATTCATTCAAATACAATACAAGGTTCCTAAAACCTTTCTCTCTCTAGATTCTTTTTCTCTGAAACAGTGAAGTAAAGCTTCACAAAATAACATGGTATCAGAGCAGATGCTCGCATCCTAGGGAAATTCTTGCTGAAATTCTGGAAAATTCCGCATTGTTTCTGCAAAATTCTGGATATCTGAAAGTTCGCACAAGCTGAAATTCTCCATTTCAGCTTAGTTTTCCAACTGGAAATCTTCGTCTCAAGTGTGGTTTAACCAAATTCTCAATCATTACAACTCTTCTTTATTCTTATTTCAGTTTCTCTGATTGCTTCTTGCTGAAATCTGATTGAAATCTGTTATTTTCTATCAAAATCATCCTTAGAATCTGATTAATGCTGAAATGCATTTCATATGCAAGAAATGATTGCTGATTCTTGCATATTCTTTGTATAATTGATGTTTGTTGAAGCGTTTTGATTCTGAAATATTCATTCTGAGAATTACAAATTCTATAAATTCCTTGTTTCAATTTTCATTCTACTCAAAATTCTTCAAATTACTTCAATCATGTCTACTGAATCACAAAATACAAATCACAAAATGTTTCATTTCTTCTCAGAAAGGGAAGTTGATTCCTCTTGGTAAGCTCAAAGCTGGTTTGTATAATGTCCCTGACAAACAAGTTTCTCTACCAGATACCTCTCATTCATGTAACAAGGTCTGTCTTGCTGCTGTAGAAGATGCTAAACTGTGGCATCTTAGGCTAGGCCACCTACCTTTTAGTAAGCTTCAATTACTTAATATCTCCTGTGATGTTAAGTCTTGTTTATATGACACTATATGTCAAATCTGTCCCAAGGCTAAACAAACTAGAGTCTCATTTCCTAGAAGCTCAATAAAAACCACACATCCTTTTGAATTGATTCACATTGATGTATGGGGTCCACATTTTGTATCTACACCTACTCGTTGTACTCAATTTCTCACTATAGTGGATGATTTCAGTAGATAAACTTGGGTTCACTTCATGAAACACAAGTCTGATTCTATTTCCATTATGAAGAATTTTTTACAAATGGTGAAAACACAATTCAATGTAACTGTGAAGTGTGTTAGATCAGATAATGCAGGAGAACTTTGTGAAGGAGACATGAAAGTATTGTACAATCAACTAGGTGTTCTTATTCAAACAAGTTGCAGCAACACTTCTCAACAGAATGGAGTGGTAGAGAGGAAACATAAACACCTCTTGGAGAGGGCTAGGGCTCTCTATATCCAATCAAGGGTCCCTGATTGGTTTTGGGGTTATTCTGTTTTATGTGCAACTTACCTTATTAACAGAATGCCTTTGAAAGCAATCAATTATCATACTCCTTTCTTCAGGCTTTATGGTAAATCAGCTTCTATTTCCCATCTGAAGACTTTTGGTTGCTTATGCTATGTGTCTACTTCCAAAATCAGAAGATCCAGGGATGTTTACTTTCATGAGCAGCATTTTCCTTTCCATCTATTAATGAAACATTCTTCTCCTTCTTCCACCTATACAAATGTCATCTATCTCCCAGCTCAACGTTACCTAATTCGCTATCTAATTCGCCTATTGAATTCGCCAATTCGCCCAAAATGGGCCAAAAATGAACCAAAACCGACCATATTTCACTTTTCTCAATTCGCAATTCGCGGGGCATTTAGAGAATTAGGTAACACTGTCCCAGCTTCTTCTGCTCCCACAACATATCTTGATGATGTTGATTTCTCTTCTCCCTCACAAATTTTCCTCTCAAATGATTCTCTCTTTCCATCTTCTCCCACTTCTACTCTACCTCCTTCACCACCTACTCTTCTTTCTTCTTCTTTTCCTCCAGATTCTTCTTCCTCTTCATTATTTGATGTTTCTCACCCTACCTGATGTACCTGATGTTAGAAGATCCACTAGACCTTCTAAGCCACCACCTTATCTCAGAGATTATAGATGTAATGTTGTCACTCCTTCTCTTACTTCAACACATTGGTGTAATCTCATCTCTTACACACATTTTCCCTCTCCAAGTACCAAGCACTAATTTCTCAAACTTGTGCCATTACAGAACCTTTTTCTTACTCTGACCCTCTGTGGCTTGCTGCTATGAGTGCTGAAATTACAGCTCTTCAAGCTAATAACACTTGGGAGTTAGTTCCTCTCCCTAAGGGTAAAAAGGCAATTGGCTCCAAGTGGGTTTACAAAGTGAAATTAAAAGCTAATGGGGAGTTAGAATGATGCAAAGGTAGACTTGTGGCTAAAGGCTTCAATCAAAAATATGGTATAGACTATGAAGAGACTTTTAGTCTAGTTGTCAACTGTGAGGAGTCTCATTGCTGTTGCAACTTGTAAGAAATGGCCATTATTCCAACTTGATGTGAATAATGCCTTCTTACATGGAGACTTAAAAGAAGAAGTCTATATGAAAGTTCCAGAGGGTCTCCCTAATCCTTCCGACCTTATTTGCAGATTAAGAAAGTCCCTATATGGCCTTATGCAGGCTTCTCGCCAATGGCATGAAAAATTGGCTACTTCACTGCATACTCTAGGCTTTGTTAAGTCTCATCATGATCATAGCTTATTCATCAAGAAGCACAATGAAGAAATTTGTATTGCTGCAGTTTATGTCGATGACATAATTGTCACTGGGACTAATATTGCTGATATTGAAGATTTCAAAGCTCATTTGCATCATGAGTTTAGTATTAAAGATCTTGGTGCTCTTAACTACTTTCTTGGCATAGAGGTGGGTTATACTCCTGATGGAATCCTTCTTAGTCAAGGAAAATTCACCAAAGAATTACTTTCTGCTTGTTCCTTTGATTTAGCCAAGAAAGCTACTACACCTCTTCCTCTTCACATAAAGTTACAGGCTGATGATGGTGACTTACTCCCTGATCCAGAGACATATAGATCACTCGTGGGCAAGCTTAACTTTCTAACTATCACCAGGCCAGACTTGGCTTATGTTGTTCAAAGCCTAAGTCAATTTTGGGCCTCCTGTCCAGATTCTCGATGATCTATCACAGGCTATATCTTACTCCTTGGTGGCTCCCCTATTACATGGAAATCAAAGAAGCAAAGTACTATATCTAAATCATCTTCTGAAGCTGAGTACCGTGCCATGGCAGCAGCTTCAGAAGTTACTTGGGTTGTTCGATTGTTAGAAGAGCTGGGCGTATCTTCTTTGAAGCCTGTGGTACTACATTGTGATAATCAATCAGCTATTCACATCGCCAAGAACCCAGTTTTTCACTAGAGAACTAAGCACATAGAGATTGATTGCCACTTTACGAGGGAAAAAGTCCTTGAAGGACTGATTCAGCTCACCTATCTCCCTACACAACAACAATTAGCTGATGTTTTTACCAAAATACTTCCTTCTCCATAGTTCAATATGCTTCTTCACAAGTTAGGAATGTCTTCTCATCCACCTTCCAACTTGAGGGGGGTATTGGAGATGACTATTTATTTATATTGTAATTATTAGATTGCCACATCAGCATATAGTTAGTTAGAGGTTGTTATGATGCTTAACAACCTATTGTATAAATAAACCCTCTCTCTCTCTCATTCCTTGTAATAATTCATTCAAATACAATACAAGGTTCCTAAAACCTTTCTCCCTCTAGATTTTTTTTCTCTGAAACAGTGAAGTAAAGCTTCACAAAATAACAAATACTATTAAATTTCCAGATACAAAACCATCCACTAATTTCTTTTTAACATAGCCTGAATTCCCTTTTATTCTTAACTTGCACCTTTCTCCGTGACTTGCAGGATCGTATTAAATAATAACAAAGCTGAGTGAGGTATCTCGCTTATAGAAAGAGTATCATGAGTCGAGATGCTCCGATCAACTACCCTCAACTGCTTCAAGGTAATGAAAAATACAAATTGGCCATCTCACGCGTAAGAATCCATACTGGAACAGATCTGTTGCGTATCAATAAAATTCAAGAGGATAACACTTAGAGAGTTACTCCATCCTCTTGAAATACTAGCCTATACATTAATCTTATGTCAATCAGTACCACATTTGATCGTATTTTCCATTATCAGATCAATTTAAAAGCTAGAACGCTAATCTTGCAAGATTACTTTCTCTATGTTACTTCAACACTCAAACTCACCTGCACGTCGGACACAAAACTTTGGGCGACAAGAAATACTACGTACAAAGCTACTATACATTTCGAAAAGACACCAACAGTTGTCAACTTATTAAAGGAAAGCAATGACATAACTCACTCTATGTCCTTATTTTCCCTAAGCTGCTAGGTTTACTTCTCCCTCCGTCACATAATATAAGTCCCCTTTCCATTTAAAGTGTCTGAAAATACAAATTCTATTTATATTTTCAATCAATAATTATGCCATGCCCTCATGAAAATAATTTAATTCCCAAAACATCCTTATAGTTTCAGCTTCCAATGCACCATTATTAATGATAATATGGAATCTTCTACCCCATTGAACTCCTCCACACATTAAACCATGCAACATTCATGTTCAGTTTTTATTTTTTGTTAAAAAGAAAAAAACAATATAGTATTTCCAAATAAAAAATGAATCTTTTTATTTAAATAAAATAAGATTCCACTTTACCTTCATTCTCGTGTAAAAACAGAATCAGGACTTATATTATGGGACGAAGGGAGTATTATATTGCTATATTACTTTTGCAGATGTTCGATGGTATTCGTCAATGTTAACCATGTTTAAAAATATCATCCATGTGTTTCCTCTCTTGATTGTGGTTTACACTGATTTGAAAGCACTATTCCAAGACACTTGAGATGCGTCTTATCAGATCTAAAAAGTTAAGGCACTTGTTAAACCGCATCCAAGTGCCGTCCAATTTAAACTCAAGTGCCCAATCCATGGGTCCCTACTCGTATCCGACATTCATTAAAGAGTCTTAGTAACACTACTTTTTAGATTTTATGACAAATCTTGCAATATACTAATGCATTAGATCCCATAATATGTTCCACTACGTGATTGAAATTCATGAGCTTTGAGCACTGAATAAACGTGGTCTATAATTTCAAACCGAGGTAGTATATGGCAAGAAAAAGAGAAAAGCAAACTTAACAAGTTCCCAACTCATGCAATATGCATTCAGAATAAAACATTAGCAAACACCATTAGTTGATGATCTCCTTCTTACCCTATACTTAATGACAAAAATTGACTGATATCAAAGCATAGTTTATAGAAAGGACCAAGGGTAACTGAAGATCTTACTTGTACAAATATGCAGCAATCCCAAGAATCACACACAAAAGAATGATATCGATGCAGAAGTTTCGACTAGACCTCAGCTGGAAAAATATAACAAAAGCACACTTGTCAAGTTACTAACAGAAAAATCTATGAGTGCATTTTAAACCTGATATTGTAATTCAAACTACCTGTGTCACCGTGTCTTTGAGTCTGACATTGGTATTCTTGAGATCAGAAGTTGCCTTGTCTACCTGTAAATACCACAGAAAGTAACCTATGTGTCATATACTCCATCTGCTGCAACATCAGCTGGTATCACGTAACTCAAAAAGTCTCTCACCTTGGTGTCAATCTCATCCATCAAAGGAACTTGCCTGTCCATTTCCTGTATTTATATCAGCAGAATATAAGCATGAGTTGACAACATTAAAAAAAGTAACACAAGGCAGAGAGAAAAAATGAAGAAAAACCTCATTCATATCATGTGCCATGTTTTTCAAAGTGTCCAAACCTTCCGCTATCATATCCAGACCTTGATCCTGCCAAGACGGAAATTCAATGTAGAGCAAGAATGAAATCATGAGGAATGAGAAAAATAACAAGAACTCCAACTGTGTGTAGGAGACAAGAGGATCCATTTCAATTACCTGCTTCATTTTTTTCATTTCATACTCTTGCCTGAATTGACTTGACTGTTCGGTCTCTTGTAAGTACTCACTATCAAATCTTCCATCTAACATCAACAGGGAACAAAATACAATAGGTTATTCTAATCCCATAAAGATTTTCTAGCTTCAACCTAAGAACTAACAGAATTAGACTTAATTTCCAAAATGTTGTTCCAATATGATTGAACAAACCTGAATCAAATTTGATCTCCTGGCGTGTAGCTGACGATGTCCACCCAGATGTCCAACCTCCATTCTTTTTAGATGTAGGGGTTCCATCTGGTATGGCTTGAATTCTATCAGGCAAAGCAAGGACCAAATCATTACGAGCACCAAGTTCCTCAATTGAAAGCCCTTTCACCTGCATTTAATACAAATAACTTCTCAAGTCCAGCAAATAGCTTCATATACAACAGCTTTGACTAAGCAGTCAGAGTAAAACGGTTCTACCATTCAACCTCAAATGACACAAATACAAAATGAGCACCCACCAATTCATCTGGGTGTTAAAAGAAAACAAATATATCTCAAATACTCCAATGTATATCTCAAATCACCACTGTATGTTTAACTTCTGCAGCTGTAAATTAATGGCATTTTAATTACGAAAATGTCATCCGATATACAAAATGTGTTCATCTAAGAAATGAACACAAATTGGTTTAATATCAACAAGGCCTCAAATTTTGATCACAATTTATTTTCAAAGACGTCACATATCAAAAACATGGAGACTTATTCCATAATTGATGATACCAATTCAATCCACATATTTAAAAAAGACAGATTTCTCCATACATTTTTTTAATTAAGTTACCCATTGTATTGAATCAACAGTCTCGAACTTGTCAGTAGCAACTGTCGACGCTTAAAACTAACATAGATCTATTGAAAAAAAAAAAGGGGGGGGGGGGGGGGGGGGGGGCACATTTCAATTGAATATAGGTGTAAAACAAGTTCAGTATTTAGTAACATCACAAAAGAAATAAAAACAAACCCTTTTCTGCGCCAATCGCTGCAACTTAGGAACTTCTTCAAGTAATCGTCCTTTAATTCGACGAATCTCAGCATTCAACGCCACAATCGACGCCCTATTCGTCTCATTTGCAGCCAATTCTGCTTTCTGTAATGAATTTACAAGTTCAGCAAAAAACCAATCAATTTAATTTTGAGAAACCCTAAATCCTAAATCAAAGGAACACAAAAAAAAACATGAGAGAAGAAAGAAAAAGAGACCTGAAGAGCAGATTGGATTTCGGACTCGACAGAAGAGTAGAGACGAGCGAAGGCGTCGTCACCAGCGACATTGGATTCTCGCTGTTTATCGACGTCGTATTTATCGTATTTGTGGCAGATAGCATCAACTCTTGTGAGAATGTCGATGACACTCATTGTTATTGGTTGGATCAGAGAAGTGATGTGTTAAGAGAGAGAAAATTAGGGTGGTCGTGCACTTGTTTGAAAGTTACTACACAGATCTTGGGTTAGAGCACCGTCACGCTGCCTGATCAGGAGAGAGAGAGGGGTGGTGGGTGCCAGGCGCAGAGAAACCAGTTACAGGTTAGTTGAGAGATGAGTTCAAAAAACTTGCAGTTTTTTTTGTCATTGGTACGGATGTCTGGATTCGGGTATATGGTTTTCGGGTTGTGTCGGATCCACTCAAGTTTTAAATGTTGTCTACAAACTTCACCCAAAGTTTGAGGGGATTGTTCAACATCGTCCTGAAATTACTTAAAATCACCCCAAATTTATTTTTATAGACTATTTTACCCTTTTTTCTTTTCCACCACCCACCATCCCCACCACCACCACCACCTACCTCTCCACTGCCCTTTCACCTTCTCCTCTTTTCCACACCACCCACCACCACCACCACCTACCTTCCCACTGCCATTCCCTCTCCTCTTTTCCACACCACTCACCACCCCCACCACCACCACCTGTGATCTCTCCTCTTTTCCACATCCTCCACCACTATCACCTACCTCCCTCCACCTCACTCCACCACGCACAAAACCACGGCGAATTTTTTTTAAAACAGCGAATGTCCGGCGTTCTGTGGCCATGGGGCGAACGTCCTGGCCGGACGTCCGCTGTTTTAAAAAAATTTCAGAAGGTTTTGCGTGGAGGTCTGCAGTGGTGACGCGAAGGTGGTGGTGGTTGTGTGCGACGAAGGAAGTGGAGGTGAGGGTGGTGGAGTGAGGTGGGTGGGTGGTGGTACGCATATGGTGTTGAAGAAGGAGAGAGAGGGGTAATTTCAATGGAGGTGATAGTGGTGGTGTGAGGTGGGTGGGTGGTGGTGGCAACCAGCAGGAGGTGAGTGGTGGTGGTGGTGATTTAAGAATAAAAAATCGAAAGATTATAAATGTAATTTCAAATTTTTTAGGGCGATTTTAAATAATAGTGGGACGATGTATAGAAGTTTAGAGTTTGAGCTCCCAACTAAGAGATTGTAGGATGAAATTTCCCCAAAAGAAAACTTGAATTCAATAGATCTGTCATTTGCTACTCCACACTAATATTAATATAGACCAGTGGCTAGAAGCCTGCAAGTCTGCAACATGTAAATTGGTCTACAACTGTTTACCATATCTTTAGCTTTGCAATCATTAAGGATAATGGTCGTTCACAATGTTTCAAATGGAAAAAAATTCAAATAGATGCGAGAAAAAATTGGACGACCATTAAGTAATTCGAGTAGTTGTATAAATATGATGTAATGAGAAAAGATTGGCGTAATTAGCGTAAATTAGAATCATCGAAAATTGATTTAGGTAGTGTAAAGGAATGAGGGGGTGTTTGGTTCACTAGTTTTAGGTATGAGGTACGGGTTTGGAATGAACAAAACCCATACCTAGAGTTTGTTTAACTTATTTCTAAATTTTAAACCCATACCTTAAACCCATAAGGTATGGGGTTTAGAAACCCATGGGGGGAGGTGGGTATGGCTCATACCTTACCTCTAGGTATCAAATAAAAGAAGATTTTTCATTCCTAAATGAAACCAAACACAAGGTATTAAGTATCAAGTTCCAAAACTATACCACCTTGATTTCATTCCTAATTCCAAACTCATACCATAATATGAACCAAACGCCCCCTGAAAGTGAAATCAGGTCATATAAGGCCTTGGACATTGTCTTATTACAAAGATGAGTTTATGTCCTATTATAGTGTCATGTATGTCCTCTCTTATGTTGCCACTTGTTAGGCATTCTTGTAAAATCTTCCTAGGATCATGTGCATATGTTTTAGGGTCATATGAGAAAAAGATTGCGTTGAATGCTTGTAGCTATGAACTTACAAGTTCATATGATATCAGAGCAAGGTTCAACTATCTCTAAACTTATTTGCTGCAACACTTGTCATTTTAGTTGTAGCACAAAAAAAATTACATCTTTCATTAAACTTGTTCTTAGCAACATATTGAATCTTTAAGATATCAAGTTTGTGCGTATTTGTTAGAAAGTAAAACATTTTATTATTCTAGCTTGTCCTAGTAGTATACATTGTGTTGTTCCAAAATGACCACCAAAATTGATGCTACAAACCCTCTATACCTTCATACTTCAAAAGGAACAAATTCTATCTCAGTTGAGAAACTAGAAGGGTCCTCAAATTATAGAGCCTAGAAAAGGTCATTTGAAATTAGGCTAAATTCAAAAAGAAAACTAGGCTTTGTTACAGGGGAAGAAAAGAATGTTGGTGATAAAGTAAAAGTATATGCTTGGGATACTTGCAACAGTATGGTCATCTCCTGGATCTTAAGTTCTCCATCTGAACCTATTAAGAGGTATGTGATGTTTTATGCACAGTGCCCATGAGATATGGAAACAACTTGAACTCGGGTTCAAAATGACTAATGATGCTAGAAAATACATGTTGAATAAAGCCATATATGAAACTAAACAAGGTGGCAGGGGTGTTGCTAATTATTACACTGAGATAAGAAGTTCGTGGGAAGAACTCGAGGATTTAATAGACTATCCTACCATCACATCCTTAAATGCAGATATAACATGTCATTTGGATGCTAGAAAGAAGGATGAGGAAGATCAAAGGTTATTTCAGTTCTTAAATGGACTTGATGATGATTATTGAACTTGAAGGAGTACATCTTAATGACATCTCCCCTTCCATGTAACACCCCGGTAATTCTCTCTTTTTCAAAATACCTTTTCAATATAAAACTTAGAAAATCATCAAAGCATTATCGTCCGTGTGATAACGTATCGGCTTATTCAGAATTTTGCAGCAGAAAACATATAATTGAACCTTAGAATTGAAATATAATAAATAATGAAATAACTTTAAAACCAAACAACATTGTTGACCTTACTTCAAACCAAACTTAAATGTAAATGTATCCACTATAAAACAATAAATAGATCAATCTGTTACACAAGCTCTCCATTCCCAAATTTCCATGATGTAACATCTGCAAACCTGTAGATGTCAATGCAATAAATAATCTGCTCATCAAGAATGGGTCATCACAAGATCAATAAGGCAAAGCCATGATCAACACATACAAAGAAAGCACGTAATTAGCAAAGTTGAGTACTACATAATAATAAATAAACATTCTTAACATAATACTAAGAAATATACATAGGGATAAATAACAACATAACAATATGCAGATAACTTTTACTGAACTAAACTAATGGAATAGTTATTGGACCGAGTTGTCTCATCTAAAAGCCAGCCTTCCCTTTGGAAAACGAAATACGGGTGCGACTCCGTATTCCATAATGACCTACGATATCGAGGAACCTTTTAATAAAAATAGGAATGGTGATCAATCCAATTCCCATAAAAAGCCATGGCACGACCACCATGAACCCCAACTCTTGATTGTCCAACTTCAGACGTGCACACAGCCACACAGGCATAAAACATGTAAAATCCAATTATAATAGAAATCATATATGAACTCACAAAGTTTCTATACATGATACTACATAACTTTTTCTTCATAAAATCATGATACTACATCAAACAACACATAAGTATGTACGTACATTGTGTAGACAAATTGATAGGCTACTTTTAACACTTTAGAAGTCGCCTAGAGAGTAATCTCCGCCTAAAACAACCAATAGAATTTATAATCAATACTCCATATAAATTCCAGCAACTTTAAAATACTTCAAATTCCCTTTAAAAATATTTAAAAGATTTTTTTATCATTCAAACTTCAATTACTCATATTCCCTAGCATAGTACTACTACACTAGTCATGAAAACTCATAAAACTCCATTGATAACTATCTTTCTAAAATTCCAGCAACATATAACTTATAAAACTCCATTTAAACATGCTTAAACATACTTAAATTTATAAGAATAATCAATTACATAGTTTATAACATACTACTATGATTTTCCAATCTTTAACACCCTAAAAATCCATGCTTTGATATATAATTAAAAATCCAATCTAAACATAATAAGTAATTCTAAATTTTATCTCCTCAATATATAGATTATATAAACTTAGATTCATAAATAAATTATGAAATTATAATCTTTAAACATAATCATATTAAAACGAATCTTAAAAACATAAACTTTGCAGGTCGGCGACTTTAGTGACGGGAATCAGTGACGACTTTAGTGACGGATTTAGGCGGTCGGTGAATGATCGATGGGACGGCAGGTCGGCGAAGCAAAGAAGTGAAGGCCGAAGGAGAGCTAGGACGAAATACGAAGAGAGAGAAAAAGAAACAGGAGAGAGAATGTTTTTTTTTGTGGGTAAAATATGTGGGCTTAATGATATTTATAGGCAAGCTTTTCTTTTGGGCTTAGGAAAAGGCAAATGGATCCTAAGTAGGATAGAATAATGAATAAACTCCAAACATTACTTGAAGTTCTTTTTCCTAGTCCAATTAGTATTTGGATTCCTCAAGCCCATTTATAATCCTTTTTCAAATCCAATTAGTATTTCAAATATCTTTCAAAGTATGCCTTAATAAAATATTTTAACTTCCTCCAATCTTTAAAATAATTCCTTTGACTTTCAAAATAGTCAACCTTTTAAATAAATATATTATTTTAAACTAAATTATATTTAAATATAAATGTATATATTCTAATATATATTTATAAAATCCATAAATTTACGGAGGATTACATTCCATCACTAGAAAATGGTTGTGGTATTCTACAACAAGAAGAATCTCAAAAAGAGATTCACAAACACATCAAGACTGAGAGTGAGGGTCTTGCAATGTACAATAGGAAAAATGAGAAAAATTGCAACGACTATTGCAAAGTTAGGCACACAACGAATAAATGTTGGGCTTGCAAGACCTGTGGAAACAAGAAAGGTTGACATACTCAGGATGTGTGTTGGACAATAGTAGGCTATACTCTTAAGAACTTTAAAGGGGTTAAAGATTTCAAAGGCAACGGAAAGAAAATATCTGTGAGAGAACAAGGGAAGTTTCAATCAAAATGGAACAAAGGGAAGCAAGATGGCAGAGCTAAAATGAGAGCAAACTCACGTTGTAGAACTCAAGAGAGCTCAGGTGGAGGCAAAATAGCTCAGCAACTTGAGCAATTGTTGAGGATGTTTCCATTGCCTTCCAAAGACACTAAAGATGACTCAGGAAATGATATGGATGCTAACTACGCAAAGATGATTGACTGCAATTTAGCTCACTCAAATCAGCTTGTGTGGATCATTGACTCTGGTGCAACACACCATATGATCGGCTGTTAAAACCTGGTCCTAAATGCAATAAAAAGTATGACTCAAGCCAAGATCATTCATCCTAATGGTGAATAATCTGAGGTTACTTATAGTGGTGTGGTGAAGTTGGGAAATAATCTGGAATTGAAGAAAGTGATTTACATTCCTACCTTCAGACATAGCCTAATATAAGTTCAAAAGCTTGCACAAGAGCAAAAATGCAAAGTTATGTTCCTCTTTGATTATTGTATTATACAAGATGAACACACTAGTGAAGTTAAGGGTGTGGGAAAAGTTGTCAAAGGTTTGTATCACTTGCTGAATCAACTAGTAGATGAGATTTTGAGGCACTTGAAACAAGGCATGACACATAAAAAAGAAGCTCTGGCAGTTTCTAGTGAACTTATAATACCAACTCAGGTGGTCAGACGAAGAAGAAGCAACATGACAACCTTGTGGCATAAGAGGATGGGTTATGCACTCATGAAAAGAATAAAGAAGATCTCAAGACTAAAGGGGTTTGACACAAGCAAAGAAGAAGTGTGTTTAACTTGTCCTTTAACCAAATTCACCAAATTACCTTTCGAACCCAGCCAATCAAGAGTAGCATAAGCATTTGAACTAGTGAACATTGACACTTGGGGGCCTTATAAGGTAAGCACTCGCCAGGGTTACAAGTACTTTCTTATTGTGTTAGATGATCACACAAGGGTTTGTGTGGATTCATCTCATGAAGAAAAAAGATGAAGCATATGGTGCCATTACACGATTCATCAAATGGCCAACACTCAATATAACAAGAGGGTGAAGAAGTTGAGATCAGATAATGCTCTGAAGTTCAAGAATAGATTGTGGAAGACTATGTTTGACAGCCTAGAAATTGTTCATGAAACAACATGTGTTGACATGCCTGAGCAGAATGGGAGGGCTGAGAGAAGACATATGAACCTATTGGAGATGGCTAGATCACTAAGATTCCAGAAAGGGTTGACACCACAATACTGGGGAGAATGTGTCCTTGTAGTTGTCTACATCAGTAACAAACTACCATCTGTCATCCTTGACAACCAAACTCCCTACACTACTACATTAAAAGGCAAAGGCAACACACAAAAATCATTACAATAGGCCCAAAAGTCGTTGCAGTAGACTTATTGCAACGGTTTTGAACTGTTGCATTTGGAGGTGTTGCAATAGGGCTAGTGCAACGACTTCCACAAAGCTGTTGCAATAGATGTAAAGAGTCGTTGCGTCATCTATAAGGTCTATTGCAATGCCTCTATATCTATTGCAACGCCATTCGATAGCTATTGCAACGACCCTAATATTCATATTGTGTCCCATTTTGGCTTCTATAGCAACGCGTCCCTACATATTATAACACTATCATATAGCTATTGCAACGCCTTTATGACGGATTTTTTTTCATTTTTTGTGGGGATATTGCAACGATTATTACTGTAACCTACCGAAAGCCTATAATTTTGTAGCCTGGATATTTATTAGTACGATGCAACAAATGCAAAAATACTCTTGAAATGCCAAAAATAATTGTCATATATGTATTATAATTTCCAAAACTAATTAGATTAAAAGTATACATGATAAATCCTAATTAACGAAAATGAATGTACTTAATCAAACCCAACTAATAAATATTTGTTTTAGTACCACAAATACTTCTAATAAATACATATAGATCATTTTCCTTCTAACCACCAAGTACCGCATCACTATAATATAGCTAGCTAAATCTGGTCGATAGTATGTATAGTGAGACGTCTACGTTTGATCTCCTTCAGTTGGTTCATTATTCACCTAAAAATTAAAACATTGTAATAGTTAGTAAACGTACACCATAAACAACACAAAAAAGAGACAAAATTACAGTACCTTGCATTATTACTATAATAAGAATAATGTGGGATGGAGATGACAATATAAAAGAGACAAAATTACAGTACCTTGCATTATTTATCAGAATAACATGGAGGCGGCTCTTTCATATCATAAGAAAATGAATGAACAAGGGATTTATCTGTGATTTGAAAACATATACGACTTTGATAGATGGACTTCTAAGGGAAGGTAAATTGCTTTTAGCTCTAGAACCCGGTGGCACGCAAAACAACATGAAGATTTAAATGAATTAGCTCCTGATTACCAAAACATAGCGAAATCTATTGAATTTCTTGTTGTGCAGCAATCTACTAACCAAGAAGTGATACTTGATGATACTGATATTATAATGTTGAGAATTATAATTCGAAAGAAAAAGGCATTGATATGACTTACGATAATTTGGTAGAAGGTAAGGGTGTAATTGGTGAAGTTGGTAGTTTGTGTCTCTATGTTGACGAATCCATAGTTGAGAGTCAAGGTCTGACACTTTTCAATAAACTTTTCATTTGCATATGAGTCTAAAGTTGAGAGTGAAATAGTGCATACATGAGTCTTTGTCGGTTCCATCTGATACTGTTTTTGAGTCTCATGTTCCATTCTCTCAAAAACTTGACATTATTCTTTCATCTCCTATATTATATCCTCCATCGTTCCTTATTTCCCCCCTTTTGAATGACTTTCATGATAATGTAAATAATGATGTACAATTAGTTTCTTTTCCTTCTTTTGAGTCATGTAAAAAGACTAACGAATTTTCTTTTACTCCTTGTAAATATAATTCCTTTGATTTTTCTTTTTGTAGTTTTAGTAATTTTCTAGGACTAATTTTTTTCATCTTTCCTTTTTTACTCTTATATCATGTGCTCTGAGATGTTTGCAGGAACATTTGATAAACTTCTTAGAGCATTGAACTATTATGAGTGACCTACTAATCTTTTTATATTTTGTAGTTAATTGAATTCTCTTGACTTCAATTTTTTTTAGGTTATTATATTTTTATATCATATTTCTGACTTCACTTGAATTCTCATTTTCTTAGTTTAGTTAGTTGATTTTCGTAATTTATTTTTTTTGTCTTTGGATTCATTTGAATTCGTTTTTTTTTCTTTGGTTTGTTTTAGTCCACTAACGAACTAACAATGTGTTGAGTTATGTTTGTCCTAGTTTACAAGCATGTGTAGATGGAAGTTGCACATTTGGTTGAATTAAGCACTCGCAAGTCGCAAGCTTGTCACGGGTCGTTGTTTAAACCAATGCATGATGGGCTGCTGCATACACAGCCCAACGCTTGATACCCAACACCTAATGGGCTCCACTCGCTATACAATGAAGCTCTCTGCCCAGCTCGTTGCAAGGCCAGAGCTCGATGGCTTACTCACCCCAGTATAATTAAATCCTACTTGTCTCGCTGGCAGCCCAGTGGTTGTTGGTTTGTCGAGAGAATAAGCGCAACACCATACGAAAATCGAAGCACGGAGAAGAACCCCTTGCACGACCACCAAGCACCGGCACACATCCGCACCACCAGCGCACCGCCACCACCGTCAAGTCGCCTACATTGGCGCAGCATCACACCACCAATAGTCCTCCTGTTTTTCGTCCTCCTCTGTCTTCACACTTCATGTCTACCCGCCACTGACTTCGTCCCGCAGATCACCATGGTCGGAGCTACCACCCCCGCAGTGTCTCCCGCATCCCAGTCAACCCCACATCTTGTCTCCTTCTCCCCTCCGACACCTACCCCTGCTACCCTCTTCACGCCTGCCCACTATGGCACCACCAGAACCAACCGCCATTATTTGCTTTACACAACACCACACCCGAACACCAAAAGTGACCTCCGTGTTTCGCCTCCCTCACCATCCATCCCGGCACCTTCCCAGCTCTCGCCTTTCCTTCCGATCTTTTCTTTTTTCTTTCTTTCTTCTTTTTCTTTCTGCCGTCTTTTTCTTTTCTTGTTATTTTTGTTTAATCCGATTTTCCTTTTTCCTTTTAGTTGTATTTTGTTATTATCTTTTTTCCAATGGACTTTTAAATTTTTTTATTGATGGTTCTTCTAGGATTCTCTCAAACAGGCATCAAATAGGTCCAAGTTCGCGTTTATGAAGCATTATGACATGCTTTTTGAGTGTATTTGACTCTTCTCCCCAATTCATTGGGTAGTAAGCTTCTATGCTCACTTATAATTGTTGTTAATGTTCATCTCGAATTTTTGCCTGGATTTTTGTTTTGATGCCATCTTATTGAGAATCTTGCACATTGATTGAATTGTTAGTTCATCGGATTGTCAGGATTCGTGTGTGGTTTTTGTGGTGTTGTGGCTTTTGGTGGACGACTTTGGTGTTGAATGATTGTTGGGGTTCGATATTGTTCTTTTTCTAAACTGGTTCCTATAGTGAGGACACTGCAGATTCTAGCTTGGGGGAGGAATATTCTATCCTTTATTGGTTTCTAGTGTAGATTTCATTGCTTTTGTAGGATGTTGCATGGTTTGTACTACTTAACAGAAGTGGAAGTTTACGTGTAACCAAAAAAATTATACTGCTTTCTTAATTAGTTGCATTAGCATATTTCATCTCATTTTAGTTGCATCTATGGGACTATTGCTAAGACTTTTTGAGAACCTTATTGATATTTTACTACATTTGTTAAGTGTCACTCATCTTGTTCATGATACTTCATAGCACGATTGTTTCGCAACTGATTGTTTGTGGTAAGATTGATTGATCTCTCTCTGGCTCGATTTAACATTACTATGCAGACACCTTAACCTAAGTGAGCTTTTGTGCCTATAAACTGACGTATCTGTGTCAGTTTTGTTCTTTCATGTGTGATTAGTTCCTCGTTGTTGCATTGATCTTGACTTTGACTTGGTACTCCTTGATATTTGATAGTGCATACATTTTGATATGATTGAGGCGTTTCATTTGATGATCTTAGCTCCAGAGTTATTCTTGTTTTCATATTATTCCTTCTTTAGCCCCGCTGAGCCTTTTCTGACTTTTGATTGTTACCTACATTACAAGCCTTGACCTCATTTGATTCTTGTCCCAAGCCTAGCTTGGGGGAGCGAGTATTAGTTTTGGTTAGTTTGTATTGAATTTAAGTGCTCTATTTGTGGTTTACAAGGATGAAAAAGTATGTTTAGTGAGCTTTGAAATTGAATTGAAAGTGTGAAAAAGAAAGAAACACAAAAAAGTGAAAAATGAAATGAAAAAAAGATGTGAAAAAGAGTTGTGAAGTCAAGTGAAATAAAAAGGATTATGATTGAATTTCTTGAGTGAAAGAGGTTGTTGATTATTTTGGAGATTGTTGGTTGTTGCACAGAGTTGTTGTGATCTTTCTTGGTCATGTTTTCAGTTATATGATGCTCCCCCTTTTCGGTTTTTCCACCACGATTCCCAAATTATTTTCCATACCTTTAACCTTAGCCCCATTACAACCCTTAAAAGTCCTCTTGATCATTATGTATTGTATTGTTGAGTATTAAGTGAGTCAAAAAGTCAAAGTTAAAGAGTATTTGCTTCATCTGAGTCGACTTATTTAGGTTGAGAGTCATTATTTAACCCTTAAACACATGAGAAATTTGAGTGGACCTAACTATAATGAGGTCTGTCATGTTTGGTTAAATCCAGTTTGGGAGAGATGGTTTGTAGTATCATTGGAGAGTCGATTGTGATACATGATATGCTATGCGGCTTTGTTCGAGATTGTTTGATGCTTGGTTTATGTAGTGATTATATCTTTTGTGTTTTCAATTGAGTGTTTAGCCCTGTTGTAGCCCTATATTGTAAGTTGTCTAACTTTTCCGATGTCTATGTCTAATTGCTTGAGGACAAGCAATGGTTTAGCTTGGGGGATTTGCTAATTCATTTTTATTTATAGTTTTTAGGTGCATTTAGGTTGCATTTTAGAACATTTAGTTTCATATTTAGGTTCATTATAGCATTATATTCTTAAGTTATGCTATTCTACTTTTATTCGGTATGTTTTCTTGTTTCTGATGAATTTCAGGCATTGAGGACATATTTGGAGTATGATTAGCTAAACTTGAGGATTAAGAGCACTTGGAAAGAAGCAACAATGAATAAGGATTGTATGGATATGTCATAGTACGAGTTTGAGCAAAAACGAAGCGGAAAATCATTAGAAGAAATGTGAAAAAAGAGTCACGTCTACTCATCTGATCAAAACTTTTGATGTGCTAGAATTGAATGATTACAGCATATTTGGAAACTAGACTTGAAGAGCTTTCCAACGATAGGTGGCACGTCCCGAGGAGACTTATAGTCAAGGAGTTATGCCTTTCCGAAGATTGCACTGTTTTTGCTGGAATCTGCCACGCATACGCGCGGATCACTAATTCGCTCATTAATGATTTAATTAAGACTTTCCTTATCTTGTAAATTACTTTTATAGTCATATTAGGGAATACTAGCCTTATATGCACGCTATGCGTGTGAGAATTGTTGCTGAATTTAATTAATTGCATAAATTTAAGGTTTGATGCATAATTTAAAATTTCTTTTTTACATAATTTAAGGTTTCATGTCTTTTATATGCAATTTACTAAAGTAACATATCTAATACTTTTACTTACGTCTAATGCTTTATCATAATTTTTTTATACATTTTATGAGTAGAACTTGCTCGGTTAATCTGATATAGTATTTTATAAGGAGTAGAACTTGTTCAGTATCACATTTCTTAGTTTTAAAACACTTCCTCTCACTCCTTTGAATCTCCACTCTCTCTAAATCCTTTGCCCTTCTCTCTCTTCCTTCCTCCACCACAACTACCACCTTCCACCGTCGTCCAGCTTGTCATCACTTTACTAACACCACCCTATCCAACGCCACCACTCTGTCCAACACCACCGCCGACCACCTTCGTGCAATCGGCTGGCTACCACCGACGCTCCTCCTCTCTCTTCTCTGAAATCTCATCACCCTCAAACCACTCCACGCTGTTGCATCAGTCGCCCCACCTCCCCCACTCCACCAAACCACCACTTAATCGGTTCAATTTATTTTCTGTTTGCATGTGTAATATTTTGGGAGTATTTTTGTCTGGGTTTGCTTGATTTGTTGTGAAGAAGCAGGAGGTAAGTGTCGGCTTAATTTTTTTGTGAAAAAGCAGGGGATAAAGTTGCTTTTTTGTACAAAATGAAGGTCTCTTTCGAAAGTCATAATACATAAGCAGGGTGATTATCATAGTTGGAGTTTTTTATTTAGAGATTCATTATAGTTAGAGATTATTCATTTAGATATCCATACAGTAAGTAGGGATAAGTAGTTAGTTTACAATTTTTACATTGAATGTAATCTCTCATCTAGCAACTCATCTTTTTAGGGACTTTTCACAATTTTACTTTTGAATTTTATTTAAATTTGATTTGAGTGCTTCAATTTTCTAGTTATCTCCTAATCCCCCACCCAAAAAAATGCTTTGTGGTTCACCGTAAGTGCCTTTTTTTATGATAATTGTTTGAGTAAATTTGATTGTTTACTTTCTCCTTGATTTTGTCATGTATAAAATACACACAAAAATCACTATTAATTCATATCATTTATTTGTTGTGAATAATAAAGATTTGTGTATTAATGTGTTATTTGTTTGTTGTGAGAGAGAAGTAAGGAATACCTGTTATTTTGTTGTTGTGCTCATTCAAGAATGTTTTGCTTGTATTGGCATGTTAATTACAACGCTTGTGAAAAGTACCCTGTATAAAATGAATGATGTATCTATAAAATGAAACTGTATAAGGATTAATTATGAACAAATCTCTATAATTACCTGATCTTGGTGAAAGTACGGTATAGTGATTTGTGTTTTGGTTATTTTATTGTGTTTTGTAGAGAATTGCAGGGTAGAAGTTAGAAAATTGGAATGAGAAGTGGAAGAATTGAAGATCATGTAGAGATACTGTCGTGTTTATAAGCGTTGCAGTTATTTTCCCCCTTTTTTTTTGAAAGGAGTTATTTTCCCCCTTAATTAGGGATTTCATTGGGTTGTTACTTCTTTTGGATTACCGGAGATGTGTGGATTTGTTTCTTTTTCTTATAATAGAGGCGTTAGTTTTTTTTTGGATGTAATTTTGAAAATTTAGTGAGGGCAAAATGAGATTAATATTTTGGTGTCCTACCCCTCTTCACATATAGAATAGAGATTATTTAGATTAGTTTTCATTCTTTCTCTCTCCTCCCTCTCTCACGTTATTTTTTAGGTTTTAGGTTTTAGTTTTTCTTCTCCTCTTTTTCTCTCTAGTTTCTAGTTGAAAACCCTAGTTTTTATTCTTCTTCATTAATTCATGAATTTTATTAGTTTCTTTTGTTGATTTCTTTAATTATGTTTTCTTTTATAGTTTTAGATTTCATTAATTATCCCATGATAGAGTAGTTTTATTTCTAGGGTTTGGGAATCCATGTTTATATGATATGATTATTGATTGATATTTATTCGTGGTTTGGTTAGTTAATTATTTCTCTAATTGATTAGTGTTTTATTGTTAATCTTGCAATCTGATCAATTATTTGATTAAATATTGTTAATATCGAGTCATAGATCTAGAGATAGTACTCTTTAGAGGCTTACCTACAATTAGCAAATCTGATTATGTTGAGCGATCGTACTAGTATATGTTGATTTGAGAGCGTTAATGCCTGACCAAGGAGTAACCTGTCCTCTAGATATCTGATTGATTGAACTATTGATGATATTTTGATAGGTTATAGTTATAAACATGGTGAACCATTACCCTAGATCCTTTTTAGTTTGATTTTCGTAGTTTGATTAGTTTAGAACTTTAATTCAAATATATGTGATCTTGTTTAGTTTCTCTATACCTTATAAACTAGATAAAACGACCATCTCTCTGTGGATTCGACCCTACTTACCCTACTACATTGTTAGAAGGTTTTGCAAGAATAATTTTTGACGGGTGTACGACAGCCTATCAACAACTCTCATTCAGGACACACTGGGATTTCAGTAACATATCTAGCAAGCAAAGATTGAGATGCATACATATCAGGATTGCTCTTGCTGCCTCAGTCTCCAGAAATAATTTCCTTAGTAAGGTGGCAAGATCCATTTCTCGGGATTAGCCCAGAGCTTACTAGCACATTTTTTTACGCCTTTCCAATGGTTACCTCTTCGTGAAGCATGCTTGTACTGGTCATAAGCTTGATTTGTTACTAAACAAAAGGAGATCGATATGCGCATTTTAAGTTCAGATGAACATCCTGCCTGCAGTAGTATAGATGAGCCCGCACCTGTCATTTTTACGGAACTTTTGCAAGGCTAGGGTTCTACTTTGAGAGAACAACACTTTAAGTATTTCTATATGTTAGATTTTAGATTCAAGATTGTCAAATTCTCCACCTTTAAGGTACTTTTGATTAATGTAATTTGCGATTTTCAGTTTGTATTCCTTCTCTTTGTTGTTCTCTCTTTATTCATCGTTTAAGTATTGAATAATATTTTAATAATTAGTTCTATTCTTCCCTTAATCATTCATTATGCGATTAGTGAGTAGTTTCTCATCTATGGTTTGGATGAAAGTATGAATTAGCGTAGAGATCGTCACCGGTGCGGGATGGTCCACGACCCCTAGTGGGCTGGGATGAGATTTCACGGCCTAGGACTGGACCGTGAAATTCACGGTTTGGTCGGGCTGAAAAAATCTTGGCCCACACTAGTCTGTTACCGATTTTCATGGTTCGGCAAGTGGTTCTGGTGGTTCGTGGTCCGAATGGGCTGGTAGGGAGGCATGAGGATTATTTTTTTCCGAAATTAATTAATTATTGGAATCATTTATTGTTGTTACATAAAACCTTTAAAATTAATTAAAATATATACAATTATTACTATTAATGAATCATTTCATTATTTTTGAATTTGATTGAATTATAATATATGTAATTTGATTAAAACATATACAATTTGATTAAAATATACACAATTTGGTTGAATAATTACTTGGGTTTGGTTGGTTCGATTCATGGGTCGGGCTGGATTGGTTTTGTGGATCGGGCTGGATGGTTTTAGTAGTGGGCTTTCGTAGGTTGGGCTCAAAAAATCTGGCCCATGTCCCACCGACCAATTTCACAGTTTGAGTTGGGTTGGACCGGACTTTTTGCAACTCAACCCACACTGCCCAAGAGGTGGGCTGCGCTGGATGGGCTGGATTGGCTCATACTATTGGCCATATCTAAATTAGGGCTTTTCTTTGGTTGTTAATGTAATTATGGTTTATTGATGATGATTATGCATTAATCTTGGTGTTTTGAGGCTTTAAGATAGATATTTATCACATTTATGGTTTAGTATTTTGGTTATAAACTTTCTCGATCAAATTTTGAACCTTATCTCATCCCCTTGAATCAACTTAATTTCTAGACCAAGATATTAGGTAGAAATTAAGGTCGTCCTTCTGTTAGGAGTTTTCTGTGCTAATTTGATCTCTTAATCAATTAACTAAAGACCATTCGAGAAAGGATTTAGTTGATTGATTAAGCGATTGATCTTGAGGACCATTCGAGAGAGAACATGAGTATTTTAGAGGAGAGATAAACCTTGCATAATTATAGCTTCTCATCCGCATTGCATAACCACTCCTCTCATTTGATTCATTCTAGTAGCCTTAACCATAGTGTTTTTCCGTATTGATTTTATATCCCTGGTTTATTTGATCCTATTTTAGTTCATAGTTTGTTATAGAACCATTTCAAAACTCCCAAATACCCTTCAACTAGGTAATTAAGCTTGTTTAGACTTTAGTTAATCCCAATTTCTCTGTGCATGGACACTTAACTTGCCTATACCATGTTCTTAGTATTTTCTGGATTGAGATTTAAAAAATATAGTTTAAAAGTAATTTTTGGTGCCTTAACAAAATACCTAAAACCTATTATCATATTATTAAGGAAAAATTGTTTTAAATAAGCCAACCTTTGCGCGTTCTTCCCATTTTAAGTCTACCTTTTGATTATCCCTAATTGAGTTAGACTTGTATGTCTGTTTTCTTCTATTGAGTTTTAACCTGTTTGTGACTTGTTTAGTAGGTTACTTATGATACGTGTTACAATATCCCTTCTTCTAAAACAAGCGAGGGTGGGGGTGGGACATTTTTAAAAAGCGCAGCCCTTCACTTAGTAGGGATGCGCTTTTAGGAAAAGCGCATCCCTTCTGTAGGTAAGAAGGGCTGCGTTTTCCTAAAAGCGCAGCCCTACTAAGTGAAGGGCTGCACTTTTTAAAAAAGCGCAGCCCTTCTGCTATGTAGGGCTGCGCTTTTTAAAAAAAGCGCAGCCCTTCCTGAAAAAATTTGAAATAAAAAAGTTCGCGGGCTTCAAATATTAAGCGGGATTCGTCAAATATATCCCTCATTTATCTCTCTCCTCTCTCACGTCCCTCATTATTCCTTTTCCTCCTTCTCTCACGTCCCTCCTCCCTCTCCTCCTTCTGTCTCATCCTCTCTTCTCTCCCAAGAACTCCCAGAAACGTTGCGACAAAAAAGCTGAAATGATTTGCACTAATCATGCCGACGGAGTCCGATTGCCTATTGTGATACCTTTTCGGAAGCGGAACGAGCCAACGAGTCAAACTCATCGCTATGCCGTGACGTTTAGGCTTTTTAAGCCATCCGAGTTCGTTTAAGCCTCCAAATAGGCATTTTAAGTTTTTTCGAATTTTTTTTCCTTAATTATGTATTAGGGTTTTGTTTTATGTATTTAAACATTATTAGGTTAATGTTTGGAGGTAGTTCTTGTATTTTCAGATCTATAATGTTCTTGTATACTTCTCTTTGTTTTGATTAATGTTCTTGTATACTTTTCTTTGTTTTGATTAATTGTTCTTGTATACTTCTCTTTGTTTTGATTAATATTCTTATATTTTCATCTTTGTTTTGATTAATGTTCTTGTATTTTCAGATCTATAATTTCTTCTCTTCTGTATATTAGTTTTTGTTCCTTTTTTTCATTTTCGTTTCGTTCTTTTTTTTTTTTGTTTTGGATTTAGTATTTTCATTTTCATTTCGTTTCTCTTCTCTTCTGTTTAATTTCTGAAAATGCGAGATTATGAGTAAGAAAATGTCAAAAAAAATTTTTTTTTTTTTTTTTGGTAGGAAGGGCTGCACTTTTTAGGTAAAAGCGCAGCCCTTCTAGCTTAGAAGGGTTGCACTTTTACCTAAAAAGCGCAGCCCTTCTAGCTTAGAAGGGTTGCGCTTTTACCTAAAAAGCGCAGCCCTTCTAAGCTAGAAGGGTTGCGCTTCTATAGCGCAGCCCTACTTAAAAAAGTGAAGGGCTGCTACTGAAAGGGCTGCTGTAAAAAAGCGCAGCCCTACATGCCTTTTTCAGCGCAGCCCTTCTTCATTTTTCCACTAGTGTTAGGGTTAGTGTTAGGCTTAGATTTAAGCTAGTTAATTAGGATTAAAGGGGGATTTAGGGGTTAATGACTAACGGAGTTTAACGCCGTTATTCATTAAGGGTAAGTGAACGTATTTTTTGAAAAGTGAAGGGTATATGGTGAATTTCAAAAGTTGAAAGGGTATAGGGTGCAAAAAAAAGTTTGTCTGGGGTATATGGTGAAAAAACCGTATTTCTCAATATAAGACAACAATTGCTTTATAAGTTTTTGTTGCTTTTACATGTATAGCAGTCTGATAGGCATGCCTGCAATAGTTAATAACACCAACACATAAATTATTTAGCAAGTAAAGAACAAGAATAGTGATTAGCATGCATTTGATGAGATTCACTGATGCAATATACTATTCATTATTTATATGAACAAGTACTTCAATTGATATCATGACCCGCCTAAAATATTTATAACTATAATAAACTTGGCCTAAAATAAAATTCGATTAATTAAAAACAATTACTTGAAGAACTTCACCTTCATTTTTCTCGGGATCTCTTCCCACAAATGTTTAAACTTCTTTATTAGCAAGGCAACAACCAAAAGCAAGATTTATCTCAAAAAATAAAAACCAAAATAGCTAATTTCATATGGAAATAATTGGAATTAATCTTCCATTAACAAGTATTCAAGATTTGAGAAAATTTTATTGAGAGAAGGAAGTGAGAGTGCTTAATGGAAACTTTAGTTATTAAAAAGAAAAACTGAGAAGTTAGACGATTAAGAATGAATAGAACATGAAAAGTTTCAAATAATTATGGGATTTGCATATATTAATGAGTAATTAGAGGAAATTGATTGCACTATTTGACACATACAACTTTCCAAGCTAAAAGAAAGAGAGAGAGAGAGACTGAGACTTATTTTATTTGTTTGTGTTATGTAATTGTTTGATAGGGTGGGGGGAAAGTGTGGCTTCCCTTGCCTCATTAGGAAAAGTGATTTCCCACCCTTGAAAAATGAATTTCAACCCATATTTGTCCTCCTTTTACCCTGATCCAAACCAAACAGAGGAAAGTGAGGAAAATAATTTTCTTGAAAAATACTTTCCTCCTAATCAAACGTGCCCTTAATAAATTAGCACTCTAACAATTCAATAGTAGATTTGGTAGTCTAACTCATATAGACACAACCTTCAGCACCTATGAATGAAAATTAAAATTAGTGGTCCAAGGTTTTATTAGGATAGGTTTCCCATAAAACATGTGAGGACCAGCAAACAACAGTCTATCTCCTTCTTCCCTAGCCTTCACTTTTAACACAAAGTACCCTTCATCATGTTTAAACATTTGTGGATCATCAATGAAATTTCAATTTGCTTTCAGAAAAGAGCTCATAGTAGTACGCGTTGGTTTTTGACCCACAACATACACTATAATATAATTACCCCCACAATTCATTCAACTTTTCCACTTCAAGTTTATCAAGTTATTGAAGGATTTTGTCCTCGATCAAGTGTAACAAACTAAATATATATGGAGAAGTGTGCCTGGTTTCTTAATGGCAGCCTCTTTTATTATGTCCTTTTGTGTTGCACAACCTACAGGTCATCTCCATTCCATGCCTAGTAAGTGTGCCTGGTTTCTTAGGATTTTCATGGGGATCCTTAATCCTATTTTTCCTTGGCCTCCCAGGCCCTATCTTAATAGGTGGAGGATCTATTTTTTGGTCAACCTTTGGCCAATGTCGCTCACCTTCACAGGCTGGGACAGGATGACCATAAACCCTCAAATACACCTCTCTTTTGTAACACTCCTCTACATAATCCTCTGCCTCTTTGCCCAAAAAATAGATGCAGGCAATACCATGACAGCAAGGCACTCCCATTAAGTCCCACTTCCTACAAGTGCAAGACTTGTCAGGTAAATTCACAATTAGGGAGTCTAAGTTGTGATTCACATTGAATATGCTCTCAGTAGAAGGTATCACATCACAATACACTGCCTTTTCCTTCTCTTTGTCAAGTATTGATTGAATTCTAGGGCAAAGTAGTGTTGTGCCCTTCTGCATCTCCTGTTTTTTGAGACACACCCTTTTCATCAAAGCTGCCCTTATCTCCTCTTTCATGTAAAGCAGATGTTGTGTCCTAGCATTAATGATGAAACCATTAAATGTCTCTGCCATGTTGTTTGTAATGGCATCACATTTAATGGCAGGGTTCAAAAAGGCTCTACAAAAGCACTTTGGGTTGTAACTCCTAAATGATTCAGCAGCAGCAGGGTAAGCTTCTTCTAGTTCTTCTAAACCCTCATTATAATCAGTTATGTTGTAAGCTTTGGCTACTTTCCAAAAGGCCTTTCTCATTTCATCCCCTCTAAACCCTCTCTTCTGCCAATTAGCATAGACATGTCGAGCACAATGTCTATGCTCTGCCTTAGGCAACACAGTGGCCACAGCATTCAATATTGCCTATGAACATTAAAAGTAAATAAGCAAATTACACTAGCAGGAAGTTAAGGCAACCATTGAACATAAGAAGTCAAGTCTATTTAGTACATATGCCAACATTTTAGAATAAGGTGTTGCAAAATAAAAAGCAACAAAAGAAACCATACCGGATGCTCATCAGAGACTATAGCAACACCACTGCCATCCCCTAGGTCCAAGCACGACTGTAAAATAGTGAAGAACCACCCCCATGACAAATTGTTTTCCCCTTCCACCACTGCCCACGCAATGGGAAACATTTGATCATTGGGGTCCCTTCCAACTGCTGAAAGAAGCTGCCCCCCTAGAAATGTTTTCAAAAATGCTGCATCCACACAAATTATCCTCCTGCAACCCTGAAGCCAACCTTTCCTTAACCCATCAAAGCAAGTGAACAATCTCTGGAAGATGGGAGGATTGTTCCGAGTACTTTCATCAACAACCAACTCAACTACACTATCTGGACTAACTGCCTTGATTGCAGCTACATATCTACTAACTTTGTTGTAGTGATCTTGCATTGAGCCATGTAGGAGTTTGTGGGCTTGTACTTTGCCTTGTAAGCAAAAGTATGGGACACCAATGCCTTGTATGCCAATTTAATGGTCTCACAGATGTCCTTTGCTGGCCAGTGAGGCCTTGCTTTGAAAACTTCAAGCATCTCCTTTGCAACCCAACTGGTTGTTAGTTGCTTATTGCATCTCATGTTCCTCTGACACCTGTGCCCACTAACAACCTTCTTCACAATGAAACTTGCCTTCTTCGAATGCCATGATGAGTACAAGTAGAAAGGACACTTTTCTTTGCACTTCACCCCTAACTGCTTCTTGGTTTGTTGCTCACCACATAACCTAAATTCTTCCATGTAAGAATGGCATACCTGGCAACAGCTTGCTTGAATTCTTCCCTACTTGGAAACCTTTGCCCCACTCTCCACTGAAAATTTTTGAAGTCTGTATCACCACCCACTAACAATTCTCTCTTAGATCTCCTACCAGTATACTCTTCATCACCACTGGCAGGGGGTGTGATCTCTTCATCACCACTTTCATAATATTCTGATTCATTACCATCAACACCTGTTTCTTGGACTTGTATAGCTGGCTGCTTCAGCTTTCCTTGTTGTCCAGGAATTTTACCCTCACCAGCCTCTCTCTCTAATTGTTCAGCTATCTGAAGCAACCTACTGGTACAGGTTTTGACTCTGTCCCTAGCAGTGTGATACTCTTCATCACTTGTCTCTGATTTATCTCCAAACAGCTCTTGTTCATTTTTTTCACCTTCCTCCTCATCACCACCAATATCATCCTCCAATTCATCATCTTCATCTGTACTCAAATCTACAGTATCAACTAAGGAGACCTCATCCTCCTGCCCATCAGAATCTTGTGATTGACTTCCATGTGTGTATAAAGGGTCAACAGAATCCTCACTTTCACTAAATAATTGGTTGTAAGGAATAGGCTCATCTACCCAAGGGTCTATCCAGTCATACCCATCAAAGTTTGAATCCTGGTATTGTGGTGTGTTTGGTTGTTCTTCAAGAAATAGTGTCCTTGTTTTGGTGTATGAATGTTGGTTCTGTGAGAGGTTTTCAGGGACATCAGTGTTTGACTGTTGGTTTTCAGGGACATCAGTGTTTGACTGTTGGGTTTGGGGGATGTGAGAAGATGTAACTACTGTTGACTGAATTTGTGGTGTTTTGCTCTTTTGTTTGTAGGGTTTTGCTTTAGGTTGGACAGTTGGTTGCTCTTCTGTGTTGGTTTTTTCACTTCCAAAAGCCTCTTCATAGGTGCCCAAGAGTATTACATCCTTCAACCTTGGGCTGCTCCTTACTGGGGTTTTTTGGACAGTTGGTTGTACAAATTTTCTGGGTGTGAGTTTTTTGGGTCTGCTAGATGGGCCAGCTGTAGTAGGCCTAACCTTTGGATGCAAATTGGGCCCACTGTCTTGGTTCACATTGGGGCCAGCCTCTTGGTTCAAAACAGGCCCACCCTCTTGGTTCAAATTGGGCCCACCCTCTTTATGCAACACATACAAATCCACACACCTACACTTCATTGCTATCTCACCCATTGCTCTAACATCATTATCATCTACCACCTTCCTAACTCCCTCTTTCAAACTCAGCCCTGGTATTTGGTAATATACCCCATGCACAGTTTCATAGTGCCCACATTTTTTTGCCAACTCCATTATTTCCCAGTAACATATCTCATCAGCAAGAATCTCATGGGTTTTGCCCTCGCCCCCCAGGTATACCATAACCCCTTCACGATTAGAACTAAATTTACCACCATGCCAAAACCTTAATGTAACCTTCTCCCACACATCTAGAACCATTGAACCTAACAACCAATGCAAAAAGACTCAATTTTTAATCTTCTGTAACCACAGCGCAGCAAATTCAATGTCCAATCAAATTAACAAAAAAAAAAAAAAAAGCGCAGCAAATTCAATGTCACCAAAAATCGAACACAAAAACTCCTTTTCATCATTAAACAACAACATCAGAAACCCTAGGTTGGTCTATCAAAAACCCCTAAAACATCACATTCGCAGCAACAATAAAAATAAAGAAATAAGCACAACATTTGGAAATTTACCTGACTCCTGATGCGATTAAGTTTCCCCGAAAAGATTAAGCTTCGAAATTGAATTCGCACTGTTGAAGATGACTGGTAATTGGATACAGAGTGAGTAAATGAGAGGAGAGAGAAAACTTTGGAGGGAAATGACTGGTAATTGGAACTTTGGTTGAAATGACCGGGTAAACAGGTCAGCTGTATTCCTACCCAAACTTGGCAAAAATGGGTCAAAGGTTGGTTTAAATCTGGATTTTCTAAAGGTTGACTTATTTCTGGAAGACCGGACAAAGGTTGGCTTATTTTTGGCAATTTTTCCTATTCAATAATATTATGTGACCGTAACGTTTTGTTAGAAGCTAAATTATGGTTTGTGGGATTAATGAGATTGGTCCGACTACTAATATTGATTGGGTCCTATGAGGTCACACATTGTAACAAAGGTTAGATAATTACTCAAATCCATTTTGGAAATGATTTGATGGTCATGTGGATGGTAGGGGAGAAGAGTTATAACTCTTGTTGTTAAATGATTTATAATGGGTGGCTTTATATGACTAATTAAGCCTCTTAATATATGACATTATGTAGCCAATTAAGCCTTATGAAACCACCAACTACTCTATATATTGATATAGAGGTTACAAATGAATCATATTATCATCTTTTTGCTAAAAATTGTGATTTTTGGTAAAGCTTAGACTCCTCATCTTCCTCCCTTTTTGGCATAACACCATACAAAGTAAGGAGCGAAAAGGTTCCTCTTTTCGTACTAGCATACGTGGTGATCTAACCGTTGTTCGTGGACCAACACTACAGGAACGACATTTGACGTTCTCATAAGATCTCACTTGGAAGGTAGTACCTTTGAGGATTCACGCATCAAAGGTATATAATGCTATCTATTATTTGATACATGTTAGTTTATGCAATTTGTTCTTGGGTTAGATGTTTGAGTATATGATATCTTTTTCGCATTAAGCATCTAAAATCCTACAGTTTTGCTATGGAATTAACCATACTAAGCGTTGGAGCTATAAAACTTAGGCTCATACCTTTCTCTAATATTCTCAAATTACAAGTGAAGCTTCTCCATTTGTTTATCGCTTCTTCATTCAAACTAATTGGAGAGCTACTTTGTCCTATATTCTTAAAGCCTCCAGAAATTGAAACCCTAGTTACTAATCCATTGGTTACCTTCTCAATACTCACATTTCTTGGTGTACTCTTCTTCTCAGATGGTTCTAGAGTCGACCCCGAAGTTACGCGACACATTTGTTGTTTCGTCTGACTTCTTCTTCCTTCCCTTTTATAAGTTCATCGCACGATAGAAATCGTCCCTTATCATGCACTCCTTTTTTGTCCTTCCTTCCCATTTATTGTGATTTTCGCTCAAGTTTAGAGCATTATTAGTCTAATTTAGGTAATCTTTGTGTCATATTTGGTACAGTGTATGTAATTTTATGGTTCTTCTATCATTTATTGTTTATGAATCGTCTTTGTTCGCTTTTATGTCATTATAATGATAATATTTATCATTTTGGTTGATCATATGCCATTTTGGTTGAGCATATTGTCATTTTAAGTTCGTGTCATTTTTGGTTCAAATATATGTCATTTCAAGTGGAGGTGATGCCATTTATGTGTATTTATGTAATTTGTAAGGCTTTATCATATCATTTTTTATCGTCTCATTTTTTTCCATTCTTATGTAATTATTAGTATGGTTTAACATCATTATTTCTTTGGTTTGCGTCATTTAAAGTGCTTTTATGTTGTTTCGACTATAGTGCCATATATTCTTCACATCCATGTCATTATTTGTGTAATATATCTCTGTATATTGACCCTTAGTGTTTTGATGATCAAGCGTGGGTTTTTGCCCTTTTCCGCACCACGTCCGAGTGTTTGTTACACCATAAGTTATGGTGTAACTTGTTACATCCAAGACATGATCAATTTATATTTGCAAAGTTTTAATAAATGACTAGATATTGAGATGTACATGTGATGAGACAATGACAAGAAAGCACCTTAAATGCCATCTTTGCACTCATATAACTATGCAAGCAACCCATCATACAAGTTTCATAACTCTTATCATAATAAATTAATAATCATGAGTTATTGAGCGAATATCAATATTAACATTATAATAAAAACAACATATTTATACCTTATATTTTTTAGCCCGTGCCAAAAACTAGCAAATCATTAGAGGACAAAATAAGATAACCCAATGATTAATCCCTCTACCAAAAAATACACATTAAAAAAGATGTAAAGTCACCGGCGTGGAGCATAATCTTTTTGCTTGTAGATCATGGCAATAAAAGTGTTAGATTACACAGAAAATTCAGTCTCATTTGTAAGTTGTAACACACACACACACACACACATAAACTCAAAAACAAATTTGTCTCCTTTCCTTTCTTCTCTAATAGTGTGAATCAACCAACCAACCCCACAAGCCACAACACAACTTCCCTTTATTTTTTTGACAACGCTTTAATTCCATCGCCTCATTCTCCGAACCTTACCTTACCTTGCCTAAGCAAACCTCATTCTTTTCCTCAATTTCTCTCTCCTCTAAATTCTCTCTCCTCTTCTCAACCGCATGGTAACCGTCGATTAATCGGTGATCAAAAACTATTTTTTACTCCTTCAAATTTATTCAAGGTTTGATTCTTCAACAACAATTTGATCATCAATTTTTGATCATCGTAATTTTTTAATTTTATCATTATTTTTTTTTTGTTATGGTGATGAATTTTTGTCGTCCGATCATGAATTTTTTGATGTAGTTTTTGTCTGAATTTGTGTTTTGTTTGTTTTGATCGTCTGTTTGATCATTTTTTTCGTATGGAAATAACTTTGATTTCTGCTTTTGTGCTTGCGTGTGAGTTTGTTTTTATGTATATATATCGTGATCATAGATTATGTTGATTTTTTGTTTTTGTTTTTAAGTTTATTACTTCTGTTTTGTTCTTGATGATCAATGAAATGTTTATGGTTGTCTTTGCACGTTTCCTTTTTGTTTGAAGAAAACTTTAAATTAAACATTTTTTACTCTGCTGTGGCGATTTCAACTAATTTGCTTTTAAGCGAACTATTACACCGAAATATGAGAGATTAAAAAAGAATCCTGCATAAAATAGATTTTTCACTGGAGGTTTTTGATGATCCTTTCTTTAGATAGTTATAAATTTGAATACTGATGTTTATCAGTTTGATGATATAAATTATTAGTGATTTGGTGGTTGATTGGTATGACAGGGTTTGGTGTATTCTTTTCTAAGTATGCGATTACATGTACACTTTATAGGTTTACTTGTCTTTCGCCTACGTAATAATAGGCTGGATGGTTGTTGTTTAGTTTGAGAGAGGTTTTGATGTTTGAAAGTCAGTATGCTTAATTACAGGATAAATGTCCGGTGATTGTGTCTGTTGTGTAGTTTGGTAGTTCTAGAGTGTGTTGAGTGTTGAGTTTATGTAATGGATGCTTGTGTGATGAGATTAGATAGAGATAGAGATAGAGATAGAGATAGAGATAGATATATATATATATATATATAGAGAGAAAGGGATCGGGTAAGAGGCAGAGTGTTTTCAACAGGTTGGAGAAGACAAAATTTGTAGTACTATTATTGTAGGACAACTATTCAATTTTCAATACATGTTTATTTGGATTTTTTAGTAATCGGTTATTAGGATTAGAGCTAATACTTAATCAAGCTTGCCTATTTGTTGTTTGCTATGGACGAGCAGGAGGTAAGCTTATTGCCTTCTTATGTAGGGCTTACGATAAATTACTTTTGACTTTTCTTGTAATTCTTCTTGCTTGCCTACTAGGAGCCACCATAGAGGGAAGAACTAGTATCAGCATTAAGAAGCTAAAATAGGCATTGAGTTGTTAGGCTTTCACATTTTTTGGGGTGGAGGGTGTATTAATAGATATTGTTTTGCTGTAATTACATCATGATTGTGATGTAAGGTTCAGTTGCTATGATTTCTTATATTATGTAATGCGTATTGAATGGTTTTTTTTCGAATATCCAGAATTTTGATTTTAATGACTTTGAACTAAGCATTTTGTTTATTTCAATGTCATAATAGTGTGATACCTATGGTGTATGTCTTTCAAAATTTTTGTGCAAGTAAATAGGAGAATAGGTTCACTATTTTGAAGTCTTTCTTGACTTTTCTTAGCTTACAAGGACAAACCTTTTCTAGTTGTTTTTAAGAGGGAAGATAAGTTTGGATGACGAAATGGTAAGTCTGACTTTTATGTGCTAATTATCTATTATCTTATTGCAGAGAAGCTATTTCAAAAGGACCTTTTACCAATGTTATAAACATTGGGCCTTTACCCTCCACTTCTCATATGATACTTTGAACTCATCTCCTTTCATATAAGGGAGGAGAGTGTTGAAATTGACGTTCACATTCTTATTGTTGGGGGAAAGAGAGGGATTTTCCAAAGAATTGCCCCAGGTAGTTGCCGACATCTGTATTAGGTTTGTGGAGTTAAATCTTTCCTTGGTTTG
The DNA here is from genome assembly GCF_026745355.1 of Beta vulgaris subsp. vulgaris. Taxonomy (NCBI): domain Eukaryota; kingdom Viridiplantae; phylum Streptophyta; class Magnoliopsida; order Caryophyllales; family Amaranthaceae; genus Beta; species Beta vulgaris. Next base: position 12,040,247 of record NC_079208.1, read on the forward strand.
AATCAGAGAGACTTCATTAGTTTGCTTTGGGAGGAATTATTCTGACTGTAGCAATTTCGTTACTGCCAGGGCTTAATATGCATTATGCAGATCCTATAGCAAACTATTTCCAGTTGTCCTTAGGTTACGGTGGCCTCTGACTCAGAAGAACCTACATTGAGCCTTGAGTTGGTGGGATTCCGTATGCAAAGGCCTGTGCATTAGCACCTAAGATGAGCAATGCGTCATTATCTTGAGAGAAGAAAAGCTGACGACCAATGTGGAATAAGCAGGATTTAATTTTAGTTATGGTTGCCAATGTCGTGGTGCCTTGTTGCTGAAATACTTCTGTTCTGTTGAGATAGCTGCTCTTATAGGATTTAGGCATCACGCCTGTATGCTATATAAGGAATAGATCTAGATTTAATGTCCAATTCTTGATCAGAAAAGAAGTAAATATATTGTAATACTTTCTTCAAAGAGAAATATTCATCATCTCCTCATTTTACTTTTGCATATTTTCCTGACGCTTTCCTTTTGCTTAGTGAAATAATTAGACAGCTTGTAGCATTTGTGTCACACTTATTATGTGTTGCATATCAATGTTGAAATAAGTAATGATGATGTAATTTTTGTTGAATCTTTGATCTTTAAGCACTTGTATAATGGGATAGTATCATGATTCATGATAATCGTGCCTATTGATCCTAATTCATGTAGTGAAGCTTATTCATTTGGACGCTAAGTTTCTAAGATAACTTTGCCTTGCATTATCTCTGACCTATAAATGATGCTAATGATAATAGGTTAAAACATTTCACCCATGGTGGCTAATTGTTGGTTTAGGTCTAATCTGAGCTGTACAGAAAACAACACATTATAGTGAATGGAATTTCATATAAATATTAGTAGAAGACATAGGAGAGAGTGCACTTATAATAAAGAGGAGGATTCCTTGATGCCTTTGTTTTTGTTGGGGAGGGGATTGGGGTAGGGGTGGGGATGGGTGGCTTTAATCTGTGAATAAGGTCTTGCTAAGAGCTCCCAAGGCTTCAAATAGGTGGTCATTAAGACTGGTTGTAAAGATAGCAGAGGTTAGAGGATTACTTGAAATTTTCTGTACTTGACTTATAAATGAAGTTTGAAATCTTTTTTGGCCATTGTGTTCAAAACTTCAAATACACAATATCTACATAATATCCTATACATTACTTCTTATTCCATACATTGTTCAGAATAATGTATGGAATAAGAAGTAATGTATAGGGAATTATGTAGATACTATGTATTTGAACACACTGGCCCAAAAAGATTATGCAATAGATTTTCCTTGTATAAAATTGTGAAGGGATCAAAGCAACAACATAGGTAATACTGAGGATCAGAAGCATCTATGCATACATTATGTTAAAATATTAAAGAAATGTTGAGTGTTGATACATGACTTGTTTGCATGAGAAAATATGTTAAGCTTGAAGAAAAATTATTTTTGAGATTACTGCATATTGTCTGCATTATGTAATTGTATAAGCACCTGTAGACTGTAGTTGCTATGAAGATCATCCTTCATTTCTTCCCATGGTAATAGTATTTTTCCCCGAGTCATTCCAACTCATTGACACTAATTTCGAGGTACTTTTGAGATGAGCAATTAACTTCAAATTGTCATAATTGTTGCAATTGCTTCCTGTATAATTATAAATTTATTGATGCTAACAAACTTTGACGTTAACAATGAGCACATACAAGCTTTGAATTATAGTTTTGTATGCACAACATGCTGTCTAATTTTGAAAGGAGATAAACTGTTTAAAAGTTGCACCAACAAAAGAACAAATATTAATTTCTCATGTAAAAGGGAAAATGTACTGCCCATGCTTGAAGAATTTTGGGGCTAGGTATGAACAAGTATAAAATAAAAGCTGTAATATAAGTTAACTAATGCAAAATAATGATGATAGTTGAATTCGTAGATTTGTTTTCTGCAGCTAGTTTGGATTTGGAGGAGCTTGAGCAATTGCTTTGGAGCAGGTGAGTTCTTTCCTCTCTTTGGTGCACATTTAGTTATTGAGTCATAGGATTCTTCAGCGTGATAGGTGTAACCGGATAAATACATATGTCTAGTGTGTCTATGGATCTCTGATTGTCTGTGTATTGTAGGGCTGGTTCTTTTCTTAGGTTGGGATTTTTGTGGCAGCTAACTGAGTAGTTACTGTTTATCCATTTCCTTCTATTAGCGAGCTAGAGCTTGTTTTTGTATTTGGCTGGGGTGTGTGAGTGCAAATTCCTGTCATCCTATGAGTGGATTTGTTCGTTGCTGCATTTGAGTAAGTCTGAATGCCTTTTTGTGAATTTCATTGTGGTTATAATTAATTCTTGTCCATCAATCATCGGCGATGCAGCATGTTGGTCATTGTTTTTAGTTTGAGCTTCAGCTGAGTTTTTGTAATTGTACAGTAAGTTTAAAAGAAATTCTTCCGTCTCTTCAATATCTTTTTTTTTTCATTGTGAGCGAAGTCTACAACTCTACACTCAAAAAATCTAGTTGCTTTTTCTAGTAACCTTTCATTGGAGAGTTTTGGAAATTATTCTACCAATTTCCAAAGAGGTTACTGGTCTGTTGACTGTCATGTAATAAAATTTGCAAATCCAAAGGAATATTTCACATTTTCTCATGTTCCTCTTTTCTTTTTGTTGTCAATCCTTATCCATTTTGCTGTTTTTCTTCAGTAAGCTAAATTACATTTCAAGCATAGTAGACTGGCATTCTTTTGAAACTTTTCATTGTAAGTTGCTTTCGAAAGGGATTTGGATTTACTGTTAGGCATATGTATCTTTTCCAAGACTGCACCTTGGCTTCTGGAATACCTTCTATATCTGATATCCTTCTTTCCTTGCTCTGTGTGATTTTGGTCATTTATAGTCTAACTTAGAAAGCTTGCTGTTTCACCTTTTCTTTATGTAGATTTCTCTATTTATTTGGGTGCAACAAAAATAGCTACCTACATGGGGTTTCAGTGAGTAGCAATTGAGATGTTGATACAAATTAGTACTTCCTTAGTTTCAAAAATTTCCAACGCTTTCCTTTACAACGTGCTAATAGTTGCAACAGTAACCACATTTGGTAACTATTATATGGATAGGTACCAATCTTCCCTTGTTTCACCAACTATATAACTTGTAACGACTCCACTCCCCTCCTGGCTTCCTCTCTCTTTCTCCCCTCACTGGAGCTAAAGTTAATGGCAAAATGAATATCCAACCACCAAGGGCTTAAATATGGCCTTGTTCATTCTCTGTCTCTCTCTTTCTAGTTTTGGTGTTTATTGTTGGTGGTGGTTGTGGGAGTGTTCCTTTCTTTCTCTCTCTCACCTCAGTCTCTCGCCCTCATTTTTTTTTCTCACTCTGGGTTTTGTACTTTTGTAGGTGGTGCTAGTTGGGAATGTGGTGAGTGGGCTGATAGGGCAGTGCTAGGTGACTGCGTGGGAAGTGTGGCTGGGCTGGTGGGGTGTGAATTGTTAGGCTTTGATTTTGTAACCCATTTTTATGTAATTTGTAGGAGCCAATAGTTTTATTTAATATATATGAAATCTTGTAGCAAAGTCTATTGAACTTAGATGACTGCAGGAGAGTGTGGCCATATAGTTGCACCTTCTGAATATACTGTTTTGATCGTATAGCTTGACTTGGTGATTTGCAATGTTGATTTTCGAATGTAATGACAAAAGTCATAATGCTTCATAGATATGACGCTGTAGCTTTTGTTTTCTTTTTTCATCTGTTGCATTAATGATGCTTTATTCCTTTTATTCTAATAGGTTCAAGTAATGAGTTTTAGTTTCATTAACTAGATGTATTTCTCTGCCAGACTTATGTCAGTCGTGTTTGATCTATTTTTATCTTATATCATTTACTCTTTCTGTTAGTGTTGCTTAATGTAGGAGATCTAAGGTGAACTTTGTGGGCTTGTTAGTTGTTATAGTCAATACTATTTTGTCTTTGTGGGTATGTTGATGTTGGATTTTTGTTATTTCGTTTCTGACATGTGCCCTTCTTATTTTAATGGGCTTAAAGCTGTGACATAGTCGTTGTTGTTGAGATGTGTCCTCTACCATACCCTTACGAATATAAGTTTCCTAGCTCAATGCTGTCCGATGAACCTTGTTTTTTCTTGATACATCAAATTGTTGTAACTAAAAACTAATAGTTATAAGAAAACACTAAGTATGGTTATTTGTAGTAGAACTGTTAGAGATGTTGCCAGATATCTACATTTGTTAGCATTCTTTATGAATGCAAGTTTTCCTTCTCTGCCATTTCTCGACTGTTATCAAGGTAACCTGTGTATTGGGACTCAGGATAGTTTTTCTATGTTTATCTTAATTGCATTGGCTTATTACATCTTAGTTGTGAAGTCAAAAAATTGAACAGAAGTAGAAGTAAGGCCAGTTTGCTGTTAACTGTTGTGAGTTGTATAATACTATCTGTAAAATGCTTTTGGTCAAGCTTGTTGAGTGCTTTATTGGGTTGATTAATAGGTCTACAATAGGATCCTTTTGGTTTGGCTATCTATTGATTTTTTAAGCCTAATTTTTCATTCAAAGTGGTGACATGAAATGTGAATGAGTAGACTGGTCATCTGATGTCATATTTGTAACGGTAACTAAAGCAAAAGTAAGGCTTGTGTGCTGTTAATCTATGGTATTAAGACTTGTTCTAACTGTTATGATTTATAGGTTTATACTGATACTTGTTTGGACGTATTTTTCTAATGCCTTGTGGTAAAGCTTCCTGAGTGCTTATTGGTTGATTTGAAATCTACATATTTTAGCGTCCTTTTGCTTTAATTGTCTTAAATGGGAACACTGCTTAGGCTGCTTCTATATGGTGTTACATAATACATGCAAGAGAAATGTTTTATTCCCAAACTTAAGGATCCAAGTATCCAACATATCTTGGTAGTCTGATCTCTGAAAATTCAGGCTTTATCTTTGATGTGCTTTTTTTTTTTTTGGGGGGGGGGGGGGGGGGGGGGTACTACCTTAGACTTTGTTCTTCATTGAACATGTAAGGATGTTTAAGTAAAACAGCTTTCTTTCAAATAAAAGTTCAGACTTCAGACTTCAGACTTCTTTCATTATTTGGTGTTGAAGACTGCAGCATGGAGATGGATGGTTCTTCTTTTCTATCATAGTATATAGCAATTCATTATAATTAACTGAAGAGGGGTTGTTTGTTTAATTCAGGCTTGGGACTGATCCCTGATAATTGAGATAGGAATCCTTGTATCAGTATAAAAGAGATAGTGATTGCTGAAGTTTTTCCTCTGCTGTAAGATGTCATTCGCAAATAGTTTTTCTTCATATACGAGTAGGAAACACTCTTGGAATGATTTGAGTTTCACATTTCAAGAATTATATTACTTGTCTAGCTTGCCTAAAATCTCACACCTTTGTTTCTCTCTCTTTTCACACAATTTGATCAAAAATATTATGTCAGCTGTTTGAGGTCTACAAACATTATGAACTGCTCTCCATCAGTTTCCTTAAGTCCTAGTGCTCACTTGAAGTAATTTGTTTCACAACGAAGGGACCAAAAGACACTTTTTCTTGGGGATCATGTACATTCATCTGTTAGTTGTCTTTGAGGCTGTCTTTCCAGCACTTTGGTGTATGCCTTGCGGTCAGGTTTCATTGTATGTGGAGAGTTTACATCCAATTGCACGAGTTTGTTAAATGCATCATTGTCGTACTTGTTTCTTTTTCTTCTTATACACTTCCATTATCTTGTACATTTCTTATGTGGATTTCTTTCCCATAATTTCTTCCTTTCACCCTTTTCTCGAAATATCTGCTTCTGCATTTATATCCTGCTTGTGTCTTTGCAACTTTTCTAGGTAACTTATAGCTAGTATATGAATCACTGTTCATATGTGAGATTCAGTATGGCTCCATTTAGTTGTCTCCATATATCTCAGCTCATTATTTTGATTGCCAGACTGTCAACGTTGACTTCTGCTTAATACAGATAGCAGTGTTGTCGTTTCAACATAATTACTTTCGTAGCTGGGTTGAACACAGTATATGATTATTGTATCGTTTAGCTTGGTATGCATCTGATTTGCGTAATCTTTATGATTTTTGTTGAAATGTGCAGGCTCTGGTTTCCTGACTGGTTAAGGCAGTACTCATATGTGATTATGGCACACAGACACATATATAACACATCACAGATATTTGAAGCTGAGCCTGATCAACACTGGAATATTGTGCATCCTGAAGATCCATACCTTCACTTTGGTAATGAGAATTATATTCATAAGCTCTTCAGTCAGAAGTTTTCTATGTAATTGTATCATCTAAATGATGGATAAGCGATAGAAGTTTCATTTGCATGTTATCTTAGGGTTATAATTTACCAATCACCAATTAAATATGCTGCTGTATTACTCGTAGGTGTAGTAATTAATTTTAGCCTTTGTGGGTATTTAATTATTTAGGCTTCTGGTAAAGATGGCTATTGCTGGAGATTCTTTTGCATGGTAATAGATCTACTGTCACCACGACTTACATAGGCCTAAAGGCAAGCCCCTATATGATGTTTATTGCTCCATTATCTGACAAATTCTTATATTATGCTTCCTATACTTATATCTGATCAGGCGGTGGTATATTTTAAGATGGCCTAATCTGTGGTTGGAACATCTGTCTTTACCTTCTGCCATCTTTCTTTAGAGGTGATGATTGTGTCATTAAGTACTCAAAGATGCTCTTGTTGGGGTTATTATGTTATGTACTCGTCAATATATCAACATGTGGTTCAAAGTGGAGTTGTGCGTTAGAGTTGGGATGTTCTTTGTGGCAGTTTATGTCTTCTTCCTTTCCTCTTTCTGTCAAGAGCTGCATGCCGTATGTATTTTATTTGTCTAATACGAATTACAATGAATTGCAGCCAGAACTACTTCTGCAGAAAATGCTCCACTTTTCCATCCTGTGGAGAATGGACCAGTGGATCGAGCTCATTATGTTTCTCCATGGAATGGTGCTACAAGATTAAGTGGATATTCTTCGTCAAGCCAGATGGTCAATGCACCCCATTATCAAGCTGATACTTCTGATCCTTCTCGAGATTCTATCCACCCTTCTGCTGCTGGAAATATCTTTATGGTTCCAGAAAATCATGTTCACCATGCATCTTCCTCAAATTATGGAGTTGAAAGCAACTATTTTGATCTTTCAATCAGCAATGGACGGGATTCATACAAAAGGAAAAGCCCTGGGATCCCTACTATCCCCGAGAGGGGCGGCACCAGTAGATATTATAGTGCTGGAAGCTCATCTGATATGTCTTCATCATCTGAATTGCGCCAGGAAAAATCAGCTGTTGATACCCAACATAATCACTGGGAGACACTGACTGTTCCTACCAGTTACAGAACCAATCAACTTTCAATTGGCGGCGAAACCTCTCTCAGGAATGTGAGAAGCCGACCCACATTGGACTTGGAGTCAGATGTGTTTAGGACCCATCTCCCAGCTAATTATCCACACCATCCCAGTTCGAGCAGACATCCAATTGATCATCCTGGCACCGTTGATCCTAATCAGAATCCAAATGTTCCTTTACCGGAATGGACACCTATTCATGTGTCTGGTGCTCCTCATGGAAGGACTATAATATCTAGTAATATGAGTCATGAGAGTAATCACTTCTTTGCTGGAAGCAGCATAGCAAATTCTGCTGGCGAAATGGCTGGCTATCATCATGAGCATGTTGCCAACAGAAATTCTCTTTCACATAGTTTGCATCCTACTCCATCTCATACAAGGGGAGTTCGCAGCAGCTATTCACACAGATCCACTCCAAATAGCAGAGCTTCAATGGGAAATTTGCGTATGAGCCATGTGGCTCCGTCTGATGACGGTCTTCAGTTACTGGGAGAAAATCATACCACAAGACATCCAAGACAATTTGGCCCTGTAGGATGGCGCAATTGCGACAGAAGTGGGAGATCTAGGCTGTCTTCTGAGAGATATCGTTTGCTTTCTGAGGATGCTAGCGCCCATGATCGACTAACTCCCGAGGTAGATAAAGTTTTTCTAGTCTTACTAATTTTTACTAAGTTGCTATTCAACATGAATTAATGATAGTTGATTTCACCAAGTTTTAGTTGATAAAATGGCAAGGGAAGAATAGTACTTCCTTGTCATTAGTTGTGATCTGTTTATCTTATGTGTATCTGCAATACAGGCTAGCAATCCAGATCATTGTAGGTCTATGTCAAGGATTGGCTATTGTCTACTCTGTAAAATGGCTGAATTTGTGTCTGAGGTTGAATGTGTAGTCTTTGGAATTGTGATTGATGGACACTACTGGAGAATGGAGATTACAATAGCTCTATTCTTTTTTTCATTTCTTCTTATGTTTGTCATCAGCCTGATTCTTCGGTCATTTCTAAAATCAGTCTGATCTAATAATTTAGTAATCCAATGCTTCATCGCCAATGTGCTTCAACCCTCACTTGTCCAGCCTTAACTTAATCCCGAAGAATAATACACTCCTCGATGTGTTTTGAAGTAAAGCAGGCAGGCCGGTAGAAATGGATTTTGAGTCCCTTCTATAACATTATGCTTAATGCCATTGGAACCCATCAGCACAAACACTGGCTCTATACTTTCTCCATTCTTTTATAATTGCAACAACTTGACTTTTACATTATTCATATCCTAACTTTGACTATGCGTTTTGCTAATACATAATTCCTGTGTTCTTTTATTAATCACTACATTTCTCTCTTATGGAATTTTATTATTAATCACTACATACTCATTTTTAGTAATATATCCCTCATATATTAATCACTACAAACACTGAACCAATTTTAAAAAGTGACACCATCACAATCCACCCCATCCTAACATATCCCTGGTTCATTAAGTACTACATCTGGAAGCATGAGAAAGCATACTAGAGGACTTTATAGTAGAGAGGTAGACTCAGAGGTGGAGGATGGACTATGGAAAAAGGGAGGTTGATATGGTATTTTGGGAAGTGAATCGACAGAGAGGAGAGGTTAAACCGTTAGAGGCAGAGATGATGAAAATCTGGGAAGGGAAATGATTGGATGTGCATTTTAACTGGTAAGGTACGCCACTCATTTGTGCGAATTGATGGGGTGCAGGGTGGGAATAAATTGGGGGTCAAGGGTAAGGTACACAAGTCCTTTGCGTGAATTGAGTGGGATGCAGAGGCGTGGGGGAAGCCAATCCAATCACTTTGGGATATGAAAGTTTTAATATACATATAACAAATAGCATGCAACCAAAAGATGGCAATTTCCCACCAAAGAAATCACGAGAAATATATCCAAGCCTTTGCAGCTCTTCATGAAGTATAGTCATTATCAAGAAGTTTATCTTTCCTTTGTATGAAGACTTCCATCTTCTTGTGGTTGTGAAGCATAACAATTCGCTTCTCTCTTAGAACACCAAGATATCAACTAGGCTAAATACCTATTGGATTGGTCGATACCATTCCCTTTAGCGTACTCAAGGTAAGTCATTATGCTCTATCCCATATGTTTCCTTGGTTATCTTTTGTGTGTTACTGTGCATTTATAGTGAGTTTGCTTGGAGGAAAAGGGGGGGGGGGTAGAGGTGAACTTTTTTTTACAGAGCATTTATTGTTTTATATTATTGTGAATAATCTGTGCTAATGAGCTATGGAGAACTTCAGCATATAAGCCAAGCAAATTTTGATCTCTGCACTCTGGATGCCTCCATTTTCTTGCAGTGAGTGGGACTTGGGAGGCAGAGAGTTGGCTGGGATTTGATATCCTCCTTACTTTCTATTATAACGATATTGTAATGTTTTTAGAGTTGGTATTTTTATATGTTTGTCTTTGTAAGTTTCTGATTGACCATGCCGTTTTGGATTTAATTTGATTTTCAGGGTCTGATGATTGTTGACCGCTCTTCCCTATATGGTTCAAGGAATTTCATGGATCATCATCGAGACATGAGGCTAGACGTAGACAACATGAGCTATGAGGTGGGTACAAATTACATTGGGCTTGACTTATCCATCTCTCTCTACTTTTTGGATGATCTGACTCTTAACTTGCTATGATGAGCAGGAACTACTTGATCTTGGAGATAGGATTGGAAGTGTCAGCACTGGGTTGTGTGAAGACCAATTACCCAAGTGTTTGACAGAGTCAGTGTACTGTTCATCAGATCAGTCGCAGGAAGAAGGAAGATGTGCAATATGCCTGGTATCGTTCTACTCCATGAATCTTACCTTCTTGTGGGATATTGACATTGGACCGTTTAATACTAAATTACTAGAGCATATTCTAATATTGATCACTAGACAAGTGAAAGGATGGATTTATTTAGTCAGGCTTGCTGTGGACAGTATAGACAGATGATTTATGTCTACAATCTAATTTTATATCTTTCATTCAATTGATAATTAAAATATAGCACTTCAGATCAAAGGTAACAAAGTAGACCCTAGGAGAGCAAATTTAGAACTATTGTTTGATACTAAAGTGGTTACCTTGTAATGGCAGGAGGATTACAGGCATATGGATGATGTTGGAACCCTAAAAGCTTGTGGCCACGATTATCACGTCAGCTGCGTCAAGAAATGGTTATCGATGAAGAACACATGTCCAATCTGCAAGGGCCCGGCTATGCCAGAAAATACCAAGGAGAAGTAAGCTGAAGCTCCATGGATGCTTTTTACGTATCTCCATTCTTTGTAAATATGTCACACATGTAAACATCAGGAACTTTCCTCAAATGAAGGAATCTCATCTAGAAGTACTATTAAGGTTATGCTTAGTGGATCGATCAAGAACAGCAGAAGTAGTTTATCCAAGTGTTTTATTGTTTATATCTTTTGTTGGACTAAAACATATTAGCTGATAATAATAGTCGGTCTGTTTAAATTAATGCCACAGTCTTTTACTGCCTGTACATTTCGTCTCGTCTCTGCCATGCTAAGACTGAGAGGAAGATTATTTACCTGAGAAATTAATAAGTTACACTAATCAACTACTCATCACCCTTAATCAGGGGTAAATTAACCTGGGTTATCGACTTAAGCCCACAAGCGCCAGGGGACTCTACTTCCCCCAACTTGAATCTCAGAACTAATCCCACAAGCCAATTCATGATATCTCTAAGCGGTCAAGGAAAGTCGATGGTCAATTAGCAAGAGTCCAACCTCGGTGTTTCTGCCCAGAAACTAGTCAAAAGAATGATGTATGGTTGATGAGAGTTAAATTCCGAGTTAAAGCATGAACTTGAGTCTTGTCACTTAAAGCCCTTCAAAATAAGGACAATTGGTCTGGGGGTGTTTACAGGAAAGCTCCTCCGACGCTCAAGTCAGGAAAGCTCCTCCGACGCTCAAGTCAGCGATCGGTTAGAGAGAGAAAGTGAGTAATTGTAGAGAGAGATGCTCTGGTTTTGTTATGTGAGAATTGAATACATATTCACTGATTGGGTCTGGTGCTTTTATAGTGTTGGGGATTTTCCAGACAGGAAATCCTATTGAGGGGACAACCTTACTTTTGGGAAATCCGTTTAATGGTAAAGTTATTTTCTGACTGAAAGGCTGGTGGACCCGTGAGGAGCTTACGGAGTTGATCATTTAGGTGGGCTCTGCATAACACCTTTGGACCAAACCTTGGGTCCAAACAATTAGCCCCATGCTGAAAATGGGCTAAGGGAGGACTCTTTCCTCCAAAAGGGGTTCTTCAACGGAATTCTGAACGTTGATCCATGGATAGGCTAGGCGAACCCCGGGAATGGTATACAATGGGTAGGGCGTCCCACCTAAACCCGAGTGACAGGGTCTCGCCTATCTCCGAGATGGGGTGTCCCGAGTGAGGGACTTCCTCCTAACCCCAAGAGAGGGATCCCTCCTATCCCCGAGAGGGGGCCCGAGTGAGGGGATCCCGCCTATCCTCGAGAAGGGGTCCTGAGCGACAAATTCTTGCCTAACCCCGAAAGAGGGAGTCCCGAGCGAGGGAGTCATGCTCAATCCCGGGAGAGGGGGACCTGAGCGAGGGAGTCCCACCTATCCCCGAGAAAGGTGGTCCCGAGCGGGGGAGTCCCGCTTATCGTCGAGAGGGGAGGTGCTGAGCGAGGGGATTCTTGCCTAACCCCGAGGGATGAGTATGTCCACACCGAGTTGGATTGCCTTGTCTAAAGATGCGCGACCCAGGTTTTGATACGAAGGGCACGCACTGATTACCGACCATGGACCAGGTTTGTTGGCGGAGCAAAGGATGTTAGGGATTAACATAGGGAGCCATCAAGGTGCCTATGCTATTTCCCAAGCTGTGTTTGTTGGCGGACCACTAACTTTCTATCATACACACATTCAACTTTCATATGAATTAATCTTTTATTTTTCTTTCTATGCCACACAACATCATTTTTCCTAAAACTCTGTGCAAAAGAAATGGGTAAATTAATAAAGATCAGAGAGAGTATTGTTGAACATAATCCTTGGTTCTCCCCCAAGATAAAGTGATTAACTAAATAGAAAGAGATGGAGTATACAAATAGCATAATCTACTTAGGGTGCGTTCTCCTCAACTTAAAAAATTAAGTTTCAGGTCCAATAAGCACTATTGCTGCGGTTAAAAAGTGCCCTATTGCTGCGGAATAAGGCGCGCAGCAATTAAGGGCGCAGCAATAGGTATTAATAATATTAAACCGCAGCAATATAAGGTAATATTGTTGCGGTTTTAATGACCAAACCGCAGCAATATTAGAAATTGTGGTGAAATAAGGTGGCCCAGAAAGGTAATATTGCTGCGGTTTATGGCCCAGAACCGCAGCAATATTACATTTTTTTGTATGAAAAAGTAATATTACCGCGGTTCTGGGCCAGAAACCGCAGCAATATTACTTTCTGTTTTTTTAATTTTTTTTTGTTTTATATTAGTGAAGAGGAAGCTATATATGCAACCTTGATGAAGCTATGCAGCAATATGCTAATAAATTTTCTGCATAAATTTCGGCAGAGCTCCGTTTGTAAATTGGATAAACCCATAATAGGGACTTAATTAACCTGTACAACAACCAATAACATCTCCGAATCCACCATCCAAGCAAATCAAAAATCCATCAAACAACCACCATGATCTCCAACATACATCATCCAATATTCAAGCCAACAAACCAACATCATATTCAACCCAACCAACATATAAATACAATTCCATAATAATCCAACAAAATATTACGCAATCAACAATATATATATATATATATCATGATAATCCATCACTACAAAGTTGGTTGTACAAGTTGCAATAAATGTATATGTTCGTCTAAAGTTAGAACAAAAAAAAGAATATTAACATAAACTAACTAACCTATGCAATGCACTCATCAACAAAGTATCTTGCCCACTTATTCTTCACCTCATTGATTTGATCCTCCGTATAAGGATCTTTGGTAAAGGTTTGAGCAACCTGAAAATAATTTACCAAAGTTAGCATCAAATAGTTAAAATATATTAAATATGAAATGAATAATTATATAAACTTACTTTGTCCATATCCAACGAACCAAAATATGAAGCGAGTACGTCAAAAATGTACCGCATCACAAAATAACCGCACTCCGTGCCTCCTTGTTGTTGCGGGCACTTTATCAAAAGTTATAAGAAAATGAGAAAAATTACCGCATAATGAGAATAAAGTAAGCTTTAAATTGAATCAAGCAATTCGATCAATACATACCTCAACATATTTCCACAAAAGCTTCTCTCGACGAACTTTGTGGCCGCTCATCCGAAACCTCCTAAAAGCACTAGATAACACAACATTGTTTGATTTAGTCCTTAATTGTGGAATGTTACCATCTCAATTCATATAAAGTATATCAAACATATATCAACTTACGCTATCATAGGCAATTTAAGCTTTAACTTCCGCTGTTTGTGATAGCTGGCAGAATCGAAGATATAAACTATCCCAGGCAAGGGACATATGACAAGAGCATCCAATGTTGGCTATTGAAAGATTAAACAACAATAATTACTTGAAAAATCACATATCATGCAAAAAAAATATTTGTAGATATTAAGAAAGAATATTACTCTTGAAAGATTGGCGCGAACATGATACTAGCATTTACATCGACGCATCCAACCATAGCATGCAGAATGTACTTTGTTACCTCCTCCGATGATGAATGCGACTCCATAACGGTGCTTTGCGGACACATCCAACAAACACGTCCAATAGAATCCCCAAATCCAGCCAAGTCCGACTGCGTAGCCCTAAAAATTGGCAAAAGTAAACTATATGTGAAAAATACAACTACCATATAATTAAATGTTAAAAAAAAACATAACTTTGATTATTGTTACCTCATGTACACTTGGATAATAGAAATATTAATCATTTCTCCTCTTAAAAACTGACCAATATCCTCCTTGGTCAGAAAAGCGGTGCCATCATCTGTCAAATAATGGAACAAGGATCTCGGCAAGGTAACACCAACAGCATCATCGTCTGCGACGGCAAGGGCAAGCGTATCTGCTAACTCCCTGCAGTCCTCAGTAAGGGAGTCCAAGAACGATCGATCGTCGATAACTGGACTAAACTGAGAAGCCGAACCGGCTGATGAATGCAACTGGCTAGAAGATCTAACAGCCTCCCCCGAAATCCCTTTTTTTTTTTAGGTGTCGGTGTAACCTAATAATTATTTTTCAAAACGGGCATAAGATTATGAAATTTTAAATTGAAAGCTTTTATTTACAAAAATGGAGGCCTATATGAACAATTACCTCATCACTTAACATTTGTGCTAAATTTTTTGGCCATTGCACCCAAGTACCCAAAGCAGTAGCTGTAGTGTCGATCTCATATGCAGGGACGGGAACAGGTAGTGGCAAATGACCATATTTCTCTATAATTCGATGAATTTTCACTTTCAGGTGATCATTCATCATTCTAGACCCATGAACTGTAGTGGTCTCATCAAAAGCATAAGAATATGCATCTGCCACTAGACAAGTCTCTCCACTAGTTGGATCTACCAAATACAATCGACATGGAACCTCGTCCTAACAGCAACACGTAATATTGATATTATTTGAATAAAACACACATGTAAATATGATAATTATTTGTATAGGCGCCATGTATATAAGATAATATTTGTATAAAGCACATGTATATATAATAATTATATGTACCTTCAGCTGAGGAGAATGAGTGTCTGATCCAGATAATGGAGTACGTAGATGAGTGGGCTGTGAAGCAGCTACCTCAGGAGATGGCCCAGGAGATGGCTCAGGAGGTGGCCCAAGAGGTGGCCCAAGAGGTGGCCCAGGAGATGGCCCAGGATATGGCCCAGGATATGGCCCAAGAGATGGCCCAAGATGTGGCCCAGGATATGGCCCAGGAGATGGCCCAGAATATGGCCCAGGAAATGGTGAAGCAGATGGTGGAATAGGAGGCTGAGTCGGCTGTGTAGGAGGAGATGGCACAGCAAATGGTGAAGGGAAAAAATGATACAGCCCAGGTGACTGAGTAGTGCTGATAGGGGTGGTAGGCTGTACATGAGAAGGAGATGGCCCACCAGATGGTGAAGAATATGGCCCGGTAGATGGATGTGAAGGTGAAATCATCACATTCTGCATATATGTGGCAATGTCCTCCCTCCACCTTTCACTCATTTTCTGTATGAGTGCCTCCTCTTGTTCCTTCATCGATCTCCTATAGTGCGTACGAGGTACGTGCCCAAAAGCCTTGGTATAGCCAACATTAACACCCCCAAACGTAACAGCGACCCGATGATCTGGCTTCTCTCCAAGAGCCATAAAAAGGGCGTCTTCTGTTACGAACCGGAATGAATCACCCTTGGCTTGCTTCTCCTTGTACTCCAACTGCCCAAAAAGCAAGTTAACAGTAATAATGTAGTTAATAAATGAAAAAATATTCATGTCAAACTAAAAGTTAATTATAATGATATACATACGTATTTGTCAGCTGCTTTCTTTGTTTCCTCATCTGGAATGAATCTCTGTTTAGTAACAGGATCTTTCTTATGCATCGCGCACCACCAATCATCACCCCGGTTAAAACTGGAGGACACCGAGGAGGATGGTGTACTAGAAGACGATCCAGAATCAAAACTAGGTGGACCGAATTTCTCCTGCCTCCACAACTCTCTAGCATCTCCATAACTCCTCTGACCTAAGTGGTGATGATGTGTGTTCTTCTTTGCGCTCTCAAGCGCCTTTTCTCGCTTTTTCTGCAAAATAAAAAAACACATTAAGTTAGTATAATATTATTTAAATCAATAAAACCAAGTTAATAATAAGAATATAAACTTACTATAGCATGATCTGACATCTTTTCTTTGAAAGTGGCCCAATCCTCCTTCTTGATGTGCTTGTATACGTCTCGCGGACTATCACCTAACTTCTCTTTCTTTGATCTAACTCTCGTCATTGTTATCCAACCAGATACCAATTTGCTCTTAAAATCCCTCCATCTAACGTTCACAACAGATAAGTAGAGCTTCTTGTATCGAACCTCGTCGGGAATGTGAAACATGTTCTGTTTTTCAAAATAGGCTAAAATGACTAATTTTGGTTCCAACTAGTCTATATGTTGTATTTTCAATAAATCTACCTATAAATACATCAAACTAAGTATATGATATGTTAGAGTTGTTTATAACTTAAACTAGCATGAAAGAAGTCATTTTCATTCATTTGGGAAGAAAAGGCCCGAAATGGCCTAAAAGGGCTAATTTTGGTTCCAACTAGTCTATATGTTGTATTAGCAATCAAATCTACCTATAAATACATCAAACTAAGTATATATGATATGTTAGAGTTGTTTACAACTTAAACTAGCATGAAACAAGTCATTTTCATTCATTTGGGAAGAAAAAGGCCCGAAATGGCCTAAAAGGCTAATTTTGGTTCCTAACTTGTCTATATGTTGTTTTAGCAATCAAATCTACATATAAATACATCAAACTAAGTATATGATATGTATAGGTGTTTACAACTTAAACTAGCATGAAACAAGTCATTTTCATTCATTTGGGAAGAAAAAGGCCCGAAATGGCCTAAAAGGGCTAATTTTGGTTCCAACTAGTCTATATGTTGTATTTGCAATCAAATCTACCTAAATACATCAAACTAAGTATATATGATATGTTAGGTGTTTACAACTTAAACTAGCATGAAACAAGTCATTTTCATTCATTTGGGAAGAAAAAGGCCCGAAATGGCCTAAAAGGCTAATTTTGGTTCCAACTAGTCTATATGTTGTATTTGCAATCAAATCTACCTATAAATACATCAAAATAAGTATATATGATATGTTAGGTGTTTACAACTTAAACTAGCATGAAACAAGTCATTTTCATTCATTTGGGAAGAAAAAGGCCCGAAATGGCCTAAAAGGGCTAATTTTGGTTCCAACTAGTCTATATGTTGTATTTGCAATCAAATCTACCATAAATACATCAAAATAAGTATATATGATATGTTAGAGTGTTTACAACTTAAACTAGCATGAAACAAGTCATTTTCATTCATTTGGGAAGAAAAAGGCCCGAAATGGCCTAAAAGGCTAATTTTGGTTCCAACTTGTCTATATGTTGTATTAGCAATCAAATCTACCTATAAATACATAAACTAAGTATATATGATATGTTAGAGTTGTTTAAACTTAAACTAGCATGAAACAAGTCATTTTCATTCATTTGGGAAGAAAAAGGCCCGAAATGGCCTAAAAGGGCTAATTTTGGTTCCAACTAGTCTATATTGTATTTGCAATCAAGTCTACCTATAAATACATCAAAATAAGTATATATGATATGTTAGGTGTTTACAACTTAAACTAGCATGAAACAAGTCATTTTCATTCATTTGGGAAGAAAAAGGCCCGAAATGGCCTAAAAGGCTAATTTTGGTTCCAACTAGTCTATATGTTGTATTTGCAATCAAATCTACCTATAAATACATCAAACTAAGTATATATGATATGTTAGAGTGTTTAAACTTAAACTAGCATGAAACAAGTCATTTTCATTCATTTGGGAAGAAAAAGGCCGAAATGGCCTAAAAGGCTAATTTTGGTTCCAACTAGTCTATAGTTGTATTTGCAATCAAATCTACCTATAAATAATCAAACTAAGTATATATGATATGTTAAGAGTGTTTACACTTAAACTAGCATGAAACAAGTCATTTTCATTCATTTGGAAGAAAAGGCCCGAAATGGCCTAAAAGGCTAATTTTGGTTCCAACTAGTCTATATGTTGTATTTGCAATCAAGTCTACCTATAAATACATCAAAATAAGTATATATGATATGTTAGGTGTTTACAACTTAAACTAGCATGAAACAAGTCATTTTCTCATTTTGGGAAGAAAAAGGCCCGAAATGGCCTAAAAGGGTAATTTTGGTTCCAACTGTCTATATGTTGTATTGCATCAAATCTACCTATAAATACATCAAACTAAGTATATATGATATGTGAGAGTTGTTTATAACTTAAACTAGCATGAAACAAGTCATTTTCAATCATTTGGGAAGAAAAAGGCCCGAAATGGCCTAAAAGATGCTTGTTTGTTCCAACTAGTCTATATGTTGTATTGCAATCAAATCTACCTATAAATACATCAAACTAAGTATATAATATGTTAGAGGTATTTACAACTTAAACTAGCATGAAACAAGTCATTTTCATTCATTTGGGAAGAAAAAGGCCAAGCCTAAAAGGGCTAATTTTGGTTCCAACTAGTCTATATGTTGTATTTGAATCAAATCTACCTATAAATACATTAAACTAATTTATAATATGTTTGAGTTGTTTACCATAGTGTCTGTCCACATCACATCCAACAAGGTAGGAGAAATGTGTCTCCATGACCAGTTGATGTTCAGCTTCCGTATAGAAAGACCGATCCAAACACCATACTTGGCTCGCCATGGACCTAGTAAAGAAACAATTAAAAATCCAAATATGAAATTGTAATAAGCTAAGTATGATAAAATACATCTATTTACCTGTTGGTCTTCCCAAATCATCGAACTCTAAGACCATATCTCCTGTGTTGTGGAGATTCATCGTGGGACCTCGTTTACTCTTTCGTGTTGCCTTTGGATTCCCACTTGACTTCTTCCCGCTCCCCTGTGCACCATAATATGTAGTGGTCTGACCTGAACCTAAAATCAAAATAAGAAAATTAAATTAGAGAACGAACAAGTAAATTACATAATGAATGTTAAAAAATTGAAATAAACGCGAACCTGAGGGGTGGCTGCCCATCACCTGTCACCTCAATGCCAAGTAAAGCATTCCTATCAGCCTCTAGCTCAAATCTCTCCATCCACTCATCTAACGCATCTGCATCACGATCACTGGCCTCTCCCTGGTCAGGCTCCTTTTCTGGGTGAAAAGGGGCATCAGAATCCGATGAATGCTCGCTCGAATCGTCACTAGCCATATCTGTAGCATATAGATAGAAACAAGAAATAGTGTTAAGAAATTTAAAACAATATACATCATCACATTATTGTAACAAAATTCAAAACAAGCCAAATTACTCTTATAGAACATTTTTTACCTTTAATTTTGTTCAATAGGTTGCTCAATGACTGTTATACCTTCTTGGTGATCCATTCGCATGTAACTATTTTCAGTATCAATCACATTCATCATATCTCATTTGGGATTGAGAAAGGGGGGATGTCATCAAACTTATCATATTCTTCTTCGTCGTCAACATCACCACTCCTAAAATTCGCCTTTTACCATTAACAACAATGCACCACTGAGTGTCTACAGGATCAGATACATAGAACACTTGTTTTGCTTGCGATGCGAGGATAAAAGGTTCTTCAGTGTCACGCAGACGACTCATATTGACCAGAGTAAAACCGCACTCATCCTTTTGCAAACCACGTCTATTATCCGCCCACTTGCATCGAAAAATAGGCATAGTGAAGTCACAATAATCGAGCTCCCATATTTCTTGAATGATCCCATAATATGATTGTGTAGCATCAATCGGAGTTTTATCCTTTGCACTCGCATACTCCCTAGATGATGCAATCGTTGAAACCCCACAATTCTGGACCACCTTTGATTTCTTATCCTGACGTTCAGTGTAAAAGGTATAACCATTGATATCATATCCTTCATAGGAGTTAAAACTGTCACGTGGACCATATGCCAACCACTTAATTGTATCAGGTACATGATGGTTGTTTGCAGACAATTCACCGATTACTTTATTGTGAAACCAGTCAATGAACGACCTGTTATGCTCATTCATCAATGCCCTCTCCCCTTTTGACGGATTTTTGTGACGCAATTCACGCATATGTCTTTCTAAGTATGGATTAACTTCAGTAACATGGTGCAACACAAAAAGATGAGCTTTATGCAACTCATCCAATGAAGGTGCAATATGTCGCATTCCGACCCCACCTTTGCCTTCTAATCTACCCTCGTGTCTCGACTTTGGAAGACCTATCGTCACAGCCTTAGCAAAATAAGAAGAACAATATCCTCCAACCTCTTCGGCAATTGTTCCTTGAATAATACTCGCCTCTGGTCTTGCTGGATTCTTCACTTTCTTTTTCAAAGAACCCATATGTCTCTCAAAAGGGTATGCCCATCTTAAAAACACAGGACCACACAGCTTAATCTCCCTTACCAAATGAAGGACTAAGTGAACCATAATGTCAAAAAAAGAAGGTGGAAAATACATCTCAAATTGACAAAGTGTGATCACCACCTCATTTTGCAAAGCATCCAACCTATCAGGATCAAGTACCTTGTTGCATATGGTATTGAAAAATGAACACAACCTCGTGATAGCAAGTCTGACATGTTTTGGAAGAATCCCGCGTATTGCAATCGGCAAAAACACTTGCATCATCACATGACAGTCATGAGATTTCAACCCAATTAATTTCAGATCAGTCATGGAAACAAGTCTTCTCATGTTAGATGAGTATCCAGTGGGAACCTTAATACCGTATAAACACTCACAGAACAATCGTTTCTCTTTCCTAGACAATGTATAGCAAGCTGGAGGCAAATACGTTGTTGTTCCCTTTCCTTTCTTAGCCTTTTCCTTAACCTTTGGCCATAAATTAGGCCGAATCTTCAATTTCTCCATATCTCTACGAACCTTAAGACCATCCTTAGTCTTTCCTGGCATATTCAACAGAGTACCGATAATTGCATCACAAACATTTTTTTCAATATGCATTACGTCGAGACAATGTCTAACTGGTAAATATTTCCAATAAGGAAGTCTCCAGAATATAGACTCTTTTTTCCAAACGACACCATCGTCTTCCGAAGGTTTAACCCCCTTACCAAATATTGTTCCCATCCCCTTAACACGATTATAAACTTCTTTTCCAGTTAACGGTATAGGAGCTGGACCATTTTCAACAAACCCGTTAAATGGTGCTTTTTTCTTTCGATATGGATGAGAACTATGTAGGAATTGCCTATTAATGATATAGACATGTTTCCCACAATGTGGCAAATGTGTAGCCTCCATGCCATTCTCACAAATGGGACATGCCTTTTTCCCTTTGACCTTATACCCCGATAAATTCCCATAAGCAGGATAATCATTT
Organism: Beta vulgaris subsp. vulgaris; assembly: GCF_026745355.1. Taxonomy (NCBI): domain Eukaryota; kingdom Viridiplantae; phylum Streptophyta; class Magnoliopsida; order Caryophyllales; family Amaranthaceae; genus Beta; species Beta vulgaris. The sequence goes on from NC_079208.1 coordinate 12,061,890, forward strand.
ATAGTACAGAATAGCATAGCACGAAGCCTGAAATCTTCGTTAGAATACGCATCAAACACCATAACACCTTCGTCCCACATCTTTTTGAGATCTTCGATGAGAGGTGCAAGATATATGTCTATATCATTTCCCGGCTGCTTAGGCCCAGAAATTAAAAGAGACAACATAATATACTTCCGCTTCATGCCATGGAGGAAGATTGTATATCACTAAAAGAACAGGCCAAGTGCTATGTTGACTACTCAAAGTACCGTAAGGATTCATTCCGTCCGTACACAATGCAAGTCTCAAGTTCCTAGCTTCCTGACCAAAGTCTCTATATCTGGAATCGATAGCTTTCCATTGAGGAGAATTCTGGATGCCTAAGCATCCCATCTTTCTTTCTGCGATCAGCATGCCATCTTAGGTTTTGTGCATCTTCTTTAATAGAAAAGAGCCTCCTAAACCTTGGCACAACTGGAAGATACCACAACACTTTCGCAGAAGGCCCAGTATTGCCCGGTCCGGGACAACCCCATCCGGCAATTTGTAGCGGGACTTACCACACCTCGGGCATTCATAAAGGTCCGCATACTCATTTCGATACAACATGCAATCATTCGGACATGCATCGATGCGCTCATATTCCAAACCCAAAGGACACATTAATTTTTTGGCATAGTAGGTAGATTTTGGTAACAAATTACCCTCAGGAAACATATCATGTAAAGCTTCTAAGAGTTCTGTGAAGCCTACATCAGTCAAATTATGTTTCGCTTTTATGTTGAAAAGAGTTAAAATCCCACTCAATTGAGTGTATTTTGTACACCCTGGATAAAGGGGTTTCCCAGCAGCTTCAGACAAACTGTCAAACACTCGTGGCCGCTCATTAAAATGGTCACGAGCCCCTTCCAACATCTCACCTATTCGATCACCAAACTCTTCATCCTCAGTGTCACTATTATCTCCGTTGTCATTTTCATCACCTACTACATCATCACCTTCAATCCTAACATGATCTTCTACCACAACTTCATTCTCAACCCCGACATTCGACATATCAATTTCTAATGAATTACTAGTGCCAACATCAACATTAACCCTATCCTGAGTATATTTTCCCTGCTCACCATGCCATAACCAAATATAATACTCAGCCCTAAATCCACGACGGATAAGATGATCCCTTATGGTCCTAATATCAGAAATCATATTCACATTGTAGCAATCAACACATGGACAATAAATCTCAGCCTCGCAAGTAAGTTGTTGATATTCTACAGCACGTTTACAAAACTCATTCACACCTTATACGAACTCCAACGTATTCCGCTTTCCATACATCCAACTTCGATCCATTTCTAAAAACCCAACACATACATATATACAAATTATTATCAATTTAAAATTCACATAACTCCAACACATACAACAAACTAATATTCAATGCATGCTTCCATTGGGTCCTTATCACTCCAACCTAACCCATCCTTAAACGTCCAATCCCACTAGTGAATGCATGTATCATCTTTGATTCTAAGTAAAATTCGGCAGCATTTCCCTTCAGTTCTCCAAGTACACGATAAAGATAATTGTTTATCTTATATGTACCCGGAGAACAAATTAGGGAAATGACTAACCGTATTTCACTTAGAATCAAAGAATCAACACACATTCACCACCTAAGTGAGATGTGACGTTTAAGAACAGTCCCAAAACGGGGACTATTCAAGACTTACTCCTAATGAGTAAGTCTTGAACGGGTATCTAGGCAATATGATGTACATAAAAACAATCGCATTCAAGCGATTCCAAATATTCACCAAACAATAATCGCATTCAAGCGATTTCAAGTTATCATCAAACAAAAAATACCAAACCATTCCTTAGATTTCCCTTCCCCTCCCATTGGTAAGTCTATCAATATAAAGGCATTGCATTCATATCAATTTAAACAAAGAATTACAAAAACAAATCCCGTATAACATATTAGGGCATACAAAAACTAAAGCAAAATTATCACAAAATCAGTTTTTAATACTCAAATCTTATAACTAAGCATATATATACTCTATACTAATCATTTTAAACTACAATTTATTAAAACACTAATTAAGAAAAATTTACAAAAAAACTAACCTAAGATGACAAAACGGCGAGGAACAAGCTTGAATGCACCGGAAATTCTGAGGAGAGGCGCCGGAGGAGAAGTGCCGGAGGAGAAGCCGGAAAATTGAAGTGGCGCCGGTGAAAACCAAGCACTGAATACCGGAGTCGATTCGCTGTAGCAACGAAGGAGAGAGGCGGTGGAGGAGAACTGCCGGACCGAAACGCCGGAAAACGAAGGGGGGACGCCGGAATGTTGTTGCGAAATCGCCGGAAAACCGAACGTGTCGGTGGAGGAGAGAGAGAGAGAGAGAGTGTGAGGGGGTCGAAAGTTTGAGAGACTGTGAGAGAGTTTGAGAGACTGTGAGAGAGTTTGAGAGTGTGAGGGGGTCGAAACCCGCGTCCCTTTTTTTTTTGGATTGCCAGCGAATATTGCTGCGGTTTCCACGTGGCAACCGCAACAATATATTAAAAAAATTTTTTAATATATTGCTGCGGTTTCCACGTGGAAACCGCAGCAATATTCGCTGCTAAGGGCCCACATGTTTTTCAAAATTTGCCCGTTGAATAATATTGCTGCGGTTTTTGGCGGAAAATCGCAGCAATATTGTAATTTTCAATTTTTTTTTCTTTTTGCGTGTTACATTGCTGCGTACAGGTAATACCGCAGCAATATCAGCGCAGCAAATAGCATTTATTCTACTAGTGAAGTTCAGATAAGTTGCAATCAGGGTAATAAGTTCCAATTAAGTCCAATAAGGTCCAATAAGTTCCAATCAGGTGCAATAAATTCCAATCAGGTCCAATAAGTTCCAATCAGGTCTAATCAGGTCCAATAAGGTCCAAATAGTCAATGTTCAATAAACATTTGTATTATTGTTCATTATTTTACTATTCATAATTTCATATCACTATTAGCTGATTATGTTATTATTAGAATTTTAATTAAAGTACCACAATGATTATATAGTATTATACTTGTATTAGTGTGCATTATTTTATTAAATATTTGTATTATTGTCTATTATTTTATTATTCATATTACGATTAGCTGATTATGTTATTATTAGAACTTTTTATTAAAGTACCACAATGTAAAGTATTATACTTGTATTATTGTCTATTATTTGATTATTCGTATTACTATTAGCTAATTATATTATTATTAAATAATATTATAATCATGGTCAAATAATTAAGGTTAACAATAATAATCATTATAATATTTTGCAATTCTTCTTTAAAGAAGGATTTAATGCATTCTACCACCTTCAAGTAAATGAAAGTGGAGTGAGAATTTTTCATATGTTCCCATTTTAACTTGTTAGCAATAAATGTTAATCAACTTTTGATTTTCTACTAGTGTTTATAAAATCAAAATAAGACAATTAGATATATTAGTGGTGAAAGTTATGTATAGGCAAATATATAAATAGTAAATTTTTTGTTAAATTAATTATCATAAGAGATAATTAATAATAATAATTTTTAAAGGACGAATTTTAATAATTATTACTTCATAATAAATTTGAGGGTAGTATTTACGTTAGAGGTAATATTTATGTTATTAATGGTCAAATATATAAATAGTAAATTTTTTTGTTAAATTAATTATCATAAGAGATAATTAATAATAATAATAATAATTTTTTAAAGGACGAATTTTAATAATTATTACTTCATAATAAATTTTGAGGGTAGTATTTACGTTAGGGTAATATTTATGTTATTAATGGTCAATTTTTTGTCTAATAAGGTCAAATAAGTTTCAATCAGGTCCAATAAGGTCTAATAAGTTTCAATCAGGTCCAATAAGGTCTAATAAGTTTAAATCAGGGCTAATAAGGTCTAATAAGTTTAAATAACGTTAATAAGTTCCAATAAGTTCCAATAAGTTCCAATCAGGTTCAATCGGGTCCAATAAGTTGAATCAGGTTCAATCAGGTTTAATAAGTTCCAATAAGTTCAGTTCAGGTTCAAAGTTCAGTTCAAATAAGCTCAGATAAGTTTAGGGTCAATAAGTTGAAGAGAAGTGCCGGAGGAGAAGCACCGGAAAAATTGAAGTGGCGCCGGTGAAAACCAAGCACTGAATACCGGAGTCGATTCGCTGTAGCAACGAAGGAAAGAGGCGGCGGAGGAGAACTGCCGGACCGAAACGCCGGAAAACGAAGGGGGGATGCCGGAATGTTGTTGCGAAATCGCCGGAAGACCGAACGTGTCGCCGGAGGAGAGAGAGAGAGAGAGTGTGAGGGGGTCGAAAGTTTGAGAGACTGTGAGAGAGTTTGAGAGTGTGAGGGGGTCGAAATCCGCATCCCTTTTTTTTTGGATTGCCAGCGAATATTGCTGCGGTTTCCACGTGGCAACCGCAGCAATATATTAAAAAATAATTTTTTAATATATTGTTGCGGTTTCCACGTGGAAACCGCAGCAATATTCGCTGCTAAGGCCCCACATGTTTTTCAAAATTTGCCCGTTGAATAATATTGCTGCGATTTTTGGCTGGAAACCGCAGCAATATTGTAATTTTCAATTTTTTTTTTCTTTTTACGTGTTATATTGCTGCGTACAGGTAATACCGCAGTAATATCAGCTGTAACAGCCCGGATTCTCCCGACCAGCTTACAGAGTATTAAGCACAGCGAAAGAGACTCTGGTCGAGACAACCCGAACTATTACCATCACACTCACCGAACTACATCGGAGAGTGTGGAACTCAATTCCCAACTCTATTCAAATAAATTAACTATTATAACTATGCTCTGATTCTCAGACTCTATTCTCATGAATTTCTACAGAAAATCCGGCAGAGTTTCCTTTGAAAATAGGACAACGCTAAGGCGAAAAATAATATGAACCTGTTACAATTTTAATAAATAAAATATTTTCAAATCCCAAAGCTCAACAATCTTAACGCTTTCGCGGAGCAACAACCAGCAGAGAATCAGGAGCACTTAGCTAGCGATTCTTAAATAAAGAAAATATATTATAGAAATTAAACGATTAACTATTACAAATGGAGCGTCCTCACTTCAATAACAAATATAATACTGCATCATCTCGTATCAGCTTCAACTTGCAAAAGAATAACTCACGGCTTCAACCTGAAACATTTAAGATACTGCCACCCACCAAGTGACAGGCCACAGAAATGACAAAACAACATATACACATCAGCAAAGCTGAGTACTAAACCCGTAAATAAGAGTAACACATGCTTTGGTGATTTTTACTTGAAAACGACTCAGCAGTCAACATAATCACATTGTCATAACATGCATCACATCAACTCATGTTGACAACATATTTATACATCTTTATCTAATTGTTCCTTTTTCTACTACATCGTCATTCAATAACAGCAAACCCAACAATGTGACTTCAAACAAACTTGTAACAAATACATATGTCATATAAAACTAATTACTTCCTTTCAACATATCACGATCCCATATAAGAAATCTAGGTTTACCAACTTTGATATATGCAATATACTTAATTCCTTTAATTCATTTCTTATCAGAAATCCAAACTTATGTTTTCATACTCTATCAATCATTCTTCTATATCGTCCTACACAAACCCTTATCAGGCAACAAATAACACAACTTCTTTCATCATAACGATTCCTTATCGGGAATCCAATAACGAGATACGATTCCTCATCGGGAATTCACACAACAAGATACGATTCCTTATCGGGAATCTAACGTTAGTATCACTTACCATGATATGCCTCCTTATCAGGAAACCAATATCAATATTCATATTCATATACTGAATAAGCATTCTTTACTTACCTGATATGATTCCTTATCGGAATCCGATATCGAAACAACTTACCACATAAGATTCCTTATCGGAATCCATTAACATATAACTTTCATACTTTGAAATAACATTCCTTTTAACCAGGGAAAGAGAACGCGGCGGAGAGACAAAGCTTACACTCCGACAGTGGGGTCGTCTCCCAACCATTCACTTTACTTTTGGCCAATAACCGCGACTAGTCCGGAGTACATTTTCCGCTGATTTCATCAGCCATCCACAGGTTTCACATTACCTGATATAACGCCCGATTATCGCCCCACAGAGCAATGGGCAGTTTTCCCTGTGGGGCCCCCAAGGTTCACAGTCCATGGGGCACTGTTCATGTCACCTCATCCGTCGACTCAGACGAGGCTACTTTCCCCTTTTATCTTCCTTTCGAGTATCGTTCCTAACTTAATCAGATCATTCATATAACTCATCAACTAGCTTTAGTAACTATAAGCAATTGTTGCATAACCAACCACACTAGAAAACTTCACATTAAGAAGTTATGATTACCACAACTCATAAGCAATCATATCTGATCAATACCAACAACAATGGCAAATGGTCTCTCAGCTAGAATTAACTAACGAGAGAGTTAACTTACACATCACACTCCAGGTCATTAATCAAAGGTTGATTAATGAAACCAATCAGTTTTGATTCATACTATACCATTAGTGAAACTCCAAGTAACATGTTTACCAACAAACTCAACTACAACCCGCGGCTATAATCCTATAGAACGAGTTTATCTCATTACTAATTAGGAAACCATTCCATTATTTGATTGGGACTTCTTCAATTAATCCACAACCTATATTTTCATTTATGTAGTTAAACACACGCACTAATTGACTTTAGTGAATCACTAGTCAATTAAGCCGACTTTATTATCTTATTCCGTTTATAGTTATGGAACTAAAATACTTTATTAACCATATCTTCATTAATCTAATCCGTAGTTAAAGTGGACTAATCCTCGTACTCTTCTTATTATTAGTAGTAATTAGTTAATCCTCTCTTCGACTTCATGTAGGTTATTACTTAGGTTGACTCATTTAAACAGTATACTCAAACTATTATTCCACATAACATCTTTGATAACTCTAGTCAGATTCTGTTATCTTTACCTTATTGCAAACTTTCATCTAATTAGTCTTCTTTATAGACTTATACCCAACCAATTCTAGAACGTTTAGCTATAAATAGAATACTATCACACACTTACCACATCAGTCCACTTATTAATATAATACATACTTTGACAAAATGATAAGCTACAATTAGAATTCTTATTATATACTAGGTATATCACCTTTCCACAATTCAGTGAACTTCCATCAACGACAACATAAGAAAACCTTTCATATATCATATAAACAAAATCAACAACATAATTTCACTTCAATACTATTAAGTAATATCAATTATCATTCCTCATTATTCTTAATATAAACTATTTTATTAATCTAAATGATAACCTCCCATCGAAGAAGTAGTTCACTTAGGATTACTTACTATTCATCTTAGCTAAATATAAGGTTTATATTACTTAAACTTAATAGATACATTTACCAAGCTAATTTAAAGAACTCTCATATTCATAAATCCTTTTCAAAGCCAACATTACACCAACTTAATTTATCATCTATAAAAGGAGCTTGTCTAATCTATGTTTACCACCAACAATTTACAAATCACTATCCTTATATGTTGTCTCTACTAAACTTATTAACATCAATTAGTGATACAAAATATTCAACCAACTAAGAAATCTCATAAGTTTAATTAAACTATGTGATCAGAGACGAATAAATTATCCTTCTCATTCCCTAATAATAGTCTTCTATGTGTAGATCATTGCGTTTCAACTCCTTAACCCAATCCTAGGATTTCACCTCATTAACATTAGTAACATCAATAACAATTTCTAATAAATAGCCATTTAAAGAAATGAATTCAAGTAGCTTTTCTTAGTTGAAATGAGTTTAAGAAAGAACCGACATTTCTATTTTACAAAAACCACTACACGAGATTTTAATAAGTGAACTAATCAAGGAAATTGTAGCCTTTCATCACAATAACTTACAAGTAATACCAATTACAATTTAAATTATACACTGATTCATAAATAACTTCACCAAAATGAAACCATAAACCGAAAATCATTAGCAACATAGAAAATGAATCAGATTCCACAACATAAACCACCAAACACAATCAATCCATCCTTATATGAATTATCATCAGGTGCTATTAAATCAGATTTTGATAAAATCAACACTAATATCATGAAGCAAACCACCACACAACACAATCGATTGAAAATAAGAATTCACGTCCAACAATAATGAAGTATCATCAACTATAATCACCATTATCAACACATAAATCATCAATCACTATTGACAAACAACAAGAAAAGGAACAAAGAACAAAGGAGGGGGATTAGTACCGACAAGAGGGGCTGCCCAGTGGCAGCACCACCACCAACCATGAGCGCGGAGAACACAGAGGCGGAGAATCGGAGCTCCGGCGAGCTATGACTCGCGGTCGCCAAAGCAGAACGACGGCACCACCACCACAATACAGCAGCAACGAAAGGAGAGACTTAGAAATGCTTACAGTAGCAGCACCGACAAGACAACAGGGGAGAGAGAGAATTCCGACGAGCGGCAGAACCGGTAAAGCGGCAACAAGCAATCGGTGCGTCGCGCGTCTGGCGTCGCGAGTGGCGTTCGTCGAGCCTCGAAGACCTGGCAACACTGAATAGCGAAAACATAGGATGACGAGCGAAACTCCGTTAATAGGGAACACGCCGGCAAGATCGGAAAACTACGACGACATCCGGCGAGAGGAGAGAAGAAGAAATCACGGGGTTAGAGAGATGCAGGGCAATAAGGGTTTCACGGGGTTTTGGGGGTTTGGGTTCTCACGAGTTTTGGGGGTTTTCTTTGGGGTTGGAAGGTACGAGAAAGAACAGGGGGTTTGGGATCTTATTTTCAATTTTTGACCGACTAAAAGGAAATAGGAGTTTTGGGTTTTTATTTTGGGAAAAATACAAATCAACTAGTTGCACATAAAACTCAATATATAAATTACTAGTAATAATAACTTCATAAAATTAAATTAAATAATTATTTTACAATACGACAAATAAATTTCATACTCCATAACTCAAATAAAATAAGAATTTTTGAAACATAATTAACTTAATAATTATAATTAACATTTAATTAAACGCACTTAAAAATAGGCTATTACATCAGCGCAGCAAATAGCATTTATTCTACTAGTGAAGTTCAGATAAGTTGCAATCAGGGTAATAACTTCCAATTAAGTCCAATAAGGTCCAATAAGTTCCAATCAGGTGCAATAAATTCCAATCAGGTCCAATAAGTTCCAATCAGGTCTAATCAGGTCCAATAAGGTCCAAATAGTCAATGTTCAATAAACATTTGTATTATTATTCATTATTTTACTATTCATAATTTCATATCACTATTAGCTGATTATGTTATTATTAGAATTTTAATTAAAGTACCACAATGATTATATAGTATTATACTTGTATTAGTGTGTATTATTTTATTAAATATTTGTATTATTGTCTATTATTTTATTATTCATATTACGATTAGCTGATTATGTTATTATTAGAACTTTTTATTAAAGTACCACAATGTAAAGTATTATACTTGTATTATTGTCTATCATTTGATTATTCGTATTACTATTAGCTAATTATATTATTATTAAATAATATTATAATCATGGTCAAATAATTAAGGTTAACAATAATAATCATTATAATATTTTGCAATTCTTCTTTAAATAAAGATTTAATGCATTCTACCACCTTTAAGTAAATGAAAGTGGAGTGAGAATTTTTCATATGTTCCCATTTTAACTTGTTAGCAATAAATGTTAATCAACTTTTGATTTTCTACTAGTGTTTTATAAAATCAAAATAAGACTATTAGATATATTAGTGGTGAAAGTTATGTATAGGCAAATATATAAATAGTAAATTTTTTTGTTAAATTAATTATCATAAGAGATAATTAATAATAATAATAATAATTTTTTAAAGGACGAATTTTAATAATTATTACTTCATAATAAATTTTGAGGGTAGTATTTACGTTAGGGGTAATATTTATGCTATTAATGGTCAAATATATAAATAGTAAATTTTTTTGTTAAATTAATTATCATAAGAGATAATTAATAATAATAATAATAATTTTTTAAAGGACGAATTTTAATAATTATTACTTCATAATAAATTTTGAGGGGTAGTATTTACGTTAGGGGTAATATTTATGTTATTAATGGTCAAATATATAAATAGTAAATTTTTTTGTTAAATTAATTATCATAAGAGATAATTAATAATAATAATAATTTTTTAAAGGACGAATTTTTATAATTATTACTTCATAATAAATTTTGAGGGGTAGTATTTACGTTAGGAGTAATATTTATGTTATTAATGGTCAATTTTTTTGTCTAATAAGGTCAAATAAGTTTCAATCAGGTCCAATAAGGTCTAATAAGTTTCAATCAGGTCCAATAAGGTCTAATAAGTTTCAATCAGGGCTAATAAGGTCTAATAAGTTTCAATAAGGTTAATAAGTTCCAATAAGGTCCAATAAGTTCCAATCAGGTTCAATCGGGTCCAATAAGTTGAATCAGGTTCAATCAGGTTTAATAAGTTCCAATAAGTTCAGTTCAGGTTCAAAGTTCAGTTCAAATAAGCTCAGATAAGTTTGGGTCAATAAGTTGAAGAGAAGTGCCGGAGGAGAAGCACCGGAAAAATTGAAGTGGCGCCGGTGAAAACCAAGCACTGAATACCGGAGTCGATTCGCTGTAGCAACGAAGGAGAGAGGCGGCAGGAGAACTGCCGGACTGAAACGCCGGAAAACGAAGGGGGGAGCCGGAATGTTGTTGCGAAATCGCCGGAAGACCGAACGTGTCGCCGAAGGAGAGAGAGAGAGAGTGTGAGGGGGTCGAAAGTTTGAGAGACTATGAGAGAGTTTGAGAGTGTGAGGGGGTCGAAACCCGCGTCCCTTTTTTTTTGGATTGCCAGCGAATATTGCTGCGGTTTCCACGTGGCAACCGCAGCAATATATTAAAAAATAATTTTTTAATATATTGCTGCGGTTTCCACGTGGAAACCGCAAGCAATACTCCTGCTAAGGGCCACATGTTTTTCAAAATTTGCCCGTTGAATAATATTGCTGCGGTTTTTGGCGGGAAACCGCAGCAATATTGTAATTTTTCAATTTTTTTTTCTTTTTGCGTGTTATATTGCTGCGTACAGGTAATACCGCAGCAATATCAGCGCAGCAAATAGCATTTATTCTACTAGTGAAGTTCAGATAAGTTGCAATCAGGGTAATAAGTTCCAATTAAGTCCAATAAGGTCCAATAAGTTCCAATCAGGTGCAATAAATTCCAATCAGGTCCAATAAGTTCCAATCAGGTCTAATCAGGTCCAATAAGGTCCAAATAGTCAATGTTCAATAAACATTTGTATTATTGTTCATTATTTTACTATTCATAATTTCATATCACTATTAGCTGATTATGTTATTATTAGAATTTTAATTATAGTACCACAATGATTATATAGTATTATACTTGTATTAGTGTGTATTATTTTATTAAATATTTGTATTATTGTCTATAATTTAATTATTCATATTACGATTAGCTGATTATGTTATTATTAGAACTTTTTATTAAAGTACCACAATGTAAAGTATTATACTTGTATTATTGTCTATCATTTGATTATTCGTATTACTATTAGCTAATTATATTATTATTAATATTATAATCATGGTCAAATAATTAAGGTTAACAATAATAATCATTATAATATTTTGCAATTCTTCTTTAAATAAAGATTTAATGCATTCTACCACCTTTAAGTAAATGAAAGTGGAGTGAGAATTTTTCATATGTTCCCATTTTAACTTGTTAGCAATAAATGTTAATCAACTTTTGATTTTCTACTAGTGTTTTATAAAATCAAAATAAGACTATTAGATATATTAGTGGTGAAAGTTATGTATAGGCAAATATATAAATAGTAAATTTTTTTTTGTTAAATTAATTATCATAAGAGATAATTAATAATAATAATAATAATAATTTTTTAAAGGACGAATTTTAATAATTATTACTTCATAATAAATTTTGAGGGGTAGTATTTACGTTAGGGGTAATATTTATGCTATTAATGGTCAAATATATAAATAGTAAATTTTTTTTGTTAAATTAATTATCATAAGAGATAATTAATAATAATTATAATTTTTTAAAGGACGAATTTTAATAATTATTACTTCATAATAAATTTTGAGGGGTAGTATTTACGTTAGGGGTAATATTTATGTTATTAATGGTCAAATATATAAATAGTAAATTTTTTTGTTAAATTAATTATCATAAGAGATAATTAATAATAATAATAATAATTTTAAAGGACGAATTTTTATAATTATTACTTCATAATAAATTTTGAGGGGTAGTATTTACGTTAGGGGTAATATTTATGTTATTAATGGTCAATTTTTTTGTCTAATAAGGTCAAATAAGTTTCAATCAGGTCCAATAAGGTCTAATAAGTTTCAATCAGGTCCAATAAGGTCTAATAAGTTTCAATCAGGGCTAATAAGGTCTAATAAGTTTCAATAACGTTAATAAGTTCCAATAAGGTCCAATAAGTTCCAATCAGGTTCAATCGGGTCCAATAAGTTGAATCAGGTTCAATCAGGTTTAATAAGTTCCAATAAGTTCAGTTCAGGTTCAAAGTTCAGTTCAAATAAGCTCAGATAAGTTTAGGGTCAATAAGTTGAAGAGAAGTGCCGGAGGAGAAGCACCGGAAAAATTGAAGTGGCGCCGGTGAAAACCAAGCACTGAATACCGGAGTCGATTCGCTGTAGCAACGAAGGAGAGAGGCGGCGGAGGAGAACTGTCGGACTGAAACGCCGGAAAACGAAGGGGGGATGCCGGAATGTTGTTGCGAAATCGCCGGAAGACCGAACGTGTCGCCGAAGGAGAGAGAGAGAGAGTGTGAGGGGGTCGAAAGTTTGAGAAACTGTGAGAGAGTTTGAGAGTGTGAGGGGGTCGAAACCCGCGTCCCTTTTTTTTTGGATTGCCAGCGAATATTGCTGCGGTTTCCACGTGGCAACCGCAGCAATATTCGCTGCTAAGGGCCCACATGTTTTTCAAAATTTGCCCGTTGAATAATATTGCTGCGATTTTTGGCGGGAAACCGCAGCAATATTGTAATTTTCAATTTTTTTTTTCTTTTTGCGTGTTATATTGCTGCGTACAGGTAATACCGCAACAATATCAGCGCAGCAAATAGCATTTATTCTACTAGTGACGTTCAGATAAGTTGCAATCAGGGTAATAAGTTCCAATTAAGTCCAATAAGGTCCAATAAGTTTCAATCAGGTGCAATAAATTCCAATCAGGTCCAATAAGTTCCAATCAGGTCTAATCAGGTCCAATAAGGTCCAAATAGTCAATGTTCAATAAACATTTGTATTATTGTTCATTATTTTACTATTCATAATTTCATATCACTATTAGCTGATTATGTTATTATTAGAATTTTAATTAAAGTACCACAATGATTATATATTATTATACTTGTATTAGTGTGTATTATTTTATTAAATATTTGTATTATTGTCTATTATTTTATTATTGATATTACGATTAGCTGATTATGTTATTATTAGAACTTTTTATTAAGTACCACAATGTAAAGTATTATACTTGTATTATTGTCTATTATTTGATTATTCGTATTACTATTAGCTAATTATATTATTATTAAATAATATTATAATCATTGTCAAATAATTAAGGTTAACAATAATAATCATTATAATATTTTGCAATTCTTCTTTAAATAAGGATTTAATGCATTCTACCACCTTTAAGTAAATGAAAGTGGAGTGAGAATTTTTCATATGTTCCCATTTTAACTTGTTAGCAATAAATATTAATCAACTTTTGATTTTCTATGTGTTTTATAAAATCAAAATAAGACTATTAGATATATTAGTGGTGAAAGTTATGTATAGGCAAATATGTAAATAGTAAATTTTTTTTGTTAAACTAATTATCATAAGAGATAATTAAAAATAATAATAATTTTTTAAAGGACGAATTTTAATAATTATTACTTCATAATAAATTTTGAGGGGTAGTATTTACGTTAGGGGTAATATTTATGTTATTAATGGTCAAATATATAAATAGTAAATTTTTTTGTTAAATTAATTATCATAAGAGATAATTAATAATAATAATAATAATAATAAAAATAATTTTTTAAAGGACGAATTTTTATAATTATTACATCATAATAAATTTTGAGGGGTAGTATTTACGTTAGGGGGTGATATTTATGTTATTAATGGTCAATTCTTTTGTCTAATAAGGTCAAATAAGTTTCAATCAGGTCCAATAAGGTCTAATAAGTTTCAATCAGGTCCAATAAGGTCTAATAAGTTTCAATCAGGGCTAATAAGGTCTAATAAGTTTCAATAAGGTTAATAAGTTCCAATAAGGTCCAATAAGTTCCAATCAGGTTCAATCGGGTCCAATAAGTTGAATCAGGTTCAATCTGGTTCAATAAGTTCCAATAAGTTCAGTTTAGGTTCAAAGTTCAGTTCAAATAAGCTCAGATAAGTTTAGGGTCAATAAGTTGAAGAGAACGCACCCTTAGGTACTAGCAACACCATCCCATTATTACATCATTAACTCAATTAAAACATTTTATTGTCTCATTTTTTAACTATAAAATTGGAAAGAGTAAGCTCCAGGACCAGAACTAATCCCAATAATCACCTCCTTCAACAAAGGTTAGTTAGCTAATAATATTCGCAGACCATGTGAAAAGCATAAATACTCAAAAATTCCCTAGTGTACACACACCCTACTAATAACCAAATGCTCTTTGTAATTACGTAATACTGAAGTCATTATAATAAACTAACCATAACTTTTTTATTTTTTTTTTGACATCAAGGAAATTTGCATTAATGAAAAGCGGGAGTACAACCTAATGGTAATATAACCAAACTAAACAAAAATACTAAACAACATACATGATGAAAACCTACCATAACGCGTAAAAACAATTTAACATAAATACTAACTAGTAAAAGTCCAGGCCGAATAACATGTGTCTTGTGCGATGGGTAGTGAAGATGGATGTGAGTGAAAATCTGTTGAAAGACACAACTCTGACGATCTTCATAGTGAGATTGCCGTACAACTGCCAGTAGATCCTGTCCACTAGGCACGAAATCCCAAGGTCCTTGATGAGCCTCCTGGGATTCTCCTGATTCGATGAACAAAGAAGTCACGTTCGAGAGTGACTTCGGACCCTGCTACGAGGGTCTTCGAAAATCAGTCACATTACACTGAAACACGAAAAACGAGGTGGAGGTCTTGACTTGCCCCAAATCAAGTTGGGGGGCCTCCCACAAGATGCGTTTTTTAGGTGTGATGACACATAAAGTCATCACGAGAATTTGGGGCGAGTTAAATTGATGAACTACGCCCCACTGACAGATCCTAAGATCCAAAATGACAATCCCAAAGCCAGAAGACCGACGATCAACAGATCGGAAATAAACAAACATGAAAGTAATGAAAACAGAAACTACCACCCGACACATAGAGCCACGCCGGCAACCAACACCGTCAAGAACCTGCAAACGCTTCCTTGGCACACTAAATACACTGACTCCAACTAACACTAGCGGGGGACGGGGAGGGGACACTCGACTACACCTAAACCAAACCAGGGGAACGGGGAAGGGGAAACTTAGACTAACCGCCTTAAAAGGGGGGATAAGGGAGGGGAGACTCTTGACCAATGAAGCTGGGTGTTAAGAACCACGGAGCCGAGCCCAACAGGGGATGGCCTGAAGGACATACCGCAAACAGGGGTAATCGGGGAAGGGGAATACATCGAACAGGGGAGAGGGGGGAATCGCACAGACTCGGGGGGGAATGACTAAGGACTGGGGGTGACCGACTAAACGAAAAAAGTGGTGGTGCGAAACGGGGACGGTGACGCACCGACGAACGAAAAAGGCCGACGAAGAAAGCCGACACCTCGAAAACCCAGGAAAAGAAGAGGGAAAAGACGACGAAAAGGGCCGAAAACTCGAAAGCCCGATTGAAGGAAGATGGAAAACGCGTCGAAAACGAACAAAACCAAAACGAGCAAAAAAATCGAACTCGCCGGAGACCCGCCGGAGCCCAGCGCGGCGCCGGATCTCCGGCGAGTTCTAGGGTTATAAGCTGTTTTGTGGTGTAGAGAGAAGGCAGAGGTTTTTGTTTAGAGAGAGAAGTTTTAATGTAACTAACCATAACTTGATGGTAGCCTAACGATTGAATGTCATTAAATTTAGGGTTTTTCCATATTGTACTTCCAATATTTTTCTCTTCTAAATTGTACACTTTGATGTTTTACATGTTCTATGTTTACCCTCTATTAAGTCAACTTAGAATTTGATGTTTTACATGTTCTATGTTTGCCTCACTTATGATTTTACCCTTTCATGTTCCTGGTCCTTGAATCACTCTTATCAAATCCTTATACCTACCAGATCACTCAATCAACGAAACTGAGTACACACTGTCCAACCAGAAAATCTTTTTGGTGGTTTAAAACGTCTTTGCAGATTTAATTTTATCTTACGAGACATTTGAGATCAAGATATAGACAAATCATAATAAAAAGGATTATATAACAAATACTTGAACACAATTCATAATGTTACTTCTTGTTTAAAATAATAATACGAAAATCTCACAACATAAATAGTATATACTTCAATTGGCAGAACCATGAGAATTCTATAGAACTAATACAATCTTCTAAAATCAACTCCAACTCTAACATACTTTAAGTCATAAGAATATCTCCCTCTTCTGTATTCAGATATAAAAACCTTTAATCCAATATGTATATCTTAACTAATTCCTTTCATAAATTCCTAACGAGTTTCTTGGTAAATCATTCCCATGTTGGGCGATGAATTCCATAACTTAGGTGAGTAATACATCACTTCGGAAATAGAGTTTGAAACAACTTTCCACGAAACCACTTGAATATTCAAATACATATTCTATTTTCTTTCAGAAATTATATTCTAAACATTTACAAGCTAAGGGACGTCTCCCTCTTTCAGAAATCACTGCTCTAGCAGCTTCTTCCCCTTTACGAAAATGGAACCAAAATGCATCATTGAAACAGAATACATAATTCATAATCCAATATTATTTGGAGCTCTTATCCATAATTATAGAATCAAATATATCAAATTTTCATAACATAATCGCATTTGGGTTGTAACACCTCATAATTTTCACCCTTTATTTTTGGCATTTGTTTACATTAAAAAGATATTTTTCGTAAAAATAAAATAATTTATTATTTAAACTATTTTGGAACGTGTTGTAAAAATGCGTATATATTTTCATATGTTGTGATATATTTATTTTATTAGGTTGTTAGTTGATTATTTCGAAGCTTATTTCGAAGCTTCGGATGCGGTTTTATCACGTAGCATTTTGTTAACGTTGATGGACCGGCTTGGTGATGAAATGCTGCATCACATGTGGCGTGTCATGCTGGCCTAAAATAAGCAATTATGGAGTGGAGGATGAAGAGTTTTGATGCTTATTAAGCTAACATTTGTATCTCTTGTAACCCCTCCATATAGTCTCTCATTAACACTCTCTTAAACCCTTCATTTTTCCTTGCCAATAAATTCTGATTTTTGATAAGAGAAATTCAGCATCATCTTCATTAAATCATATTCTCTTAAACCCTTCACAAACGTTGGACTTAAATCAATATCAATTGTCAAAAAAATTAATTATGAAAAACATAAATAATATAAGTCGAATCAGCAATTTCTATAAATCAACTAACATAAAGAAAATACATTAACAATGTTAGTTGTACTTAAATGAACATTAGGTGACAATAAAAGATAAGAAAAATAATCATGAACAATATGCATAATGATCAAGGGTTGAACTTAAATAAACAATATATCATAGAGGGGGAGAAAAATACTTGTTTAGATCTCTAGCTAAGTTCCAAACTCGTCGTTGATTTTAGCAAGTATGAGAAATTGAGCATATACTTCAATTAGGAAAAAAAATGCACATTTTTACAATAAGAAACTCTAAATACTATTGTTTTACTAAACATGTATTTCCTTAGGTTTTGATATTGCGAAACTTGCATTGGTTTTCAGAGGTCTCTATTTTTTTTTAATGTTGCTTGCTTGAAATCTATTTTTCCAACAGAATTACACAAGAAAATGACTTTAGAAGAAAGAAATGGAGAGTTTGGGAAAGATAAAGTAGAGAGAAGTTATAGAGTTTTGAAGAAAAAGTAGGGAGAAGTTGGAGAGTTTAGATTGCAGATACAAAAATAATTAAAAGAGATGGTCTAATTTTAATATAAAAGTAGACTTAGTCACTAAATGAATTAACCTAGTCACCGAAAGAAATTAACCTAGTCACTATTGGATAAATTTTGATTTAAATATTGGGCTTACTATTGCCTAATTTTAATTTTAAAAATAGGCGGTCTCTTATAAGACAAACTCTGGCAGATAAAGATTTTGGGTACATGTGCTGCAGAAATGAATGAATATGATGTAATTAATATCTGTTTGGAAAATGTGACTGTCAAATATAGTTTTTTTAATTTGCCGTTGTTCATTACATATGTTTTAATGTTCATTGCATACCCATTTCAATGATTTGGGTTACTTTCACCTCCACGCTATTTGTCGCCCGTATTCATCTTATACCATCCGAATTTATACCGTGTTTTTTCTTCTTTCCTCCCCCTCTTCTATTTCTTCTTCCTCTATAACTAGTAACTGCCACCCCTTCTGCCACCATTGCCACCACTACCCCCGCCATCTTCCCACCCGGTCCCCACCCCCACCCCCGCCAACCCCCACCTCCAACCCCGCTCTATCCCTCCCTGCAGCCCCTACCCCAGCCCTCTTCACCTACCGCAACCCCCTACAGTCCCCCACCCCGTTACCGACGCCATTGCTACCCACCCCACCCTTCGCCTCCCCCTTCCCCCTTTCTTCTCCCTTCGTCCCTCATAACATGCATCCCCATAACCCTCATCCCACCCTTAGCCTCCCTTCTTTCACCCCTTTCCCCCCGCCCTCCTCGCCTCCCTCGTTTCCCCCCCTCCTCTCCATACGCCCCTAATAACACGCAGCCCCCCATCACAACCCCTCCACAACGAGCAGCCAGCCCCCGCATGCATTACCTCCCTTATTCTTCTTCCTCTTTCTCCCTTTCTCCCTTTCTCCTCCAGTACTACGTAATTTTAAAAATAAAAAACCGAAATAATTTTTTGGTTCTATCAAAATGATTTTTTTGGGTTCTATCGAATTTATTTGGGTTCTACTAAGGAGGAACAAAAAAAATTCATTTTTACCATGAAGGAAACGGAAAAATGGTCGGTTCCACCATAGTGGAGACAAAAAATTGGTTTGATTCCAACTAAGTTCTAAAATTTATATATTTTTGAGGTAAAAAAGAAATCAAACACATAAAAATACGAGCTACGTTTAATAAATACAATGATATATGGTAAAGCCCAATCCCCCTACTCTCAAGAGACCTTACCTGCAAACCTGGATCGGGTTGACCTGTGCGAGGTTTCGGTTCGGTTAAGGCCCTTTCTTCGTGGAAAAAGAAAAAAAAAAAATGTAAGGGATGGTTTTATAGCGTGCTCAGTTCCCACCTTCCTCTCTATGAGACTATACTTGCGTGTATACTCTACCAGGTGCACAACGACCCATTACAGAATTCACAAGCTTTCTCTCTTTCTCTTATGAACCCCAATCCCATCACATTCTCTCTGTTTCCTTGCTCAATTTTCAGCCATTTCTCGGCAGAACGATGCCACCCAGACGTCGCAAGGTAAGTCTGCTACTTACATTACTCCGCTCAAACTCTTGGTGCACTACTGTATATTTTCTGCTCCAAGTTTTTATTTACATGATTTTGTTGTAACTTCTGTAGGTGGGTCTCAAACGTATGGACGCTGCCATTGATGCTCTAACTCCAATGGGTTTTCCCCCAGAAAAAATTCGACAGAAAGTAAAGGACCTACTCGAAGTAGGTCTCAAAACCATGTCATTAATCATTTCTTCTTTAGTTCATCTTGGTTAATTTTGTGGTGTAGTGTCCCACTCTTTGAAATGGGTATTTTGGTGCTTGAATCTTTTATTAGATAATGAGCCTGGGATTTTGTTTTTTATAAGATAATTTATTGTATAAGTGCGTCCCGTTCTAGTTTGGCTTTTTCTTTTGCTTTGTTAATAGATGTAGACATATAGTAACTAGTACTAGTAATCTATTAGTCACCATTGAATTTGAAATTCGAAACTTTGTCATCTTTTAGTTTGTAGATATAATTTTCAAATATGATTGCTGAATCTGAAATCCGGTATGTATATAATAAGAATTAATTATTTTTGGTGATTATAGTTGTATGAGGATGATCATGGGTGGATAGCCATTGAAGAGGCCTCCTACAAGCTGTTAATCGAGTGTATACTGGAGGAGCAGGAGCAGGAGCAGGAGCAGGAGGGTGTGCAATGTAAACAAGGGGAACCTTCTTTCATTGTATGATTTCTTATTAATATGCTGTATGAACAATTTATTTTGTGGAAATATTGTTTTATGAATTACGATGTGTGTTGCCCAGAAACTTCATGGAAGTCGTAATGAACTTCTTCATAAGCGGAATATAATTAATTGTTAACACTTGTTTCTCGTGTCCTTGTCCGTTTTGTATTCTTTTTTCAGTTTCCAACTAACATAGCTCTTGGTTTGTTGTAGAGCATCCTAATTGTTGTTGTTGTAGACTTGTAGTAATAATGACAATTTATGGGTATTTTGATGATGGTGAAATGGGTTATACTTGGTTTGTTCAAGTGGACTCAGTTATGTAAACCAAAATCTCTTTATGGGTTGTAATTGCCGAAAAAAGTTGTTCTTGCTTGTACTTTTGTTTGCAATTGAAAAATGGCTACTTGATTTGATAAAGATTGTTTGCATGCTTTGAAGGATTCACCAAACAAAGCTAGCCGGCTAGGTGGTGAGGACGGGGAGGCTGAACCATCAGAGGTTGGTCCATCAAGTGAAGCCAGTGAGCCTTTATGCTCTAACCAAGATACTGCCTTGGCAACTCCCATAACTGATGCTCCTTCGCCAAGTCCTCTAGCAGGTAAAAGGATTACTTTCTCTGCTGCTTTATTGATTTCTTTAATGAAAATTTGGTGATTTGTTTAGTTGTAGTCTTTATTTACTTTGTATAACATTATAATAATCTAGTAGCCTTAAAGCCGCCAAGCAGAAAATGCATGAGAATTTTGACCAAGTTTCTCTGTTGTATATTCCAAGTTGAATTTTTGTTATTCTTAGATGTCATGTTGCCAATGCAGAGTTAACTCTATTATATTTTGAGCCTTTTTTCTTCCTCTCTCTTTGGTCGTAGGAAGAGGGGTGGGGGCTAGAATAAGACTAAGTAAAAAACAACCATATCGCTGATCTCTCTCCTTTTCTTATCCTAGACTTTCTGAGATGTGCTATGTATGTGGTGCAGTATATTCCCCCCCATTCATCCTGTCAAAAAAAAAAAAGAATATTTCCTCCATCCGTGGGAAGTGCTACGTCTAATAACGGAAATTTTGGTTTGACTAGTTAGTTGCCTGTTGTGACTCAGTAAGTTGAATGTAGAATCAATGGTCTCAAATATATGCCTTCTGTACAGCGGTTCTGTTCTGATTTGATCTTATTGCCTGTATATAACAATATGTGATCAAATTGTACATTTATCGTCTTCTCTAAGCTAGTCATGTACATAAACTCATATGTTCAAACTATTTAAGTTCAAGTCGATCTATTTGGAGTATAGGGATGCTCCACCATTCCTTTCCTGTTGCGAAGTAAGTTGCCACATAAAGGGCCTTGTTGTTTCATTTGGTGTTAAGTGTTGATCCTGTGCTTTAGAGCCATGAGACCGTCTCATACCTTTAAGAGGTTTATTAGGAGGAGGGTGTTCTGGGACAATGGTTTTGTCTATAGCTAAAGTATATAGTTCAACATCTTGGGTTAATAAGCGGTTAGTCCAAGGGCATATTTATTTGTATTTTTTTTATAAATGCAAAACTAGTACTAAGTTTTATAAATAGGCATGGATGAACTCATTTTCTTTATTCAGATTGTTATTTTGAATGAATTTTGTCAGGGCTCCTCTGGTACATGGTCTTTGAATATGAGGGGTGCTTGTGTTTTGGGAGTTTGGCATCTAGGAACAGTTTCTTGCGGATTAGTCGTTGTGGAAGTTTTCATTCTTAGGTTCCTGGTTCCCTTTAGCAAGAGTAAGTATGACCTTTGGACAAGCCTCCCGTGTTCTGTGGAAAGTGTAAACTATAGCTTTCCATATGAGCCCTTGGAGATTCATGAGCCAAATCTCTTCTTTTTCTTTTTTTTTTTACCAGGTTTAAAACTGCTAACAAGATACATTCTCTTACCGTGGATTCCTTGGAGGAGAGTAGGAGACATGCCATTTTTCGTTCTCTCACCTGCCTTCTAGTCTTTGTATAACTTCAATACAAGGTTTACTTAGGAAGATTCATAATTTTTCTGGTTTCTTTCCTTCTCAAGATCTCCTTGCCTTCCTTTATGTTTGAAATGAGGATCACTCCAATTCAATAGGAATTATCTTGAATGAGAGAGTCCAATATTCTGACTAATTTGTTGGTGATCGTATCTTCTTGTGTATTCTCTCATAATGTGGTACATAGGCACTTTGCAGTAAAGCATTACATCCAATTCTCCTTATGACTTGGAACCTGAGGCCTAAAAGAAGTTGAACGCTTTTGTTGGGTCCACTGCCTTTAGTTAATTTATAACAAATTGCTGATTAGCCAGCCATTAGAGACAGTCTCTCCTAATCAGCAAAGATTGAATAAACAATTCATATTGTTTGGTCAGGTTGCTTTTTATACGTATGATAGGCTTTAAGGTGTTAAAGGGAAATCTCAGGAGTTGCTCCGCTGCATAGTTGTTTAGTACTCCTAAGTTTTTATATATAATATCTTTTATGTATGGATGAGATTCCTTTTGCAAAATTAGTCCAGATGTGGAATCTAAAGTAGTTGTCCACTTAAGTTTTTTGTCATTTGTTATCATTCGTGGTGGTATTTTTGTTCTACTGAAAAAACGAATCCTAACTCTTCTTGATTCTTTAATAAGAAATGTTTAAATTGACATAAACCCCAGCTCTCATTGTGATTGCTTCTGTGGATTTAGCTGAACTTAAAAAGGATTAAAGCACAGTAGTAGTATCTGCACTTGCACATGGTCCCACCATTATAATTAGTAAAACCTCTCCTTTTGTTATTGTTGCCTATTGTTGATGTAAGGTGTTACTGACACCTTGTTATGCGTTTATTCTGAATTCAGTGGTTTCAGGACATTAACTTTTAAAATAGTGATAGATGTACATTTGGTAATTAAATATAGTGGTTTTTCCATTTGGACTAAGATATCAATGTATCGAAGTACACATATGCATAGATTTTGTTTAGACTGTTGGATTTTCGATAGATTTACCAAAGCCTGACAACTTGGTACATCTTTCTGAAAATTGTGTGCTTCAAGTTATGGTGCTTTAGCATTTTATAATGTCATTCCTCATACCAAGTTTGTCGCACTAATTATTGCGCGTTCACTCTTAGAAAACAAAGTACACTATTGAAAAGAACAAATCCTGTGTGCTTAATTCACAGGCCTGAACCTCTTTCTTGGGCTGGTGCTTAAAAGTTTTTCTGTCGTTCGACATCTTGCTTTTGCAGTGCTTACTCCGACTTCTTCTCCTGCTGGAAATTTGACTAGTGCAAGCATAACAGCTACAATAGATGTAGCAAACCGAGAAAATGGTATCCTCATGAACCAGGAAAAAACTGCAGGTCTTAGTGAAGCTTATATGCTTTCTGCTCCACCAGGATTTGAGCGTTTTTCTCCCTTGCAACTAGGTTTTGCAGTCAGGAAACGAAATCCTTGTCTTGGTTGGATTGGCCCTGCGAATGACGAAGACTTTATTCTGTTAAAGCCTGCAACTGTTCTTGGCAGGAGAACTGGAGATAGGCCGAGGAAGCGGAAATCTAGGTGGGATGTGGGCCCCAATGATGTCGTATGAGAAGACTTTCCCATAATTTGTACATTACTGATCATTCTTCTGTAAAGCTTGTTGCATATGTAGTTTGAGGTATCATAGTTTTCAGTACTTAAAAAAGGATTAGGATTTAGGACATATGCTGATGTGCACCGACAAAGTAGGATGATAGCAATATGGGTAGTTCTGCACTTCTGCCCAGATTCTTTGATTATTGAAACAATTTCTTATCAAAGTGGGAATTGTTTTAGCAAAATCCCAACTTCTATTATTATGTAGTTTAAGATATCAAAGTATTCAGTACTGTTTTCTGTGGGCTCACTTCTTGAAATTTTAAAGTGGGATATGTTAGGAAAATCCTACATTGCTTGAAAATAATGGTAGCAGCACAAAGCACCAGTTACACTGCATCTATTTCCCAAGGCTATGGTTGTAAGTCGGGACATATACTATGTAGTGTGGTGATCTCGTGTGTAGTACTATTCAGCAGCCATACCCAGGAAGGTGGAAGACCAGTTTTTGACCTGTTCCCAAGACACGAGATGATGGATTTACACATTCTCCATTTTATGCAGGACAAATCCATTACTGAAAACAAATCTATATGCAGGATAATGTGTCTTAGTATTTTGAGAAGTTGTCCAGATTATGATATTGTTGCAAAATAATCAAAAGTTGAAATTTATTGGAAAATAAGATTGTTCATATCGAATTTTCTTATTTATAAACAGTATTCACAATCATATACACATGTTAATCATTATTATTTTAATGTTGAAGAAATGAACAAACGTAAGCATCAATGTTCAAAGCTACAACCCCGTGTTCAATAAAGTAAAACTTTTACTGCTATTGTGACGACGACAAAGTAACTTGAAAAGAGAAAAATCATGCTTACAATTTCAAATAGTTTAGTAACTGGCTTTTTGTTAGTAAGAATATATGAATACACAATTCCACCCAAGCTCTTTTTAATTACTCAAACATATAGCTACTCCCTCTATTCATTATGGAAAATTTTATTATGTATCTAGTCGATTGATGACCCATTGCAAATACACATTTAAAATTACAACTTAAGATTAGAAATCATTTGTTAACTGTTTGTGTCTAGTGAGTTATCATGGGTGGGTTCAACAAGCATCATTCCTCATTATTGATGTTCCTGATTTGACTTATACGCTTGTCAGTGCACATCCTAGACTATTTATATAAGTAATTACATATTAATAAAAAATCATAAAATTTAATATCATCAATTTATTCATTGAAACAAATCAAATACACCCTCATTACTATGTTTTTTCCTTTATATATTAGAATTTTTTTAGAAAATTCCACATATTTCTAATTAGTCTAAAGATTTCAAATACGAACT
Organism: Beta vulgaris subsp. vulgaris; assembly: GCF_026745355.1. NCBI lineage: Eukaryota > Viridiplantae > Streptophyta > Magnoliopsida > Caryophyllales > Amaranthaceae > Beta > Beta vulgaris. Next base: position 12,087,455 of record NC_079208.1, read on the forward strand.
ACAATATGTAATGGATGGAGTATTCAAAAAAGAACTCTATTTTTGTAAGAAACTTAAATAATATTCCCTCTATTTTTTATTTATTTTACCCACTTGAAATCTTGAAACTATTTATAGTTAGAGATAATCCTTCTAAATTTTTCTCAATATGTAGGAAAAAAAATATAATTATGTAAGATTTTGTTTAATTGGTCTCAATGAATATTAATATTCATCGTGGTAAGTAGTAATATACACTAAAAAATATTTAAGGTCTAAGAACTACACTGACAATGCATAAAAAAAGGGTAAAGTATTTAGCTACATAGCATATGTTAACTTTTTTTTATAAGAGCAAATATTAACTTTTTAGCTCAATGAACAATATACAACAAAAAAAATTATTTTTTACTCTCTCTCTATATATATATATTAAAAGGTGATTCTATCAAAGAATGGTGTCACGTGACACTCTTCTAAAACTTCTAATACGCTAGGATTCGAACACACGACCTTTGAAGTGTAATGTGAGAGTTTAACTATTAATCCATTACACTTTCAATGCTTAATGTTTCAAAGTAAGACATAATAAATTCTTATAATTATATGTAATTATAAAAACATGTAGATAAGTTTTTTGATCTTTAACCTTTTAATTAGAACATAAAACATTTTATTACCCAACTTTCTTTGAAATTGTTAATTTTTGTCCCCAATTCATAAGAATTTTTTTTTTGAACGACTAATCATGACATAACGTCCATTTTTAAAATTTGCTACAAGACAAAGCATTATGAAAAACTACTACAATCAATTATAATATATATAATTAATAATATATTTGATAATTATAACTGACTCGAAGCATCGCTCGAACCAAAATATTATATATTATTAAAACGTGTTAGAAGCACACACATCCGCCACATGTCACCAAACTCCACACGTAGACATAATGCCATACATTGTATAACATGGCAGCTTGCTTTTCAATTTTAAAAAATAATCCGATAGGATTCAATCAAAGCGTGGATGGTGGACTAGAGACCACCTTCCTCTACGTGGTCTTGCTCCAAAACGTATAGCTTGAAATATCAAACGCAATCTTGAAGAAAAGGAAATAAATTTTTTTAAAAAAAGAATTGCGGCAAATCACTCTCACGAGATGATAACATCACATTAAATTTTTTTTTTAAAAAATAAACTACTATTATTTATTAATTGATAACTTCTATTAATTGATAACTTTTCAAAAATTGTGACAAATCTCCAATCCCAAACTTAATTGACAATTTGATAGCCATGTCGAGCCAATCCCAAACCCCTATCCGAGGTCCCAGACGAGCTATTTTAAAACCCCTATCTGCTACCTACTATAAAATTTGGTAGTAAGATGATTTTGTAAATGTGCATAGTTTTTTATTTATTTTTGACAATTAGGTAAATGTGCATAGATACTAACAACTCGTTTAGTAAGAAGTCATAAATAGTGAAAATGATAATACATTATCGTGTAAATTTTTACTACAAATTCAATGTCATTGCTTGTGGTAATACTATTTCATCCCAAGATATCCATTTTCTTCCTAAAAATTCATTACCACTTAGGACGGTGTATTGAATAGTAATGGAAATTTATAAAGACAAACCCACATTTTGTGATAAAATTCCATTCCCAATTATCTCTATTACATAAGGGAAGGGGGGACCTATGGTGTCCTCTTTTGAACTGACTATTTTGCCCTCCTTTCCCTTACTAAATTACAAAATAATATCAATACCAAAATGGGGATTCAAACAAAGCTACCGGAAATTAAATTTCAACATCACTCCCAAATCACTTATGTTAGGAAACTTTACAAATCCCTTTCTAAATCACGTTCAAGAAATCCCGCAAATCACTAAACTTTACAAAAAACTAAAAATTAACTTGCAAACCAAAACTAATATATGGCGAGAAACATAAAAAAAAACATTCACAAAATTCACTTACAAATCATTATTCTCAAGAACTCACAAATTTCACTTACAAATTATTCTTTACCTATACACGCTATGCATAAAAATCTGTAAAAAAAACATAAAATTTCAACGAGGATATCACACATTTGTCCATCGGCGATTTGCAAACTTCCAAAAAAGTACATAATTCTTTTTAATCTTCCAAGTTATTTCAAATTAGTTGAAAAAACAATAGCAATTGTTATGTAGCGACTAATAGAAAAAAAGGAGATGATAACAATTAGTTACAAAGGACTTAAATTTAACCCTTTATTTTCACATGAAATGAGAGAACAAGATAAAAGTAACAAATTTAGTTTTTTTATAAAAAAATTCCAATATTAAAAATTCTGCTCATAACTTTTGCAAAAAAACCATTTTCACAAATAAATTTTGAAAAAAAAAATAAAATCAAAGTTTTCGCGAATGGTTTTTGCAAAAATCAATTTTAAAAAAAAAAATAATAATTTGCTAAAATCATTTTTAGAAAAAAAAAATTACATTATTTTGCGAAAACAAATAGTGAAATTTAGCACCAAGACAACTGTAAAATTTTGAAATGGAAAAAAAGGGATTTAATACAATTTAAATTTAATTCATTTTCATGTTAAATCAGAAAACAAGATAAAAGAAATAATTTTAGTTTTTTTTTTAAAATTCCAATATCAAATTGTGTATGAAAATTTACAATTTTATCTCAAATATAATTTTAAATATGAGACTGATGAAAATTTTAAATATAAGTTTGTGAAATCATAATTTATATGTTAGGCAAGAGAGGTGACTATTTGATTGTATTTCAAAGAATCTTATTCACAAAATGGAGGTGACCGTAAAATACTAACTTGCATTTTCTTTTTGTTTACTACTTAGTAATAATTAGGCCTAAAAAGGTCATCGCACGCATCGCGTGCATAAAAAGCTAGTCATTAGAATGAGAGCTTCTTTACACATTTACACTATATTTCATTACCACTACAACTATTTATGACTACTAACCAAATGAGGGATAAATGTTATATTGAGTTATTGACATACCATAAATTTGGCAGTCATAACTCATATTAGATGTGAAAGGAAAAAGAGCTGCAACTTCCACGCCTGATTGTCATGTAACGCTTGTTGGAATGTTCTGTAACGCTGCTGCTTGGCGCGCCACGAAATGCACCACACAATTCATTTCCAGTACCAGCAAACCGACGCACGCATGCACTAACTCCTCTACATGATTCCACCCAGCCCAAGTAAAGCTGAGTGCTCAAGTATAGCAGCCATAGGCCAAGAACAAGCCAAACCTTATTCAAGGCACCCTGTGTTTAATCCATTACATAACGATTGCCATAAGAAAAATGAAAGCATTTGCATCACCTTGATTTGGATACAAACTTACAAGAAAGCATAACACATCATAAATCACAGCCAAACACACATAATACTAGCAGGATATACGAGAAAGAAGCTAATTTCCACAACGATCAAACATTTAGTTTTGAACATTACAAAGTCATTGGATGATCACCAAACCAAATCCAGCGTTACAAACTGTCTGATTGCGCCCCCAAACCAAAGGGAAGAAACCACCAACATCAAATAGAGAATTTATCTACTTATATAACTAAAAACATCTTAAGAACTTTAGAACTTAAAATTCACCACCACGCAGACGAAGAACAAGATGAAGGGTTGATTCCTTCTGAATGTTATAATCAGCGAGGGTACGACCATCTTCCAACTGCTTACCGGCAAAAATCAGCCTCTGCTGATCTGGAGGGATCCCTTCCTTGTCCTGTATCTTTTGTTTTCACATTATCAATAGTATCCGAGCTCTCCACCTCCAGAGTGATCGTCTTTCCAGTGAGAGTCTTCACGAAAATCTGCATCCCACCACGCAGGCGGAGCACAAGGTGAAGGGTAGACTCCTTCTGGATGTTGTAATCTGCCAATGTACGACCGTCCTCGAGCTGCTTTCCAGCAAAGATAAGCCTTTGCTGGTCTGGTGGGATACCCTCCTTGTCTTGTATCTTTGCCTTCACATTGTCAATTGTATCCGAGCTCTCGACCTCCAAAGTAATGGTCTTTCCTGTGAGAGTCTTGACGAAAATTTGCATACCACCACGAAGACGAAGGACTAAATGAAGGGTAGACTCCTTTTGGATATTGTAATCTGCCAAAGTACGACCATCCTCAAGTTGCTTACCGGCAAAGATGAGCCTCTGTTGATCTGGTGGGATACCTTCCTTGTCTTGTATCTTAGCCTTCACATTGTCAATCGTATCAGAGCTCTCAACCTCCAAAGTAATGGTCTTTCCAGTGAGAGTCTTGACAAAGATTTGCATCCCACCACGAAGGCGGAGAACCAGGTGGAGGGTAGACTCCTTCTGGATATTATAATCAGCTAGAGTACGACCATCCTCGAGTTGTTTTCCAGCAAAGATCAGCCTCTGTTGGTCTGGTGGAATCCCTTCCTTGTCTTGAATTTTAGCCTTAACATTGTCAATGGTGTCAGAGCTTTCAACCTCAAGGGTAATGGTCTTCCCTGTTAGGGTTTTGACAAAGATTTGCATGCCACCACGGAGGCGGAGGACAAGATGAAGGGTTGACTCCTTCTGAATATTGTAATCAGCAAGGGTTCGGCCATCTTCGAGTTGCTTACCGGCAAAGATCAGACGTTGCTGGTCAGGAGGAATGCCCTCCTTGTCTTGAATCTTTGCCTTAACATTGTCAATTGTATCAGAACTCTCCACCTCGAGAGTGATCGTCTTACCAGTCAAGGTCTTAACAAAGATTTGCATCTGCGATCATAGAAGAACACCTTTAATTTTCCATTGAATTTTGAGAACAATTTCATATTCCAACCTAAACCAACCACATATATAACAATTCCAGACCCTAGGTTTTCAAAAATTTGAATTTCCCAAAACCTCTTCCCACACAATTCCCAGATAATTCAACTACTATAAATTTGAACATATCTAGCACAATTCACGACAAAAAGAACCAGAGATATGAAAAGATAGATTATCAAAAACCAGGTATATATTTTCTTTTATCGGCAATATGCATTTTACATTAAACTAATCCGATTCCAAATTAAACGAATAAATGCTGCATTAAACAAAATTTACATTAAAAAATCAGTTTGATCCGATCGGAAGAAACCCTCAATTCTCAAAATTCGGAATCCAACAATGATCTTGCATCGATCAATTGACGTGAATATGAAACAAAATCTTTCAGATCTCTAATCTTATCTAATCAAATTTCTAAAAACCCTCTTTTTAAGGTTCAACATCAGGAATAATAAAATTTTAAGCAAAAAAAAAAAAAGATATTACATAAATAAACTAGGTTAAAAATCATATTATCTCAACACCAAACGAATTAAAAGAAATGATGAACATAATAATAAGAGAGAAGGGGAAGAGATGCTAACCTTGGGAAATTGAGAAACTAGGGATTTGATTGAGAAGAGAGAATGAGAAAGAGTTACAAAGAGATGAATGAATGATGAAAGGGGAAACGAGGAGGTATTTATAAGAGAAGTAGCCGACCTAATTGAGAGAGAATAAAGGGTAATCCATCTAACCAAGGAAAGGAAATGGGGAAGAAAGGGCGGGCATGCGGCAACGTAAAGCCTTTCTCGGATTCGGTAGGCGGTTCCAGATATAAATTTTATAATTTCTATATACTACAGTCTACACCCTTCGTTTCATTTTAATTGTTATACTTTGATATCGTACACTATTCACAAATTTCACTTTGATCATCATTTGTAATTTATACGTGGATGAAAATATAGTCATGTGTGATCTTGTTAGATTCATCATAACATGTATTTTATTAATATGTTTTTTTTATATAATTCTTACAAATACAAAACTAAAGATATATGTCATCAAAGTTTTGCATGGGCATGTGTGAAAAGTGTAAGTGTGTAGATTAAAACGATACGGAGGTAGTAGTTTTGAAACCCGTGTAACTGTTTATATTATTTTTTACAAATTTTTTGTTAACATTGTTGATTAAAATGAGATTTTTCAACACCATTTTGTTTACATACTCCTCTGTTCTTTTTCTATTGAAATAATCACCACTTTGGGTAGTTTTATCTATTTGGACCACTCCACTTTTTGTAAAAACAACTATAATTGACAATATTGCATTTACTTTATGTTCATAAAATCATCATTAATTACTCATCAAGTCGCGTTTACTTTATTAAGGATGTACTTATCCCTACACTTGTTGATTAAAGGAGTACTTCTACGCTAAACTACCCATTTTTTTCATTTCCTTAAAAACCATGCCCAAACCCATTGTTGCAATAGAAAAACAACGGATAAAGTATTTGTCATTATAATCTTTTTCTTTATTTTTTATTGTGATATATTTATTTTTTTATAATAAACTAAATATTGTAGCTAAGTATAATATTAAATAGTATCCCGATAATTGGTATTACTAACATAGTTAACACAATTTTAACATGAAGAACACCCCAATGATACTTGAATAAAGTAGATTGTACTTATTTAATAGATGCATGACAGAAAAATTATAGAAAACATGAGTGTCAGCCACAACGTCAACTTTTAATGGCACATAAATACTAACGCATATGTAATGGAAGATTGGAAAGTGAAAAAAAGATCATAATGACGGTATCATAAATATAATTAATTAAATATAAAACGAATCTCTACTAATAATCGAAAAAAATGTTTAAGAGAAAAATATACCTCTTCATCCAACATGACCATATCAAGAATTATCAAACTTTCTCTTTTTTTTTTTTTATGATATGTGACCTCAAATAGTCTAGAATCGCAAACCTTGATTTTTCAATTAGTTTAGTAGCATCAAGTTCATGGAGAAAAGAATAAGATCTGACATATAGATATATGTGAAAAAAAAAAACATGATTAATCATGTATACAATAAATGTTCTATGAATAAAATAATTAGTGAATCGCATAATACCTTTGCAATGTCGTTGACAAACTTTCATTTGATTCATGTAATGCCCCCATGGTATGCTATAAGTTCAAAATTATATATATGTAAATTTTGAAAAGTATGATTTTCAAAGATTTAATCGATATTGTCCCACATATACTCCCTCCGTTTCCTAAAGATCTTCCCTCTTTCCGTTTAAGGGTGTTTCCAAAAGATCTTCCCTCTTTTGCTTTATTCCTTATTTGGCAAAACTAATTTCCCTATTTACCCTCTCATGTCACTATCATATGGTCCACCATTACATTATTAATTCAATTTTACTCCCTTTCTCTCTCCTACTTTAACCCTTTTTTATTTGTTTATTTATCTTAACCCCTTTCTCTCTCCTACTTTACTCACACCATGCCCTACACAACTTGATTTTCCTTGGTATCTGTAGGAACAGTAAGTGGGAAGATCTTTAGGAAACGGATGGAGTAATATGCTATTTTTATAGTTATTTTTACTTGTAATTAAAATAAAGAATAAATACATTATTTATTTTCATAAATTGTAAAACTATATTGTATATGAAAAATATTTTCAAACATATTTCGAGCACTCTCCGATGGTAAAAAATAAAATAAAATATTACAAATTTGTAACAAAAGCTATATTCAATTTACATAATATAATAATTTAGGTTGTTTATCTAAAATCAGAATATAATATTCACTTATCTAAAATACCTTATATGTATATATATATATTGAACACTGTTTTTTTTTTTTTTTAAAAATATAACAATTGAAAACAATAACATGACATGCTTAGATGGAGCTCTTTATAATAGTGTAATTTTATTTTTTAAAATCAAACTCTAATTTTTTCATCATCCAAAATTCCAATATATACTCCATCCGTTTCCTAAAGATCTTCTTTGTTACTGTTAGTACTTATACCAATGAGAATCAATTTGTGTGGTTTGTGGGGTAGATAAAGTAGGAGAGAGAAAGTGGTTAAGATAAATAAACAAATAAAAAGGGGTTAAAATATGAGAGAGAAATGGAGTAAAATTGAATTAATAATGTAAATATGTAATGGTGGACCATATGATAGGGCATGCGAAGGTAAAAAGGGGAAAAAATTTCAAATAAGGAATAAAGTAAAAGAGGGAGATCTTTTGAAAACAGACTTAAACTGAAATAGAGAAGATCTTTAAGAAACGAAGGGAGTATGTAACTTTATCACTATAGGTTTTAGTTTTTGTTGTAACAATAAATCTTACTTAATAAATTTTGTTGCAATACTAAATTATTTTGGTCCAGTGTAGCAATTAAGGCTGAGGTTTTGAAAGATAATATGTCTAACTTTGTAAATTAGACCTATTATAAAATGCTATAATCACATGTTGTATACTATACTTATAGCTTAATTATTATTATATTTATCGAAAAGAAAGACTAAAAAATATCTTGCCATTCATTTAATTAGTTATATTTTCATGAGTTGTAAAATTATATTGTAGAAGGTTATCATTTTGAAGCATATTTCAAGCACTCTCCAATTGTAAAAAATGATAATGTTTTGAATTAGGTAGCAAAAGATATATTCAATTTACATAATATGATCATTTAGGTTGTTTATTCAAAACTAAACATAAATTTCTCCCTATTCAAAAATCCCTTTTATATATTTAAATATGTGTAGAACTCTATGTTTTTATTATATTTAAAATACGTTTTCAAGGAAAACTGTTTTCCTTGAAAATTATTTTCCTCTATTTTCAATTTTACATTGTTTGGTTTGCAAAGGAGTGTAAAATTATTTTTCCTAGGAGTAAAATTACTCTTCCAAGGATGGAAAACCGTTTTCCCTTCAAAATGAAGGGAACACTCTTTTCCTTCATTTTTCTTATCTCTCATTTACACTCCTCTCGCTACCTCCTTACTTTCTTTTTCATTTTCCTTTCTTTTTATCATTTTTCTTACATGGAACCAGACAATGGAAAACTAATTTTGAAATTGTGTTTTCCATAAAAAGTATTTTACACTGAAAATGTTTTACACCCAACCAACACAGAGCCTAAAACATAGACTCTACTGCTTTATGCCTAGGGAGGACGGAGGATTGAATGTTAAAAAGGTAAAAGAAGATAAAACACATTTGAGCAGAATCGAACCCGCATCATCTCTAGGCAGAGCATAACACATCACGCATGTTAACCACCAATCCACAACAACATATATGTTGAATACAATGCGTGTTTTACATATATATAACATTTATTTGCATTACTCTGTTTTTTAGATTTTCACCCGGATCCGCGTGGGTTTAATTGAACCCACTGAAACCACGTTGGATCCGCCACTGACTTGAGATGTGTAAGCCTTAGTACACACTTAACACTATTGTGAGTGTGACGGTAATACTTTAGTTTAAGTGGAACATTTAGCGTTTTAGTTTCCTATTAGGAACATATTTAGTAATAGTTTCTATTTTTGTTTCTTCTACAATAGTAATGCCTACTCAACGATGGCCATATATTTAGCTCCGCAACTTTGCCCAAATACACAACGCGCGCGCCCTTCTCCTTTGTCAGGGGTGCTCTCCTCTGTGTAGATTGTGGTTGTTGATTCCCTCATCATTACTAGGTTAATGTTGCTTCCCCATCTGATCTTGGGTTATCTATGTTGCTTCCCCATCTGATCTTGGGTTATCATATTATTTATCCTTCGTGCGATGCATGATCCATCCTATATACCCTTCACTAGTGGACAAAATCCCATATGATGTGGTCAAAATCGAGCTTACGAATGCGATTTTGGTCCGCATTAGATGGACCCGCAACAGCTAACAAAAAAAATGATGCGGTTTAAATGCGCATCAGTATGGTAAGAATCTGATGTGGTTTTCAAGAATGACCGTGTCAGATTATGTGTTTTTTGAAAAAAAAAAGTTCAATAGCGAAACAAAACTACAGCAACGAAATCATATTGAAATTACAGCAACGAAAATCCAACAAACAAAACATTAATTCTATACAGCAGCGAAACAAAACAAATCCAACAAGCGCAATTCATAACTCCAATAAATTTATACAAACAAAATTAAAAAATTTATACAAACGAAATTAAATGAAAAAATAAAATAGTTAATCAAATTTAAAATTACAGAGTATTAAGTAATTAACAGAAAAATAAGAAATAAAAAACGAGAATTAAACGAAATTAAACCCAGGTCCAGAATAATATGAAATTACATGATAATAATCACCACAAAAATTAACAAAATCAACTAAAAAATGAAAAAAAATCGTGATGTGTGGGTGGTGGTCGGCGTTTTGAGGAGGTGAAGACTAGATCTGGGAGCCGTTGAAGACTAGGACGCGGTCGTTTCCCTTCGTGGTTGGTTGGCATTGGTGGCGTTGGCGTTGACGGTGTGTCATTAGGTTTTCGTGGCTTGGTGTTGGCGGTGGTGTTGGCGTTGGTGTTTGAGAATGACAGAGGAGAGAGGAGGATGTGTGGTAGGTGGTGTTTGAGAATGACAGAGGAGAGAATAGGATGTGTGGTAGTGGTGTTTGAGAACGAGAGAGGAGTGAGGGAGAGGAGTAAGGGCGTCGTGAATGAGAGAGAGGGGAATTAAGGTTGAGTGAGGAGGAGGGGGATTAGGGTTGAGTGAAATGGGTTATGTGGGCTGGGATTGTAAGGGAGGAAAATGGGTCGCGAGTTTTTTTTTGAGAAAATCTAATGCGGTCCTAGGAACCGCATCAGACTCTTAAAAAACCGCATCTTATTAATCTGATGCGGTTCACAAGAGGAGCGCATCAGATTTTCCTTCCAGCTTTCCTTCGCATTTTTCAATTGATTTTCTGATGAGGTTTTTTGCACTAGTGCTTCCTCCATCTAAGTTTTATATAAAAAGGGTATTTTGGAAAAAAGAATTGTCGGGGTTTTTGGTTGACAACATGGTAGATGTTCATCTTGGTCTGTCCTCTAGCACGATAAACTCATGAAGAACCTCATCATCACTATCTGGCATACCTACTCTTCGGATTCTACGCTAGTGTAGCTAGCACAGTCAAACTCATATCCTCCATCATCCTCATCATTACTTAGTACAATAGGGTTGTAGTAGCTTCTCACTGTAGTAGCTTCCTTAACAGTCATATCTCTAGGTCCGTTTACTTAAAGTACATGACATCTATAAAAAAGTAATACTCTCACTTAGTGTATAATCCCAGTAATAAGCAAGAATAACACCAATATAAAGCATTTGAATACTTAAATAGTTAGCAGGGAAGAAAAGTATAAACATACTAAACTAACTATTTAATGCAGACATATAATATTTCTATCCTATATGCCCTTCCTATAGTACTCATCTCTCACAAAATAATAAAGTAATCGAAATAAACTAGAATTATAAATAAATAATTAATATATAAATTTCGAGTATATATAAAACAAACGAAATAAATCAGAAAAGAACGTCGAATTTTCGAACCAAAAAAAATTTCGGACCAATTGGTTTAATATAAAAAAATATTCGAACCTTTAAAGAACATGAATAATTTAAAATCTACTGTCTAAAATTTTTCGAAAAGTAATTTGAACCAAACGAATAAGTAGAAGCTCGATTTCTAAGAAATTCATTTTAAGTAACTAGCTAGTTAGGAGCCTAAAAATGTAAAGTTGGCACGAAAGACCAATAAAAACCTAAAGCTCCAAGATACCACTTTGTAACACCCCGATAATTCTCTATTTTTCAAAATACCCTTTTTATATAAAACTTAGAGAATCATAAAAATATTATCGCCCGTGTGATAACATATCGACTTATTCAGAATTTTGCAGCGGAAAACATAATAAATAAACTTTATAAATAAAACTTAGTCAACCAAAAAATCAACTCTAAAAGTCAAACCAACGAAATTCAAAGTCAAACTCAAAAGTCAAAGTCAAAGACAACAGTCAAAGTCAACTACAAAAAGAGTAAATCAAATATAATAAATGGTCAACACAAGCTCTCTAATCCCGAACTCATGATGCATCATCTTCAAACCTTTAAATGACAATGCACTATTGAACCCAAGAGATTGCACCAAATGGGTCATCACAAGATCAATAAGGCATAGCCATGATCAACATATACATATAAAACACGTAATCAGCAAAGCTGAGTACTACATAATAAATAAATAAATAAATAAATAAATAAATAAATAAATAAATAAGCAATCATAACATTATACTAATAAATAACAAGCAGGGATGAATAATAATAAAATAACATTACAGACTACTTTTACTGATCTAAACTTCACAACCAATAGATAAATTCATTTTGATGGAATAGTCAATGGAACGAGTTGTCTAAACCAAAACCAGTCTTCAATTTAGAAGACGAAATACGGGCGCGTCTCCGTATTCCCCCAACCTACAATATCGAGGAACCTTTAAAATAAAAATCGGACACGGTGATTAATCCGGTCCCAAGAAAAGCCATGGGCTACCACCATATACTCCAATTCATACTTGTCCAACACTTCAGATGTCCAAGTCTAACATGATTAATAATTTCTTCACTTGTTATGACTCACAAGTAGGACAAATAACATAATAAGAAACAAACAATCATAAACTTCCATTTTTATCTTAGGATTAGATACGGTGATCATCAACTTAACAACCCAAGACTAATTCCAACTTTAATCCATAACCTTCCTTTATTCGTTGAACCAAGTCAACAACCAACCAACCTTTCATAAGTATAATAATCCACTTACTAAATAAGGCCATCGATCCTCATAAAATAATTAAATAATCCAAATGGAATACAACATGATTCAAACCAACATATATGTTAATCCCTCATATGAATTAATATAATAAAGTTTCCAAATCCCATATGCTTTCATCAATCTTACATACAAACATAATATAAATATTATAACCAACATGTTTCACACAAAGGCATAAAACATGCAAATCCAACTTAATAGAAAATTCACACAAGAACTAATAATAGTTCCCTACACATGATACGACATAAATCTCGTCCTTAGGACATGATACTAATCCATTCAAATAGGTATGTACGTACCTTGTGTAGACAAATCCAGAGACCACTTTCACAACCTTAAAAAGTCGCCTAAAGAGAATTCTTCGCCTAAAATAACCAATAAAAATCCACAATCAATCCTTTATAAATTTACAACAATGATAATATACTTCAAACCCTTCTTAAGAGTGTTTAAAAACCTTTCTAATCATTAAAACTTAGTTATTACAACCTCCTAGTATAGTATTACGACACTAATTGTTAAAAAACCCTTAAATATAATGTTTAAATAATAGAAACTCCAACACTCTTTTTAAATTTCCAGCAACATATTATATACTAAAACTCTTTTTAAACATACTTTACATACTTAAAATCATAGGAATACTCAGTTTCATAAACTATAATATACTACTATGATTTTACAACTCATAAAACCTTAAAAATCCATGCTTTGATAATTAAAATCCCAATTCAAACGTAATAAGTAAATATAAATTTTTATTTCTTCATTACATAAATCAAATAAACTTAGATTTACAATTAAATAATTAAACTATAACTTTTAAACATAAACACATTAAAAACCATCCTTAAGAATATAAACCTTGCATTAAATAAAGCTTGAGGAGGAATGAAATAACCAAAGAATTGAAAGAAGAGGAGGGAGGATGTGCGACACGGGGACGAGCAGCGCTGGCAGTGGTCGGCCTGCGGTGGTCCGACGAACGACGAGGAGGAGAAGAGGGCTGAACAGAAAGAGTGGCAGGAAGGAAAAGAAAATAGAGATAGAGAAAGAAGAGGGGGCGGAAATTTTGGGAGAAGGAGGAGAGAGAAAATAATTGTGTGGGCTTAGGAAAAGGTGATTGCGCTAAAGGTATTATTTAATGATTGATGAATTGAGTGGTTAGGGTTCCTTATACCCAATTTAAAATCCTTTTCACAACCCAAAAAGTATTTTAAGCTTTCAAATATATTTCAAAGTATGTCTAGACAAAAAATTTGACTTCCTTAAATCATTAAAATAATTCATTTGACTTTCAAATAGTCAACTTGGAAGAATTAAATCGTTTAAATACTAAAATATACTTGATTATATATAAATACACATTAAAATATATTTACAAAATCCATAAATTTACAGGGGATTACAACTACATCTCAAGAATAATGCTCGATAGTGGTTGATATTCTCAGTACGTATGAGCGAGCATCTGGTCACATAATTAACTTCAATAAACATGACGTGTCCTTTAGTAACAATTTAGAGATGAACAGAAAGCTAGAGATCTTATCTCTATTTGATGTTCGTGAGGTGGAGAAGCATGAAAAATATTTAGGTCTCCCGACAATGATTGGCAGGTTAAAGAAAGCGTGGTTTATGGTTCTTAAGGAGAGAGTGTGAAAGAAGGTGCAGGGTTGGAAAGAAAAATTGTTGTCCCGAGCTGGCAAGGAAGTTCTTTTGAAGTCTGTCATTCAAGAAATCCTCATTTATATGATGAGTTTGTTTTCAATTGGAGGGGATCTTGAATGAAATAAACTCTTTGTGTTATAGATTTTGGTGGGGAGCTCGAGGTATGGAGCATAAGATGCACTGGATAAGTTGGGAGAAGTTGTGCCTTTCAAAGTCTCATGGGGGACTGGGCATTCGAGACCTTAGAGTCTTCAACCAAGATTTGTTGGCTGACTAGGGATGAAGGCTCTTATGTGATACTAGCTCTCTTGTTCATAGAGTGATGAGTGCGAGATATTATCCATATGACACTTTTTTGGATGCAAGAAGAGGCTTTGATCCTAGTTATGTATGGTTTAGTATATGGGGCGCAAAATCGTTGTTGTTGGAGGGGTTGAAATGGAGGTTGGGTAATGGAGAGAAGATAGGGGTGTGGGATGAAGCTTGGTTGCCTGGTGACTCTTCTTCCATTGTTCCTCCTCCCAAGATTGAGAGCCTTGCGCATCTCAAAGTGGCTGACTTCATGAATGATGAAGGTGCTTGGGGATAGAAGGCTCTTGCACTACATTTTACAGCAGCAGATGCAACGCTTGTGACAGAAATCCCCTTTAGTGCTCGCCAGCCAAGTGATATGCAATATTGGTGGCCTATTTCTGTTGGTGCCTATTCTACTAAATTCGGATATTGGCTAGGAAGATTGTGACACATCCACGGTTGGGCTCAACATTTTGGTGGTGACAATGGTGATTTGTAGAGGGCGGTGTGGAATATAGGAGAACCCTCGAAACTTTGTTACTTTTTAAGGCGTGCTTGTACGCGACTAAGGGAAGGCTCATGTAATTAGTCGAGTACAAACACTTAAGCAACTACAAGAGGGGGGTGAATTGTAGTTGGGGAGATTTTCTAACTTTTTGCGGAAATAAAAGAATGTTTATCTAAGAAAGAGATAAATGCATAAACTAGAAAGAAATAAGAACACGAGAATTTTTACAAGGAAAACTTCCTAGACCCAATAGGAAGAAAAACCTTGACCACTAGGGATTTTGACTCAATTCTCTTTATTAACATTAGGCCAAACGACTCTCTTTTGTACAACCTAAACTCGGACCTACTCTGTTCCTCTAGGAACTGGTTCCCTGTCAACTTGTTCCCCCTTAACAGTTGACTTTCTCCCTTGACTTCACTCGAAGTCTTTTCTCTTTCTCTCTTCTCTTTCTCTTTCTCTTTCTCTTTTTCTCTCGAAATGATTACAGATTTTGATTCACTCAACCCAATCTATAATATACTAAGTAATAATGAAAGAAGAGTAAAACCAAATATACTTTCACTAAAACATTACACTGAAAATTCTGAAAGCATACATTCTAAGATTGTTACACAAAACTATTTGTAGAAGATAATCTTTTTCCATGATCTTCTCCATGAACATAGTGGTGCTGATTTTCAGCCACACTCCATCCACGATCTAGCCGTTGCAAGATACCGTTGGGAGTTATGCGGTTGGTTTCCACAACTTCCGCCATTTTCACACGCGCATCCAATATCCCACGCCTCATAAATAGGTGGGTTGTTGTGGTTCCTAAAATCTAGGAATTACCTCAACTTCTCCTCTTTAGGCGCTGTTAGTTTCGCTTTTGACAGCTCTTCATCAAGTAATATCTAAATAGCTGCGCACAAACTAATTTAAAGCATATTATGGAATCACATATTTTCACAATCTCTATATCCATAATATACACGGTTTGTAACAAACACAAATAAAGTTTAACGACTTAATTTTTGATTAACCTCCTAATCAATTCTCCATAAGCTATTAACATATTATTTGTGATATCTAAAAGATAATAAACCTAAGAGAAAAGAATAAATCTAGATTATAAACTAAAATAAAGCAAGAACGACAAAATCTAATAACATAAAATTAAACTAATAACACACGAATAAAAAGAAACTAATTTAACTAAAGTCAATTATTTGTCATTATCAAAATAGTGAAACAACAATATTCCCCCTTTTTAATGATGGCAAATAATTTGGAATTTTTTTTATGTTTTTCCGTTTTAAGAAAAGAAAAAGTAAATAAAAAAAACTATAACACACAAACTAAAAAAATATAACATACAAACTAGACCGAAGTAGACTCAACTAAGACTGGGAATAAAATCAGGCTCTACTGGGAACAAGGATGAGAAAAACATGCATAGGAACTAAGATAATTTTTTTTTTATACCAACAATATCTCTTCCCCCTTTTGTCATTATCAAAACCAAGTGATGAACTTGCAGCACTAGAGAGTCAACAGTCCAGGCATCAAGCAAGTTGCTCAAACACGTATCTTATAATATTAGCCATCCAAACACAAAAATAAGCAAGTAGAACGCAGCAAAATGGACAACAGAGTATAATCAATATGCAGAGCACAAGAGTAAAGCAGAAAATAGAAGATATTAAAGTGCTTCATGTGTCTCAAAGAGGACACATAAAGAGAGAACCAACAAAAAATATTTAACAATAATTAAAGCCACAAAACAAAAATTTGTCCAATTGTTTCAAAGTTAAAAGAAGTTAGGGCTTAGGGCGCTTCAAAAGAGTGGAGACCACATAATCAATTTTTGAGATTACACCATCCACCTTGTTCTTGATCCCCGTATCAGCATACTTAATGGCCATCATTTGTTGTTGCTGCTGAGAATCCAGAGCAGAGACAGGGGTCTCTCTGACATTGATCCTGGTGTACAGTAGGGACAAAGAGTCTTGAATTTCCCGGAGTAGCTTGTTGAGCCCAGTAGTAGATAACAAAGGAAAATCAACAGTGGTGGAAGGAACTGGATCCGAGTCTAGGTGAATAAACACAATTTCACCTTGATCCTGCTCCTTCAAAGACTTGGACCCAGCAATCCTTTGATTCTTCCTTACATACCCACTTGGAACTCCCTCTTCACCCAGCTTCCTCTTACCACTCACTTCTACCTTAACCGGCGTTTCTTCCCTCTCAAAATCTAGCTTCCCATTGATCAACCTTAAGCTAAGTCTTGACAGGGTGTCCTTGGTGAGATAATTTTCAGGTTCAAGACAGAAGGAGGGACTGGCAGGCAATTTGACTTTGCAATTTTTGAAGATAGTAGAGAGAAGGTTTCCATAGCCCACTTTTGTGTTATGTGAAATGCAGTGAGAAAGATGTGAAATAATCAAAGAAAGGAGGTTGATTTTGATGTTATTTGCAAGGCAGTACATGATGGAGAGATCCATTAGACTGGTCTGGGTTCTTTTTGAGGAACGGGGTAGGATAAAACGCCAAACAAACTGGAATAACAGTTTGTGAAAGGGGGACAGTTCTTTTTGATCTAAAGATAATGCATTAGAATTGCCATTAAAGAAACCAAGAATTTTAGCATTTGAGAGTCCATTGATGTTAAGTTTCGCCCTAACCTTAATATATTCTTTGTAACCTTCAATTGGGACATTAAACCATTCCCCCAGCTTCTTTTCAGTTAAAGTGACAATACATCCATTCACCACACTCACAACATACGCCCTCAGTGATATTAAAATTTGAACAAAACTCTTTCATTTCTTTTTCATATAAACCCTCATCTAAACTGACAATTTTCCATCATTTTTGAAACTTTAATATGTTCAACAGTTCCGTCCACTTGGACTTTTTGCACCATGCAACATCAATACAGAAACCCACAAGAAATTGGGATGATTTTGTTTTCTTACCTCTCTTTGTAGGAACAGTAATCTCTTTTTCTTGTTCGCTTTCAGCTTCATTTTCACCATCTTCTTGTTTCGGAGAGAGAGAAACAGGAGCAGAGGATTCTGATTTTGACCCAGTGGAATCTCCTTTGGTCTTGGATGATTCTTGAGCGCTAATTTCATCAAGGGATGGTGTTTTCTCTCGGGGAAAATTTTCTTGATCACCGGTATTTTTACTGTGAGAAGACATGGTGAAAGGGTTTTGGAGGGAGGTTGAAGATGAGAGATGAGAGAGAGATGAATTGATGTGAGAGTTGGAAGTTGTGAGGGGTCAGTGATGTGATGGGTTGGGGCATAAAAGCAATGATGATTCCGTGTGAAAGAAAAATAGAGGGTTAGGTTTAATGAAACGATTTATTGGGTTTTGGGAAAAATTCAATGAAGTTTCTTCATTTAACTCAGATTAACCGAATGTGTAATTGTGGCAATAATACATGTTAACACATTTTTTATGGAATTGAGGTGTGAAAAGAAAAAATAAGCAAGGAAATTTGGAGGGAAAAATAGGAAGAGAGAAAAATAAAAATACTCTTGCATATGATATAATTTGTCCATAATGTACAAACTACGTACGTACCAAATATGTGCAAGGACAATAAGGGTAATATTCAAAGACAATGTGAGTCCTTATACTTGACCTAGGTGTATGAAATTTATTCATGAAAGTTGCAGGCATACTCAGTAAGAAACAATTCTTGGGGAATTAACATCATTTGTACATTTCAAACAATTCTTATCATTCCTAGTTCCAAGCGTATCTTTTCAAACCTGTCCCTAGATAGAGGTTTAGTCAATATGTCAGCTATTTGATTTTCAGTTGGACAAAAATCAACTTTGACTAATCCCTTTTCTACATTGTCTTTTAGGAAATGATGACGAATGTGAATATGCTTGACTCTAGAGTGATGAACTGGATCCTTGGAAATGCATATGGCACTAGTATTATCACAGAGTATAGGAACACACTTAAATTTTATGCCAAAGTCACTACCTGTTGCTTGATCCATAATACCTGAGAGCAGCATGCAGCAGCTCCACGTATTCAGCTTCGGCTGTTGAAAGAGCAAATGTTCTGTTCTTTGAACTCCAAGAACTAAGCTTGATCCTAGGAACTGGGCAATACCTGAGGTGCTTTTACGATTCACCAAGTCTCCAGCATAGTCAGCATCAGAGTAGCTAACTAGATCAAAGATGTCACTTCGAGGATAGAACAAACAAAGATCATCACTTCCTTTCAAATATCTAAGGATCCGTTTGACAGCTGTCAAATGAGATTCCTTAGGATTTGATTGGAATCTAGCACATAAACCAACACTAAAGGAAATATCAGGCCTACTAGCAGTTAGATAAAGTAAGGAACCAATCATACCTCTGCAGAGTTTCTATCTACGGACTTACCACTTTGGTCCTCATCTAACCTTGTTCCTGTTCCTATTGGAGTATGGTTGGTTTTTGCTTGATCCAGTCCATATTTTTTAATAACTCCTTCACATATTTTTGTGATGGATCATTGTTCCTCTTTCAGTTTGCTTGATTTGCAAGCCGAGAAAGAAGTTTAATTCCCCATCATGCTCATTTCAAATTCACTACGCATTAACTCAGCAAATTCTTACAAAGAGATTCGTTAGTTGCACCAAAAATTATATCATCACATAAATTGAACCACTAGTATGTCTGTTCCTTTGGATATAAGGAACAGGGTCCTATCAACTTTTCCTCGTATAAAATCATTCGAAAGTAAGAATTTTGAGAGTCTTTTGATACCATGATCTAGGAGCTTGCCTTATCCCATAAAGAGCTTTGTCTAGCTTATAGACATGATTAGGAAGATCAGGGTTTTCAAATCCAGGAGGTTGTTCCACATAGACGTAATCTATTAAATACCCATTTAAAAAGGCACATTTGACGTCCATTTGGTACAACCTAAAACCCATGAATGCAGCAAAGGCAATCAAAATTCTTATTGCTTCTATTCTAGCTACAGGAGCAAAGGTTTCATCGAAGTCAATACCTTCTTGTTGATTATACCCTTTGCTACGAGTCTGGCTTTGTTCTTATGACTGTTCCATGCTCGTCCAGCTTGTTCCTGAAGACCCATTTCAGCCCAATCACCTTTTGGTTTTTAGGCTTGGTCTCAAGATGCCAGACCTTGTTCCTCTGGAACTCATTCAGTTCCTCTTGCATGGCATTTATCCAGTCAGACTCCAGAAGGGCATCATTGTGATCTCGTGGTTCTGTCATAGACAAAAAGGCTTGGAAAGCACAAGAAATTTTTCAGTTGGGATCTCGTTTGAGTTCCCTTTTCAATATCACTTACGATTAAATCCAAGGGATGGGATTTCAGGTGTTTCCATGGTCTTGTTTCAAATCTCCTTGTCTCTGCTCCTCTAGCTTGAGGATCTTCATCTGTTCATTTTCTGGATGAATTTCTTCTGTCTGTTCCTCCTGTATGACAGGATCAGGAATAACTATCTATTCTTCAGGAATATGCTTTTTGTCGATGTATTGTTAGTTCCTCATTAAGGTTCACTGACTCCTCAGAACGAGTCAGTCCAATTTCAAAGTCATTTTCATGACTTAGTTCCTGCAGGGAGTTAGTTTCATCGAAAATAATATGGACACTTTCCTCAACACACATTGTTCTTTTGTTGTAAACTCTATATGCTTTACTATTTAAAGCATATCCAATAAAAACAGCCTTATCACTTCTAGCATCAAACTTTCCTAAATTGTCTTTACCATTGTTATGTACAAAGCATTTACAACCAAAGATTCTAAAGTATGAGATATTGGGTTTTCTTCCTTTGAGTAGCTCATAAGGGTCTTCAGACAATGGGTCTCAGCATGACTCTATTAATAATAAAGCACGCCTTGTTGACTGCTTAAGCCCAAAATTCTTCGGAAGATTGCTGGCTATTATCATTGTTCTTGCCATGTCCTCCAAAGTGCGATTCTTCCTCTCCACCAGCCATTTTGTTGTGGAGTCCTAGGAGCAGAGAAGTTGTGGTCAAGTCCTTCATTACAATTGCAAAACTCATCAAATTTGGATTTTTCAAACTCCTTACCATGATCAGAACGCAAGTGCTTAATTTTAAAACCACTTATTCTTTGAGTTCTTTTAGCAAAGTTTACAAATTCATCAAATTTCGTCTTTGCTATGAAGAAAATAACCCAAGTGTATCTTGAAAAATCATCAACTATAACAAGTACATATCTTTACCAGATCGGCTTTGGATTCGAAAGGGCCACATAAGTCCATATGAATCAATTCAAGAGGATTTGTGTGCTTACCATTTCTTTGGTTTGAACGAGGATCTAACTTGTTTTCCTTTTGCACATGGTCCATAAACTTTATGATTTGAGACTTTGATTGTTGGTAGACCAACAACTAAGTCTTTACCACTTAGCTTCTGGAGCAACGTCATACTTGCGTGACCACACCTTTTATGCTAAAGAAGTGGTTCATTGTTGACGGCACTCAAACAAGTTAGGTTGTTCCTAGGAACAAGGTTTAGGTCAACAACATAAGTGTTTCCCTTCCTAGTTCCTTCCAGAATCTTGGTACTTGTTCCTGTATCACTTACTACACAACACTCATCAGTAAAGTTCACACTGTTCCCTTTGTCACAAAATTGAGAAATACTAAGTAGATTGTGTTTCAAACCCTCGACCAAAAAGACATTATCTATGGAATGTGACTTAGACTTTCCTACCTTACCTATAACTACAATATTACCTGTAAGATTGTCTCCGAAAGTCACAGTTCCTCCATCATAGGCTGAAAGTGAGAGAAATTTCTTTTTATCTCCTGTCATGTGTTTAGAACAACCACTATCGAGGTACCACATATTGTTCCCCCTCACTTTAGCCTGTATCCAAAAATATATAGTGGTAGGAACCCAGTCTGACTTGGGTTCCTCTGTTAGGCTTGTATTTCTCTTAACTTTCTACACTTGCTTAATTAAGCGAGTGTTCATCTCAATATGTTCCTCTCTGGAGGAACAGTTAGATACTAAGTGACCATTGTTCCCACAGTAAGAGCATATTCGGCTGCTTGTAAGATCAACATATTTTTTCACTTTGTTTTTCTTCTTGTGATTGAAACCTAATCCATTTCTTCCTTCATTTTTATACTTTTGTATCCAACTGACTCGATCAGGAAGTTTTGTTCTTGAAGATTCCATTTTTATAGTACATACTCATTTAAAACTTTTTCATGTTTGAACATTAATTTTCCGAACTCGGATCTGGTATTTATAGAGGAACTGGTTCCTTCAGGAACATATAGTATCAATTCAGCCATCTCCATATTCAAGAAATAATTTTCATTTTCAGTATTTTCAAAAGCTTCTCGAATACGTCGGTTTTCATAAAAAACTTCAAAGAATCTTTCATCAATATTTGCATTTATTGTTTTAAACCAATTTGAATGTCCTTTGGTGACTTCTAAGACCTTTTCAATATTTTCTTCTCTAACGCAAATAGCCTTGTACTCATCCAAAGTTTCCAAAAGAAGTTTTATTAATTGATTGTTTGAAAGTTCTTTTAACTCTTCTCAATAACATTAAGGCGTACCTTATTGCTTGGTAAGTCTTCTTCCTCATTTGTCTTTGCCATGAGACAATAATGAGCTGTTTCCTCTTCAGGTTGTTCCTGCTCCTCGTCTGAATCCGATTCTCCCTAGGCAGCAACCATGGCCTTTCTCATATCAACTTTTGGGAACGGTTTTTTTTGTTCCTTTCCCTTCTCCTTGTATTTTCCTTTGCCCTTGTCATTTTCCAAAGGTGAACATTCCTTTATGAAGTGGTCAGGACTTCCACATGTGTGACAACTTAGCTTCCCTGGCTTTTTCAAGTTTTTTCCTTTGTAATTCTTGTTGAAGAATTTCTTGAATCTTTTCACGATTAATGCTGCCTCTTCATCATCAGTTTCTGAATCCTCTTGTTCACCGGACTTGAGAGCCAAAGCTTTAGGTCTACTAGAGTGAACTTCATGAGTTTCTAGATGTATTTCATGAGTCAACAAGTGACCTTTGCCATCCATTTGTCATCCTGAGGTAGACTTCGTAGTACTTTTCGTACTTGTTCCTCTGGAGTGATGACCTTCCCTAGGGATTCAAGCTCATTTATCATGTTGGAGAACCTTGTGAGCATTTCTTGGATAGACTCCTTAGGCTTCATTTGAAATAGCTCATATTTGTGCATGAGCATATCGATTTTTTATCTCTTGACTTCGTTTGTTCCTTCGTGAGAAACTTGAAGAAGTTCCCACATTTGCTTGCCCGATTTGCATCCCATGATTCGATTGTGTTCATGGGGACCAAGGCCACAGTGGAGAATCTATTTGGCCAAGTTGTTCATCTCCATCTTATCGAAGTCGTCTTTATCATATTTGGAGAGAAGTTTGGGGATTTCTTCACCTTTTTCATTTTTCTCTGTGACTTCGAAGTCACCAATCTCTATCACTCTCCAAACTTGATAATTTTTAGCCTTAATGAAAATTTTCATACGATTTTTCCTGTATGGATAATACTTGCCATTAAACATAGGTGGACGCTGAGTTGAGTAACCTTCTTCCAATCTTTCTCCCAATGTGTTCATCATTTCCAGGAACCAGCTCCTCAGTGTTAACTAATTTTTAGAGGAACTAGGCTCTGATACCAATTGTTAGTCGAGTACAAACACTTAAGCAACTACAAGAGGGGGGGTGAACTGTAGTTTGGGAGATTTTCTAACTTTTTACGGAAATAAAAGAATGTTTATCTAAGAAAGAGATAAATGCATAAATGAGAAAGAAATAAGAACACGGGAATTTTACAAGGAAAACTTCCTAGGCCCAATAGGAAGAAAAACCTTGACCACTAGGGATTTTGACACAATTCTCTTTAATAACTTTAGGCCAAAAGACTCTCTCTTGTATAACCTAAACTCGGACCTACTCTGTTCCTCTAGGAACTGGTTCCCTATCAACTTGTTCCCCCTGAATAGTTGACTTTCTCCCTTGACTTCACTCAAAGTCTTTTCTCTTTCTCTCTTCTCTTTCTCTTTCTCTCTCGAAATGATTACAGATTTTGATTCACTCAACCCTATCTATAATACACTAAGTAATAATGAAAGAAGAGTAAAACCGAATATACTTTCACTAAAATATTAAATTGAAAATTCTGAAAGCATACATTCTAAGATTGTTACACAAAACTATTTCAAGAAGACGATCTTTTTCCATGATCTTCTCCATGAACATAGTGGTGTTGATTTTCAGCCACACTCCATCCACGATCTAGCCGTTGCAAGATACTGTTGGGAGTTATGCGGTTGGTTTCCACAACTTCCGCCATTTTCACACGCGCATCCAATATCCCATGCCTCATAAGTAGGTGGGTTGTTGTGGTTCATAAAATCTAGGAACTACCTCAACTTCTCCTCTTTAGGCACTGTTAGTTTCGCTTTTGACAACTCTTCATCAAGTAACTTATCTAAATAGCTGCGCACAAACTAACTTCAAAGCATATTATGGAATCACATATTTTCACAATCTCTATATCCATAATATACACGGTTTGTAACAAACACAAACAAAGTTTAACAACTTAATTTTTGATTAACCTCCTAATCGATTCTCCATAAGTTATTAACATATTATCTGTGATATCTAAAAGATAATAAACCTAAGAGAAAAGAATAAATCTAGATTATAAACTAAAATAAAAACAAGAACGACTAAATCTAATAACATAAAATTAAACTAATAACACACGAATAAAAAGAAACTAATTTAACTAAAGTTAATTATTTGTCATTGTCAAAATAGTGAAACAACAGCTCATGGACCAGCACATCATTGAAGATGGCTCGTGTAACAACGGTCAAGGAGGCAAGGAGACTATTATCCAAACTATTTTTCACTGACTAATTGTGCATTCTATATGAGACAAGTCTCCATTATATGCAATATATAATGGATGGGTAAAATACTTCTTTTGTGGAGATGTTTGCGTGGTTGAAATCGTAACTCGACGCTCAGGGGCTGCTCACTGTTATGGCACTTGCCTGGGGTGCGTGGTCTTACCGTAATTCAGTGGTCCATGATGAACCGTGGCACAATTGTGAGGTGGATGTTGCTGGTTTCCTGAAGCTCATCACAGACTACAACGGTTATGGGAGTGTTGTGCATCAAACGCCTGTGATGCTTCCTATTTATCTCGGTGAAGCTGGGTTCCACCGAGGGAGGGTTCTGTAAAGGTCAATAGAGTTGCTGCTATTTTAGGTGATGAGGAGGTGGGAGTGGGTGTTGTTATTCGGGAAAACCATGGGAAGGACCTCGTGATGGTTGTGCACCATTTTCAAGCTCGTTGGAGGCCTCTTTGGCTGAAGCCATGTGTACTAGGTTCAGGCTGCAGGTTGCGAGGAGGTTTGGGTATGGTGTTGTTGTGGAGCTGGAAGCCTAAAATCTATTCAAAGCCATAGCCTCGAAAAGAGTGGGGGCGTTCTGTGCTTGACCTTATTGTTGAAGAAATTTGTTTGATTGGTGGTAGTTATTCAGATTTCTCTAAATCTCAAGTTAAACGGGGATGGAGTACTGTTTCTCATTTAATTGCTAGACAGCACCCTTCTAATGGGGTGGAAGAAATTTTTGTAGATGATTTTCCGTAGGGTGCTTTAGCCTTCGCGGATTTGGATGTTGGTTAATAATCGTTTTCCCCTAAAAAACTCCCCTTTTCTTTAAATACAAAAACATGAAATTAACATAATTACCTATTTTCTTAACTCTAAAAAAATAGTTAATCATCCTAATTTCATATTTTTAGCTTAGGACAAACTTCCAACAAGTTAATTACATTGCTTTAACATGGCAAGAAATATAACTAGACCTAAACTTCCGTAAATTCAAGTTCTAAAGCTTTCATGAATATCCAAAGTTGATAATTTTCTTAGATCATTGCTACAATCATATGTTATAACATAAAGTGTATCATCATTAATATAACATTGACTTAGAGTCACAACAATGTTGATTCCTGATGATAATCAGTTCTTCAATGAGTACCATACTCAACATGAGAACTATTTCTACTACATCAATCTTGAAAAGCTTCATAGTTAAACACATTGAAGCAATGGGTGTTGAGCAAGAGCCTTCTGTGGAACAAACTTCGCTCTATATCTATTAAGAGAAGGAAGGGAAATGGTAATGCTCCATTGTTAAACACATTGTAACGTTATGTGAAAATCAAGTCGAGATCCTCCCCCCTTATGCTGCTTGTTTGAGGAAGATTCACTAGGGGAAAAAAAGGAAGGGCTGCGGCTGCGGTTTTAAAGAAATCCGCAGTCCTTTTCAAGAAGGGCTGCGGTTGACTTGAAAACGCATCCCTTCTTACAATAAGAAGGGCTACGTTTTCTATTCAACTGCAACCCTTCACTAGAAAGGGCTGCGATTGAATAGCAAACGCATCCCTTCTTACTGTAATAAGGGTTGCGGTTTTTGGGCCAATCGCAGCCCTGTAATTGAAGGGCTGCGCTTATCCAAAAAGCCGCAGCCCTTCTGTTACGAAGGGCTGTGTTTTTTGGATAAGCGCAACCTTTCCTTATCATTTTTTTTATTCTAATGAATTGCGCGCATGTACAGTATACCCAAGCACATTTCTATTTCCCTCCCTTGGAGAAATTTTACGAGCGAGAAATCCCTAACTCCGCCACCACATTGAACCACCACCTTGCTCCACCACCACGATCACGCAGCGCACCAATTGCTCCACCACTACGCAGCGCACCACATTGTTCCACCATCACGCAGCGCACCACATTGCTCCACCACCACGCAGCGCACCACCTTGCTCTATTCTCTCCTCCATTAATTCGAGTGGGTTTGCACACCACCAGTGCTCCACCACCACCTTGCGCACCACCCACCACGTGCAGCCGCGACCTCCACCATCATCACTACCCTTATCTTCTCTTCTCTTCTCTTCTCCACCATTTGAGTGGTTTAGGGTGTGGAGCTCCTCCACCACTATGCAATGCCACCACCACTGCCCTACTCTTTCTTCATTGCTCTTGGGTTTAGTCAATTTTAACTTAGTTAAGTATGAATTAATCTTGTTTTTATGTTACTTTTGTTTTTCTTAATTGAATTGAATGATTAATGTGCAATGTGGGTTTTGTTAATTGTAGGAAGAAGAGGCTAAGGAAGGCAAATAAAGTTCCAACTATCTCTTCTCTCTTCATTGCTCGTCATTGGTTTTAAGAGGTAACTAGTTTAATTTCGTTGTCTTTTATGTTTGATTTAATTTGTTAATGAGACAATGTTGTCATGTGCTTCAAATTGATTAAGTTATGATAATTTATTGATGTATATATGTATTTTTTATAATGTATGTATATTTCTTGATACGAGATTGTATGAAAACGCAATGTAATTTAGCTATGAAATCTACAAGTTGTTTAAATCATCATCATATGCTTAGGTACCCGTTCAAGACTTACTCATTAGGAGTAAGTCTTGAATAGTCCCCGGTTTGGGACTGTTCTTGGACGTTTGATCTCACTTAGGTAGGGATGGCAATCCAGTCCGAACCCGACCCTAGTCCGCTCCGATCCGAAGGAAAAAATCCGAGTTGACTCCGACAAAAAAGTATCCGACTCCGACTCCGTTTAAAAAATCCGACTCCGAGTCGGAGGAGGGTTGGAGTCGGATCTCATAAAATAATCCGACATCCGAATCCTACTCCGACTTTGATTCAATCAATCCATTATTCTAACTCATGTAATGTATTATTTATGTATAATCTTACTTCGACTTTCAGTCAATTGTATTATATAGGATTTTCCAATAGAAATAATGAATGTTAAAAATAATAGTAATAATTAGATTATTTGTACTATATAAGATTTCCATATGATGATTAGAATAAATTGTAATGATTAAATTATTTTATTATAAAAGACTATTCTATTATAAAAAATTGGAAGAAAAATAAGTCAGATCAGGTTCGGAGTCGGATGTTCGGATTTTAAGTTTGCTATTCTATTATAAAAAAATTATAAGATTTCAAGGACGGGTTAGGTTGGAGTGATAAGGACCTTCGGCTGCATGCATACAATTGAACATGTCACTATCTTAGCTTGCTCTATACGTGTGTGATTTTAATATGTGAGTGTATGTACTTAAATAATGATTGATGCACTATAATGAATGGTTGTGTTTAAATTAGAGGTGGTCTTCTTGAATGAGATGGATCGTACTTGGATGTATGGTAGTCGTGAATCGATTGAGTTTGTGAAAGGGGTCTCGGAATTCTGTACAACTGCATAAGAATATCAAACATCCTCTGGAGCAGTCGACTTTTATTTTCCTTATGTCGATTGTAGAAATGTGAGCAATGTTAGTAGTATACATGTGGTTAGGGAGCATGTCTTTCGCCGTGGGTTTAGGCCTCAATACCACGTATGGATTTGGCATGGTGAGCAGGGGAGGTATATAGGAAGCTCCAGAGTAATGAACGATGTATGTGAAGAAAAGAAGGATGATGAGTTAGGAGATGAGAATTTGGATGATGAGTTTAGAGATGACGATAGGGATCGGGTAGACGAGATGATACACGAGGTTGAAGATCAGTCGTGTAGACGACCTCGTATTTTAGAGTCTATGTCTGCGGCGGCTGAAAAGCCGTTGTATGCAGGTTGTACAAAGTACACCAAACTTTCCGCGGTGGTAACGCTGTTCAACATTAAGTCGAAAGCTGGTTGGACGGACTCTAGTTTCACATCGTTGTTGGAAAGTTTAGCTGATATGCTCCCTGATGGAAATGAACTGCCAAAG